>NW_027176963.1:418512-581012 GCF_023349555.1 Cebidichthys violaceus
TATGTAAGTGTTTGACAATTTGTGCATCGTGATTGTAAATACATCCGTACAGTTACACAGTGTGCAAATGAATGGCGCATTAACATCTAATGAAGAAGAAAGATGACTCTGTGTGGCGACATCGTCATCGGCTATGAAAAGGTGACATCGAGCCGTCTGTCGTTATTTTGCCATGGCGGTCCAATAAGGACTCATCAAGTGTGACTTTCTCCCACAGCTAGAAACCAGAGTCTGACATGTGATCTGTGAGTGGATCTGCTTCACTGACCCTGATGAGAAGACTGACTTTGTTGCACTAATACAATGTTTCATGTGTGTGAGAGAGAGAGAAGCAGAAGACGAGCACACCTCTATTGGTGACTAAAAATATGGCATATTCTTCCATGGCCTCCAATTTGTGCAAACCCATCTCATAACACAGCTCCTCAATCACCTCCAGGGCAACCTGAAAGACAGAACAACATCAACACACGTGCAAGAAGCATCCCAGCCGTCTCCTTGTAGACACCAGTGGTGCTGAACTGAACACTTACGGAGCACGTTTTGATTTTCACGTGACGTTCGATGCCTCCGGGAAACAGAAACAGCTGACGTTTTGAACTACGTCCCGCCTGAGGAAGTATAAACACACACACACTCATGTAGTATATGTATATCACATTTTGACTTCCCTACTCTGAGATAGTCATCCAAAAAGCCCAGTGGTTCCTTAATAAATCTTTGAAAAAAAACGACTTTAATAGTGTATTTTTGGGGGCTATTTTCAGGCTACAGTGCCCACGTTCATTGTAATGACGGAAAACGACACACAGTGTGTCTCCTTAATGTGTTTTTAATCGTTTTTTTGGACAATAATGGAGCTCTGTGGCACAGAGGAATAAGCTTTGGATACACAGACAATATATGTATATTTTTTCATGAGATTTGTTCACAATAAGAAAAAAAAATAGAATATCATTGTTCTTCTCCTAACAGATTAATGTGCAGCTTATATCAATAATGTTAACACTAAACATATTATATACAATAACATAAATGTGGCTATTTTGCATAATGAGTAGCTTTTCTTTTTGCTGCCAACACTACTGCTACTTGGATCAAGGCAGACATTTATCAGTTATGGAGTATCTTTACACTATATTGTTATTAAAGTAAAGGATCTGAATGCTTCCTCCTCCCCTGCAGATAGATAAAATGAAGCACTGACCACCACAGCCTTCAGCTCCATGCTGTTGGGTGGAACAATGCGGCCGCCGTACTGGAACGTCTTCTTCAGGTTCTGCTCACACGCTTTAGCGATGCCTAGCACATTGACGGAACATTACATGCTGGTGGCGCTGCTAATGTTACACAGCAGACTTACGCTTGGTGATTGTGTCTGTTTTAGTACCCTGATACTGCGCGCCGGCGCTGCGAGAAGCCTGCTGCAGGTTCTTCAGCAGGAAGGGCTTGAGGACTTCGGAGCAGCGATGGAAAGCGGTCAGGATGTACAGCAGCCTCCAGCCTCGTTGGCAACTATCACTGTACGACACAAGAGCGCACAGACACACACACACACACACACACACACACACACACACACACACACACACACACACACACACACACACACACACACACACGGAGGATTACAGGCTCCGAGAAGAAAGACGAGCGCAGTGTGGGTTGGTTTGTTGTGGGTACGTTGTTTATGTGAGAAAGCGGACTTACGGTTTGGAGCTGGTGTTAGCCGTAAGCTGTTTGAGAAGTTGGCAGTAAGCCTCATCCCTCATCAAGGTGAACTCTCCTATGAGCTGAGGGGAGGACACACACACACACACACACACACACACACATCAGTAAACTGTCAAAGAGAAAATAGTAGCCTTAGAGAGAAAATAACAGTGTGTATTTACCTTGAGGACAGTGTTGACCACTTCCTGTTCTGTCAATCCCCTTGATGGAGAGTCACCCATGAAACGCATCATCGCTATACAAAGTACACAACCAGGACACAAACACACACACACACACTCACGCAGGTCAACAATAATTGAAGTATCTAGTAGCATATTTTATTTCGTAGAGACATCCAGCACTTGAGAACTTAAAATCTGATACGCGTCTTACTTTAACCGAGGATGAATCGGTAAAGCCCAGGTGTAATAAGAGTAATGAAATAAGAGTAATGTAATAAGATGATGTAATTAGAGGAGCGATGAGAGAAGGTGAGAACTTACACAGGAAGAGATCAGCTGCCACTCTGTTCATGGCTGGATCCGTGAACTCTATCAGAGACTCAGTCAGAGGAGTCTGCAAAGAAGAAAAAGTGTCATAGAAACAATTCAATACACCCCAACACAACATACAGAAGATCTATTTTATGAGAGTATTTTTAGTTTTAGTGAGAAGAAAGGCACCTTGGAGAACTTGATCATTTCAGTGGGCTCTCTGGAGTCTCTGTTCTTGCTTTTGTTTTTCAGGGAATCTCTGAGAACACAAATCAGTCACACAGCGCAGCATTACAATTTAAACAGTGTTGGAAGAAGTACAGAGATAATTTACTCCAGTAAAAGTTGCAATAAAAATAATCCTTTACAAGTAAAAGTCCTACATTCAAAATATAATTCAATAAAGGTACAGAAGTATTAGGGACAAAATTTATTTACACATACTCATTATGCAGATCAGTGTGTCAATGTTTAGTACATTCTTATTCAATCATTTATACTGATGTAAAACGACTTTAATATTGCAACAGGTTCAGGTTGAGCTGATTTTAATTACTTTACATGCGGTTGGGCATCATATTCTATAAACTAATGATATGTTTTGTATGTAATTAAAAAAGTAACTAGCTGTTAAATGAATGTAGTGGAACAAAAACTACAATGTGTCACTCAAAAACGTAGTGGTATAGTAAGTATAAAGTCTCATACAGTAGAGGACAAATGCTTCAGAATTGTAGCATAAAAGTTCAGTACTTGAGTAAATGAATTTAGTCATTTTCCATCACTGGATTTGAAATTGTGTGATGTTTTTCTGTGCGTTTGTGATGATGTCAGCGTCTCACCCCTTCCCGTTGGTTCCCTGTCTGAAGAACTTCTTGGCGAACTCCAACATGTCATATTGACTGTCCTGCAGGGCCCTCTCATCCAGATCTCCTTCAGCAAAGCCGTCAAGGGAAACCTTCTGAAAATCAACGATTGTCAGTTCAAAAAACAATCTGACACAAAAAAAAAAAAGAAACGTACGTGAGAATGTGTGCCTGCGTACCTCGATCGTTTGATCTATCTCATGCGCAGCCATGGTGGACGCCACGGCGACAGCGATGGCTGACGACACGGCGAACTGTCCCGCTCCTCCTCGAGGCTCTGCCTTGCGGTCCAGTGGCAGCGACAGGAAGTCGGGAGGAGCGACGGGATGGACGCACTCGGCCGGGAACCCACCGGAGCGGCCAAACACGGCACCAAACTTCCAACCTGACACACACAGATCAGAGGGATTACGACACCCAACACACACCTCTGTGCTTTGGGCCTCTAAACAACCCGCCTCTCTGCTTTAAGTCCTGATCACTATCTGCCTTTCCTCTAACAGCAGGTCAGCTTTTCATTTACTCAAGTCAGATCTGTATCTGCATGCTTTTCTCTCTCATTTATAAGACTTGACTCCCGACCCGCTGCAACGCTGATAACCTGGCACAATCTGCAGCCTTTGGTCTAATTATAGATAATATACACATGGGTACTTCTGTCACTCCTATTGACTTACATCAACTCCCTGCAGGGTTACCCTAACCTTTGCCATAAGCACTGCAACAACACCGCAACAAAAGCATGAAATGAGTGCGTAAGGGGGTCACTCATAGGGATGAATCCACAGAGAATCAGCGCCTGACGCTGCAGTTCCTCGCAGCCTTTAGTGTCTCCCGGCTCCCGGTTCACTTTCACCTTTTTCTTCAATCAATCAATTTCCAGCAGCAGCAGCACGCAACTGTTTACCATGAAATAAAAAATGGTCTGATAATCTCACAGCTTGCTGCCTGCTCAGCACCAAACAGCAGACGGATGAAGATAGCGACAAGCTGGTGAATATAGTGGAACGATTAGCAGGCATTTTCATCGAGGAGTTTGTGGAGACCCAAAACAGAGCTAAGAGTGGAGGTAATATTGGACTTACATTCATACGGTGGCGAGAAACAAAACTCCTAATAAAAACTAGCGCTGCTCTGTATGTGCTGGATGTGTACATATGCAACTGTTGCTAACATGTTAGCCATATCAACTGTATAAGGTATGTCAGTTTACATTATGACAATTCTCTTTTTGCATTTTCTGAAAGAAGAATCATTTAATGCTAACTTAAAGTGAATTCAGGAGAAATCTACAGACGCAAATAGACAGCGTAGTAAAATAAACACATAAAATGTGTATTTTGGATGTTTTCTTCCTACTAGTCTAATCTAAATATCTAAATGTCTATTTTGTGCATGAAAAATGTTTTTGCCTGCAGCGCCTCGCCTTAAGTGGGGACCAGCTGTTTGTCCTCACAATGTGACTTACAGTAAGTATCCACAAACACAAGCTGTCCTCCTCACACCCCCTGAGGTTTCAAAACTGGATAAAAAAATCAAATGTGTAATGCAGCGCAGATCTTACATTCACATTTGATATTATTACTTCAAACCTTTAGAATGAATGTGTCACAGTAAATCACAACAATGTGTGTGGAAGCACACACTGAGTTTGTCTTTTATTTGATCTAATAAGCATCGAAATGACGGGACTTCTCCTCATCTGTGATCATCTTTTGCGTCCTCAAGAAAAGAATCAATGAATCAATATTTTTCAAATTGCATCACCATCTTCCATCTGAAAAATTATTTTCTGATAAAATATTGTATTTAAACATCACAGCACATATTTCTCCCCGGCATAGCGATACTATCACGCCTCCAGGGACACGGTTCAGGTTAGCAAATCTCTCAAAGCTGTCCGTCTGAATTGCCGCCTTGTTTATTTTTGGACCTTGGCCATGGCGCTAACGTCTGGTTACCACGTAAAAAAAAAAGTTTATAGATCTGACTTTGCTTAAGATAAAAATTATAATGAACACTCACCAAAATCTTGAGTGTCTCTTTTCAGATCCTCCAAAAACACCACCTTCTTCCTCACCACACAGCCATAGCTGTAACCTGGAGGAGACACACACAGACACACACACACACACACACACACACGGTCAGATCAAAGATTCACTTTTTAGATGACATGTTTTATATTACATGCACCGTTGTGTCTCACCCTTCTCCAGCCCGTCCATAACCTGCAGCCTGATGACGTCGCCTTTGTGAAAATTGAGCATCGAGCGGTCGTCTGTCACAAAGTTACGCTCCGCTATCACATAATCTGAGTCCTGCAAGGAAGAAAAAACAAACGGAAAACAAGTGGATACTCTCGCACTGTTACTGTCATGTTTTTAGTTTATTTTTCACATAGAGTGTGTGCAGATGAAGGGAGTGAGAGAAACAGTCTGTGTTTTGCGTTGCAGATGGCAGGATGTGTGGTCGGGTCGTCCTTTAAGAACGCACCTCACTTGTTACATGTGGGAGAGAGAAAGAGGAAACTGTGCTCCCTACACTCCCCCATTCCCGTCTTTTTCTTTTACCACACAACACTCCACTCGCTCATCTTTCATTCCTGCATACACACTAGTCCTACTGACTCACTGACTGCCACACCTCATAACATTTATACATTTTAGTTGTTTAGTTAGTTTCAAATAATTTTTTTTGTGCTGTAAGTCCTTTTGTCACCTCCTATTTATGGTATTTGTCGTGGTTCTGAGCCGGTCATGGCGAGTGTGTGTGTGTGTGTGTGTGTGTGTGTGTGTGTGTGTGTGTGCTGTACCTTTTTGATCTCATTGATGAAGGTGTCTATGAGATGTTTGACTTGCGGTGCCTTGGCTGAGAACAGGATCAGTTTCTCGTTGGTCAGATTGAACTCCAGCATGTTTTCAGACGGGATGGTTACAAACAGGATGTCTGCGTAGCTGAGAAAAAAAAAAATACAACGCAAAAGCTCCCAACTGTTATATGGAACAAAGCTACAGAAATGGTCGAAAGAAATTCAGTTCTCAAATATGAATAATGATGAAATACTATAATGAATAAATACAGTATTTCAGAATAGAAATATACCTACATGGTAAATGTATGCAATTTCTAATAACAGATAAAAATCCCTTTTATGCTGATTATCGGTTTGCAAAGATGCCGTTTTATCATAGAAGCTGTTTTTTTTCTCCATATTTTGATCCGATATAAATGGGGATCTTATCTGTTGACTGGTGAGGATATAGTTCTTTTATGTTTATGTTTTGAGCCACAGGCTTGAACAAAAACTGCTCTTTGACTGATACATTTTCTTGATATTATCTTCTCTCAGATATAGCGCTATCAGTGTTTATGTTGGCTCAGAGGTAAAAAGATATTGCAAAACAGAAACTCTCAAATTTGGGTATTATACAGCCTCGAAAAAAATCCATATACTGGCAAGTCAATCTTCTCCTGAATAGTAAGAAATAATAGAAAAATAGAAAGAAAAAAAGGAAAGTCTAGACAATTTGATGTATTTGTTATATATTCTGTGGTTCACAGCTCACCTGACACTGACTCTGAATTGTAAAACACACATATGAAATCTGAAAACTCCAAACAAGATAAAAGTAATGGAATAAAAAATGTGCAAACAAAGACATAAAAAAGTGCACATACGTGTAAGGTCGAAGGACTCTGAAGTAGTCTGGAGCTGCAGCGCTGCTTTTTACGGTCTTTAACAGCTTTATACCGCTGTGGGACACCGACAAAACCTGCACACCTGTTCCTACACTACCCTGCACACACACACACACACACACACACACACACACACACACACACACACACACACACACACACACACACACACACACACACACACACAGAAGTTCAATAAAAATGAAAATATCACACTCAGTAATTATCATTATCCTCTTAGGATTTACCGCCCTCACCGATGCAGGGAACAGACGAGAGAAGTATATTTCCCAGGTTTCTCTGGCAACCAACACGATTGTTTTCTTCACATGCTCCTCCACCGGATCCATATTCTGTTCCACCCCGTGTTTGGCTGTCATTCACACAAACAGACACGTGAACTCATGAGTGTCAACGAGACGTGTCTGGATTAGAGCATACGATCTAAGGAAATATCTGCGGCAAGAACAGACAGACTACCGAAAAGAGCCTTCATTTTCTGCCTTTCATCCCGGGTGATGCGAACACACGCCTCTGACAGAGTGTCGTTCACGATCTGCAGGAGACAACAGAGGAGCAGGGAGGTGATGTTAGAAATGATTTAGTTTGATCTGTCTATGACTTTTTTTTTTTTTTTCTGCTGTCAGGTAAAGATATGGAGCGTAATTGGCGAGAGGTAAAAAAAATATTGAACAAATCAAGAAAAGCATTTGCTTAAATGTAAATTAAAACATGCGTTTATCCGCTGATGCTACATCCATTATTTCTGCGTTAATTCAACCATCTCTTAAGTTACCTGTTTGAAAATGAGGTCTAGCACCAGAGGATTGTTGAAGCTGTCTTTGGGATAAAAAACCTGCAAAAGCAAGAAAAATACTCACAAGAGAAAAGAATGCAAACATTACGACGGTGGATCACGATGTTTGCCTTCGTGTTTTTGCGTAAGTGCTCACCTCCTTCCTGAGGTACAATCTCCAGGGAACATTGGTGTAGGTGTAGTGCTCCTCATTGGTTCTCTGATGAAGCTGCGTCTGGATGGTTTCAGTCTCTACAGGAAGCTCTCGAGAAACTGCAACAAATACGTCACGTTACGCTGCAGTTTTACTTTATTCAATGTCCTTATTCCAACAAAACAGTATTATAAAGAAATCCAAATGCTTTAAGTTCAAGTGGCCACAGTTAGTGGAGTTGTGATGCTGTGCTTGGCTCTCCTTGGCTAATGGTTGGTAACCCCTAACGAGTGCTTCACCTTAGCTGCATTGGATCTGCAAGACTTAAAGAAAAGACTGCAAGCAGATTTAAACAATGTAGGCTAATTTTACTACTTTCAAAAATGTCTCATGAGGTAGAAAATACAACCATCAGTCTTTACAATAACACACTGAGGTTTAATGAAAGCGCCACGAGATACCTTCACCTCTGCAAAGTGATGCATTAGAATATGTGGATGAGTGTAAACGTTGAGTGAATGTGAGCACCTCGAGGAGGTAAAGGGAGAGGACGATCAGGAGCTTTTGTCTTCGTGCTCTTGGTGGGTTTAAATCCCGCCTCCTCCGTTGCAGACGCAGATGGTGGGGGGACAGCAGGACGTTTAGGCTGAACAAACACAAAAACGTTACCCTGCACGACTCATTACAAGCGTTTATCGCTCTGCTTGCGTTCTGTGTAATCCTGTATTTGAGTATGTGTATGTGTGTGTGTGTGTGTGTGTGTGTGTGTGTGTGTGTGTGTGTGTGTGTGTACCTGTGGAGCAGGAGGGTTGTCCATCTGCGGTTTGAGGATCTGTAAAGCTTCATCACGAGGGGTTTGCTTCTTCCTAAACTTCCCCTCTAGTCTCCTAAATACATCCACAGTGGGGACGTCACACGTCACAGTTTGCAGGATTTTTTTCAAGAACAAATGCAGCGCATTTTCGCAGTGTTTGTGCTTATTGCGCGTGAATACAATCACTCTGGCGCTGTGTGCTTACTGCAAGCAATGACATCCAGGCCAGTATCTGCTGGTAGTTTGTTGTGGCCTGGGCTTTACAGTATGTGACTGGAAATAGCATTTACAAGCTAAAATGTGTGTTTGTGTGTGTTTATGAGACCTCACCTCTTCTCATGTAGCAGCAGGTCTCCCGGTGGAGGTGGAGAGTTGTACCTTTTGATGATGTCTTTAAAAACAAACCATGTGAGAATTACGTAGATTACTCTTTATATGTTTCTGTCATGGTTTCAAATCCAAATACCAACCAAGAAATAAAGAAATGTATTGACTACTTAATCAACTGTGATTCAGTTTTGCTGTATAAACCTGCGGCATCAACATTTTTAGCAGTTTAAATTCAGATGCCTTGAATGTCTTGGCTGGGGACGATGTAATCTGTAGTCCGAGCCGAGTACTTCACCACCTCTCCAGCAGGGGGCGGAGGAGACGTCACCACTGGGGCTAAAGCAAACACACACACACACACACACACACACACACACACACACACACAACAAAAAAATGAATGAACACTTCAGCTGATAAGAGATGCTCGCTTGTCTAAAGCTCTCTTAAAGATGACTTTTAGTTAAAATGGCTGAAGGGACTCTCTCTCTGTTGCTCTGTTGCTCTCTCTCTCTCTCTCTCTCTCTCTCTCTCATGTCCTCTCTCTCTCTCTCTCTCATGTCCTCTCTCTCTCTCTCTCATGTCCTCTCTCTCTCTCTCTCTCTCTCTCTCTCTCTCGCTCTCATGTCTTCTCTCTCTCTCTCTCATGTCCTCTCTCTCTCTCTCTCTCTCTCTCTCATGTCCTCTCTCTCTCTCTCTCTCTCTCATGTCCTCTCTCTCTCTCTCTCTCTCTCTCTCATGTCCTCTCTCTCTCTCTCTCTCTCTCATGTCCTCTCTCTCTCTCTCTCATGTCCTCTCTCTCTCTCTCTCTCTCTCATGTCCTCTCTCTCTCTCTCTCTCATGTCCTCTCTCTCTCTCTCTCTCATGTCCTCTCTCTCTCTCTCTCTCTCTCTCTCTCTCTCTCTCTCTCGCTCTCATGTCCTCTCTCTCTCTCTCTCTCTCTCTCTCTCTCTCTCTCTCTCGCTCTCATGTCCTCCCTCTCTCTTACCAAACTTTCTGACTGGTGTGTCCTTGTTTATGGGGACGCCTGGAGCCTTCCTCCGAGGGACGCTGTCCTTACCTGACTGAACCTGAACAAGCCACACAGAGAGGACAGAGAGTTTGCATCAAGGCTTTGCAGACATTAAAAAAGGAACATTAAAACTGGACTGTTTGACTGCAGCACATTTCCTTTGTTACAGATAGTAGAAATGTGTAATCTGCAATAACACATGGTTGTTTTTTATTTTTTTCAACATCCTTTGTGAATAGGGTTGTTGTGTTGTTTTAAATGTTCCTGTGAAGTTCGGTGGACAAATTCATGTTGCTCTGAACTGCACCCTAATGTTCAAAACTAGAATAATTGTGTGACTGAAAAATATGACATCAAAATATCGAATCATTGCCTTTAGCAGTAAGAGCCACACCTGCATTGACCCCCCCCCGTCCAGATTTACTTCTGTTTGGACATTTTTGATGGGAGATTTCTCTTCCCACTGACCGATTGTCACTGATGCTGTTAGTTGTTTTGTCTCGTTACGTTTCTTTTTCTTTCCTCAGGTCTTTCTAGCAAAATAGATCTTGATGTAAATGATCAAATAAAGGTTATAGGTATGCTTTTGCTTATCATCATCCTGACTACACAGTTCTTAATCGTACTGCAAACAAACCCCTCACTCTTTTCATAAAAGGAAACTGCATCTCGTTTTGTGGATGCATTTTTTTTCCCGAGGAAGCGTTCCTTGTTGTTGTTTGAGATTACAACAACTATAACATCTTTCATGAATTTAAAAAGTACTGATTATGTAACGTGGTGTGTCACTTCGGACTGTTACCTCACATGTCTCAGAGTTACTGACCCGTGCGGCAGCGTCCGCTTGAGGCTGCGCTGGCTCAGTTTTGTTAGTTTTGGTGTAGCTCGACTGAGGGTGAGGCCGAGCTGCGGGCTGAGTCCGGGGCTCCGCGCGAGGCCGAGCTTGAAGCTGCGATGGAGTTTGTTCCGGTCGAGCAAGGGGAGGATAGGGGTGCCTGGGTGGGATGTCTGCTGCAGCGTAGGGAGTGGGAGTGAAGTTGGCGTATGGGCTGGGTGGGATGTTGGCGTACGGACTCGGGGGTATGACAGCGTAGGGGCTGTCAGGGGCGTACGGGCTGGGAGGGTGGTGGAGCAGGGGGCTCATGGGAGGGCTCATGATCGGGGAGGTGGGGGGGCTCGTCATCGGGCTGCTGATAATGGCCATGGCCTGCATGGTCATCTGCTGGGCCTGAGAAACAAGACGATGACGCGTTAATTCCAAAGAAAGAGCGCTGGAACAAATAAACAGACGCGGAATCCAGACGGAGGGTTTACCATGATGACGGCCTGCTGGTTCACGATCGCCTGCTGCTGCTGCGCCAAAACAGCCTGCTGGGCATCTGGAGGAGAGAGGAGGAGAGAGGAGGAGAGAGGAGGAGGAACTCAGCAAACAGGAAGGAGGGATGACAATTTAGTTTGATGAGGTGTTTTTTTTCTTCTTCTTTTTTTCCTCATATTTCTCTTCACACTTGATACGAACCAGGTGTTACAGGTGCCACGGCACCAACAGGAGGCGACATCACGCCTCCCACGGGAAGGACTCTCACAGCTGTGGACACACAAACACACACAGCAAATTTCAGATCTGAAGTCTGTTTGCTTTTTTACACATGCTTATGATTTATTGAGATATTGAGGTTCTTCCAGTGTGTGACAGTATGAGACTAGGAATCTGTCCAAATGGCTCCATATTTACTTCAGAGTGCACTTCATCTATTGTCTGCTACTTCATTTGAGTGCCTGAATTGAGTGTAAAAGTGACGCTGTGTAGAGAAAGCCCTCAAAAAATTCATACATTGTAAGAAGGAAAGTACTGCACAGCCAGCATGTGCACTACTTTCTGAAAGTTCAATAATAGTTCAATAATATAATGAGTTGGTGAACGTGAAAAATTCAAGTTTTGCAACGATGGGATTTACTACATTCACTAAAACCCATAAATTAGTCAGTATATTTGCACTTCCGGTTCTCTTGTCTTAAAGTCAATGTTTCGTTTTAATGGGTTTTAGGTTGGAAGCCTGAAATAAGGTCTGTGGTTAACACAAGCTTCAGATATCTAAAGTTTTGTTCTACGATATAAAATGAGTCAGTAGAGGGATTTTTGAAGCCTTTAAGTGTCTTAATAAAGGTGGCTGCTAACAAGAGGCTTCATGAGACTACTAAAACTCATCACGCTCACTGGTCCGCCTTTACAACCTCGTTGTGTTTACTCACGCTCATGTGACCCTGGTGTAACATTTCTATAGTCTAACGTTTGCTTTTTCCTTCTGCTGATTGCATTCATGCTTCAAAAATAATGTTTGTTTGTGAAGATCTTTTTTTTCTTGACTGACCCCCAGGTGGAGGTGGGGGCCCGGTTGACTGCCCTTGCTGTTGCCACCCCCCTCCGACTCCCCCAGCCCCCTTCATCCTGCTGGACAGTCCTGCAGCTGATTCCACTTCCTGTGAGGACAGAAGGACAGACTTTAGAACTGAAACCAAAAACGAGTATCAAGTACTCTGAACAGGGCTGGTATCAAACCGATATATGAGTATATTGACTGATATACCAGCATCGATGTATATGATGGCTGATAAGAGTCAATATTAAATATTAAATCTTAAGAAAAGAGATAAAAGTAGTATGGTTTAAATTTCGTTCTCCCTTGTCATTTGCAAGTGCCTTCATAATTTCTAGTGTTCATTTTAAAAAGAAATGTAATCACAAAAAATTGCAGCACAGCAATGCCACTGGCATGTGAAACAGTTACATCATTCTCAAACATAAAATATCCTGCTCAGTATATATCTTGTATGTCACGTTTCAAAATATCATTAGTGGAAATTTTAAACCGTCAATCAGGATCGACCTCAGTTGAGCTACAGTCTGTAATATATCCGTAATGTCTGGTCACATTTGTTACCGTGTTTGCTTTGATCAAAACGCTCCAAAGGACTTCACTTACAAATCACAAAGAATACTAATTTCAGTGGCGGTTTGGGGCTATGAGGATGTGAAAACACATCTTAGAAGTAGAGCATTATATTTTTTTACACTGACTCTGGTTTTCCATTGAAATCCAAGCTGACTACGCCTGCTGTCGTCTGTCACCGAGCAATCTACAAACCTTTCAGAGATGCCTTTTAAGCCAACAGGTGAAGTGATTGATACTAAAAGATAGATTTTCCTTTAATTGCTGCGTTTGTCAGTGTGGAGTGCTAAAAAAACCCACACAACAGAGCGATAACTACTTGTGCAATCTAAGCCCTTTTTGACCGTCGTATCAGAGGATTCCCCCTTCTTATGTGAGCAGCTGCTTCCATCAGAAATCAGCCGCTGACCCATAAATCCACAGGAGTGTGTGCATTCGTGGGCCATGTCTCATTAAATAGTAAGCCCTTCATTTGCCAGAGTGTCAGTTCCTCGTAAGCAGATCCCAGCGTTGCCTGGGTGGGAAACCACCGTGGCGATCTAGTCGCTGTGACAGTTACGGTAACTGGGTAACGTAATAGGTGGCTGGGCGGGAGAGGTCTGTAGAACACATCTGATACATGCTAATTCCTGTCAGCCACATCCGATAGCACGGCTAACATTCGCCACGTCCCAAGCTGAAGACTGATAGATCCAACACGGCCAGCATTCACTGCACCATTACCTAGACTAAACACGTACGGATTTAACTCGATTTAACTGTAGTTTTAATAACAGGGCTGACGGCCGACATTTGCGGTGGGTAGTGAATCCTAAAAACGCTGACATAGGTGTTTTCTGTATTAATCTGCTAAATATACACAATGAGGAACCCACAGCATCAAAGAGAAGTCATATAGTTTATACTGCTTGTGTTTACATGTGCAACCAGCGTTTGGTCTGTACTACTAAAAAACACGTGAACAGGGACACTTTCACTGCGTAATTTACTGCACTGTGCCTGGAAATGAACATTGAGACTGATTGAGACTGACTCTGGATTGCAGACAAAAGCACCTTATTAAAAATAATGGCTGCAAACTATTACAAGACACATTTCTTATTATATAAAATCTGGGCCTGATCAGTAGAAACCAATGCATCTGTACGGTTCACATGTTTACAGACAAACTCTGTCGCGTAATTGCTATTCCGTGTATAAATGACAAGAGGCTCCTCCCCTTCCTTTTATTTATTCTACTATGGTGTTATTAGTATTTTTGTTTATACATATACATGCTTTTTTCTTCTTCTTTTGAAACTATGTTTTTTTATCTATTTATTAATATTCCTTCTTACCTCTGTCATGCTAAAAATGTTAAATACAAATATGTAACCAGGCAATGTCCTTAAAATGTAAGGCTTTGTACATTTAAATGAGAATACTCATCATGACATAGGGTCGCTCCATGCTAAAACAATACTTATCAGACATGACCTGTACAGTAACCATCAGTAAACGGTTGACAGAGGTGACAGTGTGAGTTGTGTAACTTACTCCAGTTCCCTCAGACAGTACAGGGTCAAACAGGCTGTCGAGATAACGATCCATCCCTCTCTGAGGCTCCAAGTCTGTGAGGACGAGACAAAAGCACTTTAACGTCTACTGTAATCAAAATCAGTGTGTGTTGGTGCTCATCTGTTAGTGTTTCAATGGGCACCTTGTCCATCAGAGCCAGGTAAGACTGAAGACATGAAATCATCCTTCATGTCAAACCCACCACCCAACAGGCTTCTATAAAACAAGAACAAAAAGTTATGTTTTTTATAAGCGTATCATGTGTTTCTAATGTAAAATCTTCATCAAAAAAGTAAGTAGTAACTACAGCTGTCAGGTAAATGTAGTTGAGTAAAAAGTAGAATGAATCCCTATTTATAAAGTAACATAAAATGGACAAACTCAAGTAAAATGCAAGTACAAAAATTGTACTTAAAAGTATAGCACAATTATGCATTGAATAAATGTGTGTCTCACATGCTGGCATTGGGCCGCACTCTGATTGGTTCCTGTGCAGAGATGATGAAGTAGCTGCTGTGTTTGGGGAAGTCAGCAGGAAGCTCCAGGTCCGACATCAAGTCCAGAACGTAGTCTGAGCCCTCCAGCTCCACCCACTGAGCCGGCTCCTTCAGCAGCACCGACCAGCCTCGACGACCATCCACCATGCCCCTACACACAAGAATTCACAAAAATATTCTCCATCTAAACATCCCCTTCAGTTTCCTATTTTGCTCTTTTCTATGTAACCAAATCTATACGTTCAGTGCCTATGTTTTACGGTATGACGATACCTGTGTTGTAAGATGTCTTTGGCCATTTCTTCTCCTGTTGTCCAGGAGTGTAGAGGACACAAGAAGGACACACCTGGAGGAGAAAAGACAACACTTTAGAGAGACAAATAGTCTTTAATATACAGCAGTGACTCAACAAAACACACCACTTTTGATTTTTCTCATCTTCTAATTCATTAAAGGGATAGTTTGGATGTTTAGAAGCGGGGTCGTACGAGGGACTTATCCATAGTAAGAGCATTAGAGTATAGAGAACACGGAAGTTGCCGTTCTACCGCTGCCTTGATCGGTTAGTTTGTTTGTGATATTTTGTGACTTTGAATGAATCTGAACAAACACTTAAAAACACCAAAGCCACACAATGACACAACCTGACTAACTGATCAAGCCAGCAGTAGCCCAGCAACTCCTGTGTTCGGAAAGGTATAATTGTTTTTATCAAAGGAGTCTGGCGGCTTTGAAGAAAGCTTAGATAACAGCTTCAGTTCACCGTAGGAAAGGCGTCTCTGACAACAAGGTAAAGCTGTGAGAGTATTCTAAATATAGCGTACACTTAAACTGATATTGACTGTTTTAGGTGGGTCTTCTTTTAGGTGGCTTAAATAGGTTTTGCTGCTGCACCCCGTCCACAGCAGCACATTGTTTTGCTCTCCTGCTCGTACTTCTGTCTGTTTTGCCAACTTGGGGGCGTGACGACCGCAACCCACAGCAGGTAGAACTATCCCTTTAAGAGCCGTTTCAATCAGGTTATGAAATAGTTCCTCTACAGTATCATTTAAACAAAGTTGGTAGCAGTCTCCCATTTCTGCCTATGAAGATTTACACAGACACCCGCATCAACAAACAGACACAAACAAAGCCAGAGAACCAGAGTGGCTATCAGGTGTTGTCTAATCCTCAGTAGGCTTGCCAAAAGGCCAGAGGACAGATTAGCAGGATGAGAGGAGGAAATGAGAGACAGATAACTCTTCCGTGCTGGGTAGTGCACACACTGACTGAGCGCATGTGAAAGAAATAAAACAGAAAGGTGAGGTTGAGTCAAAATCAATAGGTTTAAAATTCACAAACCACATTACTTTGACATTGACACATACTGCCGGTCTGTTTATAATGTTATCTGCATATTTAAGCGTTGTGCAGTGTCGCAGCCTAAAAACATAACACAGATTTATTCAAGGAAAAAACACAACATTTCTTCAGACAAATGCAATAAAAAAGCATATTGGAATAAAGCACAGTTCTCTCTCTGTTGCAGGAAAGCAGGACGTTACACACAAGCATTGGGTTTCAGAATTAGCAACACATTTATAGCCCTGTTTAATTAAATTAATCCGTTTTATTTAATTAACCTTTTCTTTTTTTTTTACTGGGGATGCAGATGGCGGTCCAGCGCCTTTTGTCAAGGGCACTTCACTGCAAATGTTGCATAAAGAGAACTCCTCCATCCAAAATGTTGCTACTCGATCTGAATATGAAATCGGTTAAAATCCCCACTTGGCGACACGTGTTGCGAGAGTGTTCTCACCATCGAAACAGTGTATGTGCAGAACGGTGTGAGCTCTCTTGCGATTGGCGGTCCACTCTAGCAGACAGGGTGGGTACGTCCGGACATACTCTGGCCCGACGTTCAGCCGCTGCAGAGCTTGAAGCAGACGGTGCTGACACACACAGTCGAAGCCCTCCGGCCCGTAGTCAGACACAAACCTGCAACGACGACGACGACGACGAGCACAAAGAGAGATGAAAACTGGCAAACAGGCACTGAAATCATGTACAAAGATCACAGGCATGCACAGAAAACCAGGTAATGAATACACTGTATAATTATCGCATAGACATTTCCATGTACAGTAAACATATTTCACTGTTTGATTGTGTTTCCTACTTCAGCAAGTATTTGGTCAGCCTTTGAGAGGGCAGGAAGGCAGAGAGACAGGAGGACAGGAGGAGCCAACCACGCTCTGAATTCAAAATGTTAGGATTCCTCCACACCTGATGGAGGACAGGAGACAGTAAAGAGACAATGTGCAATGGGCCTTTATTTCTACCCCACCGGCTAGGCAGGAGAATGAGATGGGCCTCACCTGATTGGCTACCTGAGCCATGATCTCATCTCGGAGGCTGGGATTGGCAAGTCCTCTCTGGATGATGTAGTTGCCAAACAGATTCTCCTGAGCCCCATTCAAGTTTGGGTCACCCATGAATCTCAGTATCTATATCAAAAGCAAAGGCATTTGCAACACACACTGTAACCGTACAAGTCAAATGAAACATACAAAGGCGACAAAGCTTTCCCAGAGGCCCTTGCTGCTTAAAATATATGGATATATCTAACTGAGAGAATAGTCGGAATCATTGATTTTTTCATGTGTTTGCATAAACATTATGAACTGTACACAAGGTTACGATATGTACATTTCACACGAAGGCTTTCAGAAAATGATTCTACCAAAGTTTCTAAGAGTTTTAAACTAATAAAAAATGGTGGTTAAAAAAAAGGTTTTAAATGGTAAGAAAATATTTCTGCACAGCTAGTTTTATTACAAGTTTGTTACATGTTATAAAGACATATACAGACATACTGTCCCAAATGACTAATCCTTTTTCTAGAATGCTGAGTTTAAGCTACAGAACATGTTTATTTGTCTGTTAGACGTAACGCTGATGAGCAGCTGACTTGAAGATCCTGGATGCTGGAGTTTCCCAGTAGCATGTGAATGCACCATGTACCAGAATGAAAACGTTCAGAGCTCCTTGCTTTAGCTCCTCATCCATTCGAATCAGGGAACTCTCCAGTGGGGCTGTCAGCATCCCAAACATTGGCTCCTACAACACACACACACACACACACACACACACACACACACACACACACACACACACGAACATAAAAACAAACGCACACAGTGCTTACAATTGAATATACACAGTCTCTGTAAACATAGTTACATGGATGGAGCTCTGCAGCAACATTTTTCTGGGTCCAATAAAGTTTACCAAGGTCCATTTATGTTTTATTCACATGTATATGTTCTGTGTGAGTGTTTTCTGTGTGTGTGCGTGTATGTGTGTGTGTTTACCCTAAATATGGCCCGGATGTAGTGTGTCATGAGGTAGTTGTTGATATCCAGGGGCAGGGTCAGCTGGGGATCACCCTGGACCTTTGGAGCCTGGACCACCGCCAAGCAGTCAGAATGCAGCTCTTCACCACCTGCACACACACACACACACACACACACACACACACACACACACACACACACACACACACACACACACACAGCAGGCCGTATGTCACCACAGAAAGATGGAGTTAAATATTATTTAACCCAACTGCAAACAAGGTGGAATAAATCTCTAGCTAAATTCATGACACCACCCGATTGTAGATCAGTGTTCGTATACATATATATATATATATATATATCACTATCATTCATTCATTCATATATATATAGATATATATATATCTATATATATATATATATAGATATATATGATTGATAGTGACCAGATGTCCAAGTTTGTCCAAAAATTTCACCACAATTAAAATAAAAGTCATAATATTATACTTATTATCAGCGCTTACATAGATATGTATCATCTTCTGTCCAACTTATTACTTTACACAATATAAAAACATAAACAATGCTGAATTCAACACTGATTTGTCTGTATACGGCTCAATCAATCAATCACTGTGTCGTTGTCAAGGCTGTTGCTTACAGGACCTGTAAGTACACTAAAGTTTTCTAAAGAGCTCCAGGAGGCTTACTCCTTCCTTGGTAAAGCACCCGGCAATGAAAATGCTGTGTTCTGCACAACACTGCAAGAGGACACTTTGGGTCACGCACGGTGGAAAGGCTGACATAAAACAGCACGCCTATGCTGCGTGCATAAGCGCATACTTTATGCACGCATGCATGCATGAAACTAATGTGTGTGTGTGTGTGTGTGTGTGTGTGTGTGTGTGTGTGTGTGTGTGCACCTGAGGCCGCCTGTAGCAGAACTGCCAGCTCAGCAGGGATAAGCAGCGTTGTCACATTCACCACCTCTCTGTTGATGCGATCCTACACACATTGGAACACACGACACACTGATGCTACGTCTTCATCTCTTTCTCAAAGTGAGCGTCTCTCTCCATCTCCGGCAAACGTTCACCTCATTTCACCCTCTCACTCACCTCCTCTGCCTTCCTTGCAGGCTCCACCACTGTCTGACAGAAAGACAACAGCATCACACTTCACACATTTGTTCACTTTTTTTTTTTTTTAAACTTCATTTTACAAACACAAATACTGCAGTTGACACAGACGCGGCGTGCATACCCTCATGTAACGCTGGCGGTTGACGATGAGCAGCACGACGGAGCGGAGCCTGACGAGGTACTTCCTCCTCAGAGCGAACTTTTTTCTGTTCAGGAAAAGCGTTAACAAGGGAAGATGAATTATTCATACAGAGCCAGATAAAGACGTCTTCTACTATAACGTCAATCACTTCAATTTGAACAGACAGCACGATTTGTGAAGCAACTTTGTATTAATGGCACTTATAGTTAGTTGTAGTTTACATGCGTGACCAGCGATCTCTGAAGTGTCATTACAGACTCTTAATGTCCAACCTTGCGTTTATTGCAATTTTAGTGTCCTCTTTAAGCGAGTAAGTGCATTTTTACTCATTCAGATAAATTGGCAGACTGGCAGTGAATGAGAAATCTGTCACCTTGGATGGACGAGCACGGCCTGAATCCTCTAACCCTGTCTGCTCAGCTGAAGGACAAAAATAAGCAGGTTGTCTGTGATAAGCTTTGACCCATTTGGCTCTCTGAAACCAAACACTAAAGTCTAAATTGCCAAGCTGAAGACTGAAACCCCAGACTCAAGCACGACAGGGCGCTGCCTATTAAAGAAAGCTTAAGCTTTAAAGGGTCAACTTGCAGGAAGAGACTGATGATACTTGTGGCTTTCAACCTGAGCTCTGGAACCAAGGATGATTTAAAAATAAATCTATTATTTTCAGGGTATTTTTTTTCTATATTTTTTTTATATTTAATGGCTAAAACAGAATATTTCCAAGTTTGTAAGTGTGCAATGATAATAAAATAAAACAACCTGATAATAAAAATCCTGCTTTAATGGAGCAGTTCACCACTCTGTGCTCTACCAGGGGGCATCCCTTTATAGCCATTAAATGTAAGTTGACGTTGACGTTGACTTTGGGGGAACATTACCTGGCCAGGTAGCCTCTGCAGCGAGTTTCGAACCTGATCATACGCCGCCGCATCTTGGAAAAATTCTTTTGGACAAAACATGCTCGGGTGTATCTCTGCAGCGTCATGGCGGCGATGTTCAGCAAGCGGTCGCGCTTCCCCTCCAACAACTGATACAGCTCCTCTTTCAGGAAAATCTAACACACACACACACACACACACACACACACACACACACACACACACACACACACACAAACAAACACAAATCTCAGTACCACAGTATTTATTTCTTATATATGATTTATTTGACCTCATTTTGTACATGTGTATGTTACGGAGAGAGCTCACCTTGCTGACTCCCAGCTGATATGAGCCGTTCTTGACCGGACCGAGCTTGTGGAGCATGATGACACAGTTTTCTCCGTCTGCTGGTGGAGGATCCTTCAGGCAGAGCAGGGCTTTGTACCTGTGCGTTCCCACACATACATTCAAAATGACAATCCAATAGGAATTGTGGAGTAAATGTGAACGGGAATCAGTGAAATCCAAAGTGTTTTACTGTAAAACTTATTACAGACTGAGAATCTCATCTTTTATTTGTCTGTGGAGTTCTCTCTATATTGTTGTCAGACACTTATAATAACAATCTGAGCTTGTCAGTGGAAGAAACGAGCACTTTTAGTGGACGTACATTGACAATAAGGAATGATGATTACAGTTCTAGTAAAGGATACCGTCAGCAGCATTCTCGTGCAATACTGCACCAATTTAAAGAATTGCAGTCCACATTAGTCAAGTGGGCACAAAACGTAAGTTACCCTTTAGGTATTTGTAGTTTGGGTGTGAAACTAATTGACTGTGAATGCTGGACTCTCAAACTGCAGCCAGATGTCAGAGGTGCTATGAGATCAATTGCTCTGGCAGGTGCCAGATGGCCGTTTCAGCAAGAAGAAATTGGTGTGTGAATTTCACCCACACCAGAAAGAGGCAATAATTTAAGCAATCGTGTCAATTATTTGACAAAGTCGTGAGTGGTGGGAGGAGCAGAAAAAATATTCTTTTTAGGAAAGGAAGCCGAGCAAGAGGCTGAGACAGTCTGTACTGTGTTTAAGCTAACATGGTTCAATTAGAGCGCCCATTTCTCCTCAGTGTAAAGATTGGTAAGTAACCAACCTTGTTAGGAAGCGGTGAAAGTGCATTCTGATTGGATAACCCTCCTTCCTGATGAGGATGGTCTCCATGATGCCAGAGTAATGCAGCTGAGTGTTGACCAGCTCCACGTCAAACACTCCCGGCTCCTACGCACGTACATAAACATACACATAAATACACATGAGCTGTATGTTACACAGCAATCAAAATGCAAAACACTGCAAACCTGCACACATCATCCAACTTGCAAATATACCTTATGATGGTTTGGCTTGATGCATCGCACAAAATAAGGGTTACACCTGTCACAGATAGATGAGAACGAACGGATGGATAAATGAATGTATGATTTGATAAAGTCTTCATACATTAGTCCAGCGCTTTCCAACTTTTCCAACTGAGAGGAAAAGCAACTAAGTAGGGAAATCGGTGGAGCATGGCATGGTTTTACAGTTGAAGCTACATATTAACAGATCCCCCGAGGCCTCGCTTTTTTTTTTTCCATCTATAAGAGACGTGACTAAGCTCAAATCAGGCAAATAAAATTCATCTTCCCGAGATAGATGGCTCCTACAAACACTGACACACACTGAGGCTTACACGATGCCAGAACTGATCTCTAATCACTTCAGTCTATTGGTGCACCAAGGCACAACACATTTTTCAGTACTCATTGTCTATTTAGGCTCAAGGCCTTAATCCAGTATGTGTCACTCTCTCTTCCACTACTTCCCACATCATACACACTCTCTACATCCTGCAGTACCTCGCAGTGTCTGACAGGTGCAATCAGTGGCGCCTGCAGCCGTAATCCTGTGCGCATTTTGTTGTTACTGCCGAACTGTTTTTATGATGTATTTTTACATTATTAAAAAATAAATGATTGTATGCTTAAATGTGTTTAATGTGAAATCTTTGAACATTAGCCAAAAGCCTATAAAAGATCCAAATAAAAAGAAAAAATTTGTTAAAATTAATAATAATAATATAGGTACAGTTTTACGTTTTGTCTTATGATGATGAGTTTCATATTGTGATAACTGATAAAGAGGGCACTCCGTTCAGTATTTGTCGCTGTCCAATAACGGGGGGGTGGGGGGGGCTGAATTAAAGTTGCCGTGGCATATTGTGAAGGGAAATACATTGTATTTGTAAAAAAAAAAAAAAAAATGAATCAATGTCTATCTCTCTGGCGCGCTAAGAAGACTGCGTATTTAAGATCGAGGGAACCTAGACGTTAGAGGCCGCCTATAAGCGGGCGGTTCTTGTGCGCACTATGAAACAGAATCCTACCGACGCCACTGCATGCAATGTCCCTCTGCCTTCTAAGGAGCAAAGCGTACAGTTAATGTGGGAATGCGTGAGGGCACCAGATACATCTTACACTTCAAATTTGGACACTGAAATGAGTCGAAGGAAGGCAATTATAGCACTAATCAGTGGCAAATAGGGAGCGCTTTCGAACACAATACACTTTTTTCCCACTGATGTTATGAAGGTGGGTCAGAGGTTTGTCCTAAAGGTTACATGTTTTACTCAAACCTTTCCATCTTCTCCAGAAGCTCCTGCAGGCTGCTCTGGAACTTTGCGCTGACCGTATTGGCCTGATGACGGCGAGCCGCGCTGCTGCGCCGCACGTTAGACGCAGACTCTGAATGCTTTAAAAAGAGGCTGGATACCATCTGTAAACACACACACACACACACACACACACACACACACACACACACACACACACACACACACACACACACACAAGACAAAGAGGTAAACCAAAGTGTGAACAGTCAATCCTGAGTTCTGTTATATTATAGGTGGGTAGAATTTGTAGTAGCTATGTGTATTGAATATGAACAGGAGATGAGTATTTAGTATTTAGCACTAGTTCAACTTAATGTAAACTAAAAATATATTCCCAAATCAAAACAATAATTACTAAAGAGGTTGTTGGATATTTCTTAACAGAAAAGTAAAAAAAAAATATTGTGCCGGACCACCACAACACAGGATGATGAGTAACAATCATGATATTTAAAATGGAATTAAAGATGACTTGTGGAATAAAGTCTGGGGAATACTGTAAATGTTGGGTCAATAAGAGACAAAAGTGTGTTTGAATATCTCACCCTGTTCTTGCTCTGGATGAAGAGGTCTAAGACATCCTGGCGGACCATGTCGAAGTTCTTATCCAAGAATTTGTGCACCTGCACCACAAATCAATAGTAAAACGTGAGAACAAAAATTCACACCGGGACCTTGTGATGTCCGATTCAACAACAGACAAACAAACATTTAACAGCCCCGTGCACATAAAGCCGAGGTGGAGAATAAAAAGCCACCAGACTCCTTTGACTTCGGTAAATCCGAACTTCCTCTTTAAAGAACCGAAGTCACACAATAACACAAATGCTCTCATGTTCTGTGAGGTAAAATGTTTTTATTTCAAAGGAGTCTGGTGCCTTTGAAGGCAGTATAGATAACTGTTTCAGGGTCCCATAGATATAACGTACAATAAGCTGATATTGATTTTTTTTAAGTGGGCCTTTCTTTTAGGTGGCTAAAATATGTTTCTACAGCAACACATTGCTCCTTCAATGTCTGTTTCTTCAACTGGGGGTAATAATACACTGACTATGGATAAGTACCTCATACCACCAAAAATCCTACAATTACATTTAAGACAGTAGAGTAAATGAATATGCTACTTGGTTATGTTTGTTTTTAGTGTTCTTTGGTAAAACAACTGAGAAAAAGGAAAACATTTTCAAATGTTTTTTGAAAAAAGAAAGACAATTCGATGAAGAAAGAAGGACAGAAATAAAGAAGTGTACCTGGTACGTGACTTTCCCAGCAAAGTGTTTCAGGGTGAACTCTGGCAGTGGCATCTTTGGCCTGGCATACAGCGGGTTGTTTCCATAGTGATAGTGGCACTTCTGAAGGAAGGTGTGGTCTGTTGCCTAGCGATGATTGTAGACGGTTAACGGTTGTTGAGCCACGGAAACTAAATGTCTACAGCACGAACACATGTCGCCTGTGTGTGTGTGTTCAGCAGATTGCCTCGGTCAGTTACTCGTGTTCATATTTCACTCTGAGCATTAGAGACGTTTCATAATAAGTTTATCTCAAGAGTCAGTTTCTTACATTACGAGCCCCGGGAATAACGATAACGGCAGGTAGCCAATTAGATGAGCATGTGGGATCGTTTCTTTATTGATCTGAACTGGCTACGATAGACTCAGACTCCTGGTTTATGAGAAATCTAAAGGGAGACGTTTTCTTTTTAACTCAATTTCTTTTCGAAACTGAGGTATGAAATATTTGAATCGTGTTATTGTCAGCTCTTTTTCACAAATACACCGAAGAAATGTAAGGTTTTAAAAGTTTCTTGAAATCGAATCTAACTTAATTTTTTGTAGAAATGATTTCCAATACTTTTGGAAATGAGTTTAGTTCGACAAGTGTGGATGTACCTGAGGGAAACCGCACTGGTCGTCCAGTATGCGCAGTATCCCATGAGGCTTAGCAGCGATGAGGTCGAGGCAGGCCTGGTTGTGGCTGAAGGGCTGCTGCTGCCACTTGATCTGCTCCCGCATGTACTCCTCCTACACACACAGCACAAGAGATCATCAGGTCGGAGAGTATCAAACTCTTCTAACTGTTTTCTCTTTTCTCTTCAGCTGAAGTACTGCTGGGTCCACTATAGTTTGTGAGATTTAATGACCTTGTGGGTTTATGAGAGCTTTTCTGGAATGAGTCACGTTACAAACAAGGCTGTTTATACAATAATATTTTAGCTCTTCATGAACAGTTTTTTGGGCCTTTTTACTTAAAAACAAAAGCGACGTTAGGTTCAGATCTCTCAGATTTATGGCTTTAGGTGTATATTTGTTAAACTAGTAAGCATTCATTTGGTGTTTTGCAGGCCAAAAGATATCGACATTTTGGTTAAATCAATGCTAAATTTGATTGAGAAGCTTTTAACTGTTGTTTCAACAGCATCATAATCAGAAAGTTTACTGTATAGGGACACAGGAAACAAAGTTAGAAATCAGAGTTACTGTACATGCAGTAGGTCAGTAATCAGATTTCTTCTCTTCCCTATTCCCAATATTATTTAAGACATCTTACAATACACTGATCCTTATATATACATACATATATATACATAAATGTATATATATACACACATATATATATATATATATATACACACATATATATATATATATATATATACACACATATATATATATATATATATATATACACACATATATATATATATATATATATATATAGGGGCCCTTGGGGAGCACATAGAGTGGACAAATACCAATTGGGTTTGCTGTGGCTAAGTAGAGAGCAGGGCCGCATTTCAATCAGAGGGTCGGCGGTTCGATCCCCGGCTCCTGCTCTACTAGTCTCATGTCAATGTGTCCTTGAGCAAGACACTTAACCCCAAAATTGCTCCCGTAGCTGCGTCTACGGTGTGTAGATAGATACTGAATTGTAAGTCGCTTTGGATAAAAGCGTCTGCTAAATGACTGTAATGTAATGTAATGGGTTTGGATAAAAGCCCAAAATGCATGAAAAAAACTACTTTTACAAAAATACCTGTGTACGTGTGGAGAAGTTAAATTAATATTTTCTTATTTTCTTTGGTATTTTTGTCAATGATGAATGCTGAGTTATATGTATGATGATGTTGTACAAGTCTCTATTTGATCCTGTGGCGAGATGAGACGCTGGTGTGTGTGTGTGTGTGTGTGTGTGTGTGTGTGTGTGTGTGTGTGTGTGTGTGTGCGTGCTTCATTACTAGTAACTAAAGTGCACTGGGCCCGTGGTAACTACCTGACGCCACTGCAGGCTACTTTTCTAAGTTTTAATTTGAGCCAGACTTTCAATAAAATTGGTTTTGAATGCAGTGATGCATCGCTACTTTTAACTATCTTTCCTTTTAAAAATTAAAGATTAAGCGATAATACGGCCAAGAAATGGCTTTCCCCAGGAGACATCTATCCCGGGAAATCAGGTTTCTCTCTTCCCTTACCTCTTGCGTTCTTGTACACATAGAGTTTAGGAAATCAGGTTACTGTAGAAGGCGGACTGTAACTCAATTACTAAACTGCATGTGAACACACTGAATGCCTATATTGCAATGTGCAGCTAGGATCTCATGATTACACCGAGATGTCTTTTATACTTTACTTTCATACTTTTCAACCACATTCAGACTGGTTTTAAACTAGATGTCTTTTGACATGCAAATTAGCAAATCCATCCTCACTGAATGAGAATACGAATATATGTATGGAAATATGGACTTGTAGTTCCCCTGACCTGCTCCTCCTGGAAGATGACCCTGTTAAAGAAGAACTGCAAAGTTTCATTGGCGTAGTTGATGCACAGCTGCTCAAAACTGTTCACCTGTAGCTCCTGGAGGGTAAAGAGAGGAGACAATGGGGGAGCGGGGGAGTTGAGTGAACACGGGTCAGCTCAGACGCATCAGCGCTGTAACATTATAGAGCGAGATCATTTTTCAGCTTGACCTCAAATCCATAGATGTCCAATATGGAGATGGAGAGGGCTTCGTTGCGAGGGTAGACCCGTCCGTTGATGCGCTCTGTCAGCCAACTAAACAGCAGCGAGTAGAGGATCTTGGCAACGGCGTCTCTATGAAAAACACACAATAAGGTTTCTATGGAAACAGAAAACCCGGTTCCTATGGAAACAGAGGACATCTGAAAAATCTCTCCCCCAGCCCTGACGTCCTTTGTCCTCGCATGCCTCAACCAAAGATTGGAAGAGAATATCAAAGGCGCCTCATTCCCTCTCAGTAGTCTCCTGGTATGTTTTTTTTTTTTGTTTAAATGAGGACATTAAAAAGCCTCAAATAAGACTGTCAGATATGCTATTTTTTCAGGTCACTCCATGCAGAAGTAGGTTGTATTTAATTTAACAGATACTATATTCAGACTCACTCACCTGGCATCCACAGCCTTCTCCACTGTGAGCGGAGTGAAGATCTTCTCCCTCACTGTATCCTGAGGGATCAAACACATCTGTTATCTGACAACACCTCTCTAATTGTTATAATATCATTGCCTAAATCTACAGTCCAGTGTTCTGCTCACTGTCAGTTTGAAGGTGACAGACTTCTGCAGGCCTTCAGGTGAGACCTGCAGCAGCTCAGCGACCACCCTGATCTCCTGCGCGCTCACCACCGACGCAACCTCCTGACCCTCAGCCTGCAGGGAAGCACACCCACAAGTACAGAGGCATACGCAATCATTATCACCGTCATCTATCAACATCATCATTATCATTCAGCCGTGAAATTAAATGCATTTAGAGCCTATTTCGTGTGTGTGTGTCTGTGTGTGTGTGTGTGTGGCAGAGCGACCTGGTGTGGCTGGAAGTAGACGTTCCCCAGATGAAGGACAGAGGACAGCAGTCTGTAGATGCTGGTTTGCTCCTCTGGGGTGAAACACAGGATGTCCATGGCACTCAGCAGACGCCTGAAGTCCTCTCCGTCATCCTTTCCCTCTATGGTACAATCTCCTCCCTGCACTCATGCACACACATCACACGAACGAACACACTGTTATCAACAACGACATACTTAGCCTCAGCCTGTTTAATCACTGCTCTAATTAAGGAGAAACTTATCAGCAGCTGAAAGTCTTGTTTTTGCAGACCTCTGGGGATTCAACTTCTCACCTTGATGCAGTTAGTGCACTGCGACATCACGGCTGGCCGTGGTAACTGGTGCAATAGTGCACGCTTCTGACCACACTTTCAGCCACAGAGGGCAGTGAAATGTTACTTTTCAGTCTGGTGTTACATTACTGTTTAAAAAAAAAAGAAAAAAAGAGCCACATGTGCTGGTAGTAACCACCACCAATAACGACGTAATTAGTCAAGGATCTTTAATCAGCTTTGGCATGAGCAACGTGTTGCATTGTGTTTCATCACATCTCATGAAGTGGTACAAAGCAATACCAGAGAGCAAACCGGCTCAATGATGGCAACAAGGTGGGCAGGAACAGGGACCTTTGAGCCACATGAGGGAATGTTCGTATGGTTCTGATAACGGCATCCTACTTATAACATTCAATCTAATATGAAAGGCTAGCGTTCATTCTGTTTGTTTTACTAATAAGAGGATTGAAAAAGAATGAGATGTTAACCCTGCATAATGCATTTATTTGGTCTCAATTATAAAGTATTTAACAATGTGTCTGTTTTCAATAACACATGCATAAAACAAATTTGTGATTTATCAAAAGTATACCTCTTCAAAATGTCTGGTTTACCTATTCAAGATAATATAAGGTGATGCGGAAATGAAAAAAAAAGATTTGGAACGTTAATTTACGCACAAATTCAGTCTTCTTCCGATATACAGATAAGGCCTATTGTGAATGGTGATAATGTGCAGATGTTTAGCATGTTCAACTTCATAGATTAGCATGTTAGTACAAAATACAGCTGTGGCTTTATAGGAATGTACTGTATTTGATCAAAAACCAAAGTATTGGAAAAATTTAATTTTTTAATTTTGCTGCAAGAAGCTCACCAAAGTTATTACAATTCACTCTGAGGGAATCATTACTAGAGACATGCCACAACATTACATCTATTCTTCTATTCTTCACATTATTTCCTTATTTGTGAAATGTTGGATAGTTTAAGATCATTGGGCCTCAGAAAATTACTCAAATGAAACAATCTGAGAAGGTAAAATCCCTCTATGGTTAAACTACTCACAACTCACAGACACATGCAACATGACGAAGGGGGTCACAAGAAAGACGTTGCTTTGTTTGAGCAAATTTCTCCAACAAGGGGTCAAAATATAATTAAAAAATCAAAACTTTAAACCTTACTGGAAGGTACACACAGTAACGAGTTATGTATGCACTTTGGACAGAAATCAGCAAATTACATTCATTACTCAAAATATCTCAGACACAAAGACTCCAGACTGCAAAGGTTCTTTACTCTGTATTTGGGTTCCGCAATGAGTTTTACGTTTGTGCCATTAATCACTTTGTAAAATAAATGTGACATTTTCAGAAAATTGACATCTCATTTGTTAATGTGACTGTGAAATTGATCACAGTGACCACTCCCTATATCTGTGTGTATGTGTGTGTGTGTGCGTTTTGTTTTTTGCACCTGATTCAGGTAGTAGTAAGTCTCAGCTTCCTGCAGATACAGTGAGCGCTTCTCATGAGGAGGAAGACCTGCCAACATCTCATAGAAGATGTGATAGTTCCTCTCCGATTTGGCCTGTGGATGAAAACACACACACACACACACACGCACACACACACACACACACACACACACACACACACACACACACACACACAACATATGTAAATCAACTATCATGTGGATTTGTTTGCATCCACACTGAGAAAAGCTCTACATTTTATATTTGTGGTGGTAGATTTACTGAATTGGGAACAATGCTGTAGAAAAGACAAACGGATGGATGACTGAGGAACAGCCTGGGCTGTGTAAAGATGGAGAGCAACATGTTTGACACCTCTCTTGCTGTCTTCCTCTACAATCTCCTCTTTCTCACAATGACTCATTGGTAAGAAGACTCCACCTGACCAGCTGAATGTGTGTGTGTGTGTGTGTGTGTGTGTGTGTGTGTGTGTGTGTGTGTGTGTTTGAGTCCATGTCTGTGTTTTTCACCTGAAAGACGATGCGGGACTTCTCCAACAGGTACTGAGACGTTATGGCACCGCTGATTACACCCCTTGTAAATGACACACACACACACACACACACACACACACACACACACACACACACACACACACACACACACACACACACACACACACACACACACACACACACACACAGTAACAGGTCATGCATGTGTAATGTCCTCGGATCTTTTCTGGTCCAGCAGAAGATCAACTACTCCTCTAACTGTGTCACTGCAACATGCTAGCATGATCTCCACTAAGCCCACTGTGTGTGTGTGTGTGTGTGTGTGTGTGTGTGTGTGTGTGTGTGTGTGTGTGTGTGTGTGTGTGTGTGTGTGAGACATGTGTAACCAGACGCCTATTCAGATCAAAATAAAAGGCTGCTTTTTAGCTTTACAAGCGCTCGTGTTTACCCTGAAACTACAGCCAATCTTGTTGTAAACAAATGTCAGATCAGTTAATGTAAACATTGTTTATTTCTAAGCCATGACATACAGTAACTATGTGAAAATCTGGTTGCATTTCCTGTATACATTTTTTTTACCTCTATGTTCAATATGCTGCCTGCTGTACTAACGATGACCACGATTGAGTTGGTTTTAATGTGTATTTCTATATATGATCAAATTCCTTGTTTCCATGTTATCTAGATTCTCTACTTTTCTTAAAACTTGAAACAGTCGCTGACATTTATTCTTCTCATGATGACGTTGGTAAAAGGTATAAGTACTCACTCCTCCATGTAGATCTCCGTGTATTTGCCAAAGCGTGAAGAGTTGTCATTGCGCACTGTTTTGGCATTCCCAAAAGACTCCAAAAGGGGTGTGGCCTCAAGGATCTGACCAATCACCACAGACAGACACGTTATCATTGCTACCTTCATGAGGGATGTCGGTTGTCATTAGAGCAAAAACAAGCAGAGGGATACTTTACCTCTATCTGATGGGAGAAGGACAGATGCATAAGACAGGAGAGTGATAACAGTGTTAGCTTAAATGACCACAGTATGGAGTGTACTTGTTAGCATGCATGTCCTGATATATACTGTGCATATCTACCTGTTGTGTGACGTTGCATTTGTGATGTATGGCTGTCAAGTATCGCAGGATCAGTTTAGTAGCTTCAGTCTTTCCTGACCCACTTTCTCCGCTGCAATAGCAAAAACTGTTAACATGAGTCTCTCACACTCGCATTTCACTGTTTAAAAGATAGCTTCAAGTTTTAATGTTTTGTCCAAGTGCTGCTGGTTGAAATTAACTGCAAATTAAAAATACAAAAACCCTAACAGCTTTTCATACCTGATCACAATACACTGGTCCTTTTTGGCATCCATCATGGTGGTATATGAGAGACTAGCAATGGCAAAAAGATGACTGCAACACAACAAAACATTCTTTTATGAAAAAACACATTTGTATTCTCATTGGTTGAGATGTGAAGTGGTAGTGAAATCCATAACCAAACTCTCCCTTGGCAACCAACCAGCAGCAGTGCAATATGAGCCTCTTGGTAACACCTGAGAGTGCTGGCATTTACACCTCTATTTACCGTCATACTGCATCTCAGAGCACAGCTTACGACACATGTAGAGAGATGTAGTACAACCGTACAATCACACGCAGGGACTCAAAGGCCACAGTTAATTAAAGGAGAGTTTTGTTGGAGTATTTTGTTCAAAACAAGAAAAGCCCTCGGAGAGCTAAATGTGTTAATTAAAGAGAAAATGTTGGACCTAGATATGTTTTAAAATACACATAGTGATAGGCAATCATGGGTAGATGTGGTGTATTTTCCTTCAACTGAAAAAAAAGTGAAAATATTAAAATAAATGTTATTGGAATGTTGAAATCTTCTAAAAAATAAATAAATCCCTTATTCTTTGGCCAGTGGCCTAATTTCAGATTTTGTAGAAATGTGCAAACAACAACTAATCAGACTGAAAACATATCTTCCTTGCTAATTTCCCAGGTCTAACACACACACACACACACACACACACACACACACACACACACACATACACACACACACACACACACAGACTCCCGGGTCTTACGGAGGGTTTTCACTCAGGCCGCGACCTTCATATTGAAGCACCATGTCTGTGCCATAAATGTTGAGCAACTTGTAGGGATTCACAGATACGAGGATGCTGCCGATGTACGTCTGTGTGGAAGGAAAAAGAGAGACAAAAAAGGACAGGAGGGAGAGCGGATGAGTGGATGTAGTAGGCGATGTCCATGACATTTGATGATATTAGTTATCTAATTTGCATATTAGAAATTAAGCATACATATGCAAGTTCCTGGTCGAAGCGCTTCTTCAGGTTCATCAGAACTGTGGTCTCATTCAGCTCACTGAAATTAAACACACGTACAGAGCACATATTGTCACACTGCGGCAGGATGCCCACACTCACTTGTCATCCAATATTAATTACTTTCGATGACATTCAAGACGTCAAAATCAGAGAGAGTTTCTTCTTGGCAGGACATAATTGTGGAATAAATTCTCTCAAACTGCTGTTGAAATGATACAGCTATCTAGTGCAGGGGAGTCCTCCGGATGTGAAGAGATGTTTTTGGGTGCTGCATGTTAATAAAAGACTCAATGCTAGGGATTTATTTCTGAACTCAAAAAGTTTTCAAGGATTTTCAAAGCCTACAGGCACACAAATACATGCGCTGTGAATAGTTGCTAGAAAAAACTGAAAATACATACATTGGAATGAGCTGTGCTGCTCTATGCTGGAACAACAAAATGCTTGTAAGTGTGTGACAGGAATGATTGTGAGGCTGTTTGTTAATACTGGATTCTGCTTACGGCAGCTGCGTCATGTCCTCCATTCCCTCCGCCCAGCTTTTCGCCCTGTGGCCTGTTGTGGGCATGCTTAGGATGGAGTAGATCTAGACACACACACACACACACACACACACACACACACACACACACACACACACACACACACACACACACACAGAATGGTATGCAATTAGTCCAACACTGGCATGCAACTTTGTCAAAGCTTGAGGGATATTGTGATCAGTTGATGCAGAAATGATATTAAATATGCAGAAAATCAAATATTCTGTTTTGTAATGATTTTGTGGGTCATCTAGCTTCTATCCTGTATGCTTCACAGTTATTGCTAGAATAATGTCAACGTTTTACTAACAATTAAATCAACTTTCATTAAAAAAAAATCATAAAGTTAGCTACCTTGTCATACCAGCTTTGACCAGGTACTCTATCTCTGTCAGGAGTCCAGTTTGTCTCCTGGATCTGTCCGTCCACCAGTCGAGGTGAGGGTGAATATCCCTCTAATAGCCCGTCTTCTCTGTACATGGACCACTTTGACAGATTCTGGACCGTCCCATGTGGTAAAACCCTCTCAGCTGCCCAAACATCTTCCCCTCCTTGCCCTCCACCTCGGGCATTTCTGGCCCAATGTCCTGAGCTTGGCCCATAGGGTGGAACCACAGCATAGCGATTATCCTCACCCTGCAGGCCTGTTGGCACCCTGTATGAGGCATAGCGAAGCTGCTGGTTTTGGACGGCTTCAGACAGTCTCGGGACGTGGAACTGGCGTGTGAGAAAAGAGCCATCAGGCAGCCTGTGAAAGAAGGAATTAATCACTTTAATTAAGAACATGTAACACAAGGTTGTACAACATTGACAAAAATGTAACTTTGAAACCGCCTTTGTGTAATTTTGTAATTGTGATATAAATTAATACATTTCTACACATGGGGCGCTTCCACCACAGGAACTTTCCAAGAAAACCAAGAACCTTTTGAGGAAGTCAGGAAGTAAATACAATTTTTGACCGGAGGAATCAGGGACTACATTTTGTTCCTGTACAATAGTTAAAGGTGTAAAAGAAGTCCCTGTTCTGGGGTCAGTACTTTATGATGATTCAGAGACTTTGCAAAGCCGAATGTCACTGATTGGTAAAGAGAGAAACTCCTCTTGAACTTGTGTATCACTTGTGTACTGTTTCATTCATAAAACAATTAAAACATTAAAACTCTAGTACTGATATTAGGATGAAGAATGAGTATATTTGTTGATGTTTACAAATATTAAAACATTAAACTTTGTTGTTCCATCTAATTTTTTATAAAAAAAGAGCATGATAAAGAGATAAAGTGTGAAGCCCTGAGAGCAGGAGCAAATGAGAGACTGAGGAAGCTGCGGTTGAGAGAGGTAGGGAGTTAACCAGAGAGAGAACAGTAATGAGAGAACAGAACGACTTAACAAGAAAAATTAAATACATCATCAGTCGTATTGGCCTAATCCTCACCGTTCTTCAGATGCACCAACAAGAATGCAAAAACGTTTAGTGCTTAGTTTAGTTTCTCAGTTTAGTTGTTCCATATTTCCTGGAAATAAAAAGTGCTAATATTTAATTCTCCATTGGTAAAAAGTTAATGCCTAGCTTGAGGCTCAATTTCTCAACAGGTAACACTGTCCCACACCTGTAGAAGCCTATCTGGTCATTAGTTTCTATTTTTAGTGTAGCTCCCTACCTGTATTTGACATCACGGAGTTCGTCATTCCGCAGTGCAGAGGCAAGATTGGGAGGTTTGGGTTTGGGTGCGCCTGACAGTACAGAGTCATCTGTGAGATGATAGAGACCTGCAGACCGAAGTGCCTGGTTTTGCCTCAGAGCGGCTGAAAGGTTGGGAGTGGAGGGCTTCTGGCCAGGGATAACCAGGGAGCCATCAGGGAGCTGGTATGATGCACTACGAAGGTTCTCATTCATAAGAGCCTACAGAGCAAGACACCAGGTAGTTATTCAAGGTCATAATCACAATACCCTGAATAATTCAAAAGTCTGTAATGGTTAGAATGCTATGTTTGATTTTCCCTGGGTTAGTGAAAAAAGAAACAATAAAATAAACAGGCTCTGCAGCAAAGTTAAATTAAGTGACATTTAACAGGTACGCACTCTAGACAGGTCAGGGCCAACTGGTTTTCGTGGGTCAATGATGATGGTTCCATCAGGCAGGGTTAATGACACACCCTTAAGATAAGGATTCTGCAGGGCGGCAGCCAGGTTGGGGCTCTTTGGTTTCCTCGGGTCCACTATAATAGTTCCATCTGGGAGGGTGTATGCAGCTCCTTTCAAGGCTGGGTTACTGAGGGCCTAATGTTAAACAAGTGCAATTCCATTAATCGAAAAGCAGCAGCTTATTGCATAATTGACTACCAATTGCTATTACCAAAACAAGGTCTACATACATTTGTGGGAACTATTTCAAGTCCTACTATAAATGAGAAGGAAGGAAAGTTTAACAGATCAACACACACACACAAAGTACCCGGTAGTGTGACGGGAAAACATACAAAACCAAAGAGTCTGAACCCATAGCTAACCTTAGCCAGGTTGGGTGAAATAGGTCTGTTGGGGTCATGGACCCCTTCCGGTAGTGTGAAGGAGGCGCTCCGCAGGGCAGAGTTTTGAAGGGCACCGGAGAGGTTTGGAGAGATAGGTTTCCGTGGATCAATGATGATTGTACCATCGGGCAGGGTGTAAGATGCAATTTTCAGGTAAGGGTTCTGAAGTGCTGCTGTAAGGTTCGGAGACTTTGGTTTCTTGGAGTCAATCACAATGGTACCATCGGGGAGAGAATAGGAGGCTTCGCGCAGAGCTGGGTTGCTTAGTGCCTTAGCCAGGTTTGGGGAAATGGGTTGCTGAGTGAGCAGACATAGCAGAGAAAGAAACATATTCATCAGCTGTAACTGATACATGGTTAACAATATTAGGGAGAGAAAGGAACACAACATTACTTGCTGTCTCGGGTCTATAACGGTGCCATCGGGGAGAGTGTATGTAGCAGTCCTGACATTCGGGTTCTGAAGTGCTCTTGAAAGGTTTGGAGACATGGGCTTCTGGGGGATACGTGGGTCCTGTGTGGGTGGAAGGGGAGAGTATAACTGTAATAAAACAATTGTTGTTACTCCATGTGTAGACAAACATACATGGCAGATTTTATAGTCATTTTGACATGTTCCTCCTATACCTACCCTGATAACTGATCCATCGGGCAAGGTGTACGAGGCTCCACGGAGTTGTTGGTTTTGCAAGGCATTGCCAAGAAACGGGGAGGAAGGTGAAGCTGCATATGGTGACACCAAGGTTCCATCTGGCAGCCGGTACGATGCCTGCATCAACTGTTGGTTTTGCAGGGCACTTCCTAACATTGGTGAAGAGGGTGGCGGTGGTCCATATGGGGACCGTCTAAGTTGCACAGGGGTCTGATAAGATGCTTGGCGTAAGTTTGGGTTCTGTTGAAGAGCATTATGGAGCTGAGGCCCAGCTGGTGCATAAGGGTTACGCCGTTGCATCATAGGGGATCTTAAAGATGAGACATTCTGCAAATGAGAACGGTTCTGTAGGGCATCATGAAGAAGTGGTGATGGGCCAGGCTCAGTGATGTAATCATATGGAGTAACAAGAGTTGGTCCGTATGGTGAACGGATCTGTGGAGTCTGATAAGAAGCCATACCCCTTAGTGCCTGACCATGTCTCATGGCTCCAGACAGCATTGGAGTGGAAGGTACAGACGAGGCATATGGGGACTGAGGCCTTTGAAGTGGAGACACATAGGAGGCTTCTCTCACTGCCTGGTTTTGCAAAGCTCCAGACAGCATTGGAGAAGAAGGGGGCATAGGCTGTTCATAAGGGGACATTGGCCTTTGTAAAGGTGAAACATAAGATGCATCCAGTATAGCTTGATTCTGCAGAGCATGAGACAGCATAGCAGATGAAGGGGCCATAGGCTGCTCATAAGGGGACATTGGTGTCTGCAGTGAGGAAACAAAGGACGCATCCCGAATTACCTGGTTTTGCATTGCACCAGACAGCGTAGGGGATAAGGGAGCATAAGGTTCTACATATTCTGTAACCATCCCACCCATGTCTACCATCTGGGCTGGCTCTGGGCTGAAGGGGGAAGCAAAAGACGCTTGTCTGACAGCCTGGTTCTGCAAAGCACCAGATAACATGGGAGAAGAGGGGGCAAGAAACTGATGCGATGGCTCAGTATAAGGATCAGCATAGGGGCCAGACATATACGTTTCTGGTGCATAAGTGGGTGGATGGGCAGATCGAGGGGGCAGGAGGGGGGAGGACTGACGAGAAAGTCGAGGAGAGAAGCGTGGGGATGCAGGCTGTGGCATGTGTTTAAGGGAGAGCTGTGGAGAGGCAGGAGGCATCCTTCTTATAGACTGCTGGGCCCTGAGAGGATGTCCTCGAGCCACAGGGTGAGGACGAAATCGGCCAGACTCTCTCCTCCCTTGGGGAGCACGGTGTACCATGTGAGGGGAGTGAAAAGGGGAGGAGAAGGAGGAGTCCACAGTGAGAACAGAAGACCTATTGCTTCGTATGGAGGAAGCACGGAATGGACGCACATTCTGGGTGGGTGGGGGCATTGGGCGCCCTCGGAGACCCATAGGTGAGGGCCTGACGGTACCTAAAGGAACATTTCCCCCCATCCTGGGCCGGACCAATGGTGTGGGGTCCCTGAGCAGCCGAGTTGAGCGACGAGACAGGGTAGGAGATGATGGGGCGGGCCGCGGTCCTGCAGGGGACAAACTGCGACGAGATAGGGAAGGAGAGGGAGATGGTCTTCTACTGAGCTGTGGAGAGTGAGGGGGAGATGCATGACCAGGGGAGAAGGAAGGGGAGGGTGGACCATGCATCTTCCTCCCTCCAAATGGGCTGAGGGCTGGAGCGGGTGAGGCTGGAGGACTTCGCCTCCTCATGGAAGCACGGGGTGAGGAAGGTGGAGAACGCCGTCTCATTGATGCTCTTGGTGAGGGTGGAGGACTTCGCCGGATCATGGAGGCACGGGGAGAGTGAGGGGGGGAGGGTCCTCGAGCCATAGGAGATGGTGATCTCTGAGGTTGCATTCTATGACGGGCGTGGTGGGAGGCCATGGGGGAGGCAGGAGTTGAGATTTGTCTCGACATAACAGAGGGGGGTCTTTGGGCATTTATGAACCCACTCCTTATGGATGGTTGTGGGGAGGGGCTGTGTCTCTGTGGAAGCATAGGGGAGGGTACTGGGGAGGCCATGGCAGAAGGATGGCGCTGCATCTGTGGGGAGGGCATGACAGAGCGGCGGGATGGAGTCGGAGAGAGTTGCAGGCGCCGCGCAGGACCGGGGGACATATTTGCTTGCTTAATAATCATGGCAGTTGGAGTAGGGATCACTGAGCCATAACCCTGTTGCTGTGACATCATCATTGGGTCTGTCATCATCTGCTGTCGTAAAAACACAACAAAAATTATGTGTACAATAAATTGAGAACCAAAAAAGCTAAGAGAGCATACATTTCGTGAAAATGAGGTAGCAGTGCTGAATATAGTATTAATATTGTAGTAAAAATGTACGGTATTACAACTTAAATACAACCGTCCATCTTTTTGAAAATAAGTTATATAATCTGCTCTACAGTTAAATTATTTTGTGAACCACATATCAAGAACGCGTGTGGAAGAAAGACTGAAGGACACTTATAAAGGTACAGAGAAATTCCTGATAAGACAAGGCCAGAAATATTGAGTGTTTTTTTTTCATTTAATACTTTGTTGTTTTGTAAAATAATAGAAATAAAAAACATTAAGAAACAGTTGAGAGGCAGGGTTTTTTTCTTTATGCAATGCAGAGTTATTCCAGCATATACAGTACATGGGATTGATTTTAATAAGTAAAATGTGGCCTACTTGAAGTCTGCACTGTGCAGCTGTATTATAGAGGAACATTAAGTATCAGATTGGGATCAGGGGTAAAACAAATTGATCTGGACATTCCTAATTGTCAGTTCATGCAAAAACCAGTATTAGTTGTGAAAACTGAAATAAGTACCAACCAAAAGTTTCAAGCACCCTTTTGGCACACAACTCCTGAGGTACTGGCCTGAGAAAGCAAGCTGAGGCTCACAAACAAATGTCAGTGGTGTTGTGTCAAAAATAAATCAAAAGAAATATCCAGTGCAAACAAGAGTTAGACAACCACTATTTTTCTTAAACCCTTTTTTATGACAAGCCATGGAATAATATGTCACTTGTCGTAGATACGTTGTTAGGAAAAAGAACAAGCCTAATATTTGCTGCTCATGGCAAGAATGTAATCAAGATGTTCATTGCTTCATTGGCTGTTGGGTAGTCACAAATATTCCTACTTAATTATATCATAGAAATGTGTTTTTTTTATTCACTTCAGGATTACTCTCACTCATTGTCTTGTGCTGTATTTTTAGATTTCACTTCCTAAAGCTAACAATTGTGGAACATTTTCTAAGTTGCTAGATAATGCTTTGGCTCTCCCTCTAAAGTAGGATTGCGTTTTCACATGGTCATCCCAGATTATATACAGAAATCAGGTTGAAAGTCGACAAGGTTGCGTTAAAGAGTATGGTTGCACAAACTCAATGACACAAGAGAGCTAGAATTACCTGTGGTGAAATAATTTGCGGAGACATCATTTGTTGCTGTGGCAACATCATCTGCTCTTGTGGTGACATCATTTGCTGGGGCATCATATGTTGCTGTGGCATCAGAGTCTGTGATGGCATCATTTGGGCAGCCATACTTTGTTCTTGTTGTAACATCATCTGCTGCTGTGGTGACATCATCTGCTGCTGTGGTGACATCATCTTCTGCTGTGGTGACATCATCTTCTGCTGTGGGGATATCATCTGCTGCTGTGGGGATATCATCTGCTGCTGTGGTGACATCATCTGCTGCTGTGGGGACATCATCTGCTGCTGTGGTGACATCATCTGTTGCTGTGATGACATCATCTGTTGCTGTGGTGACATTATCTGTGGGGGCATCATCATTTGGTCTTGAGGGGACAACATGGTTTGTTGTTGAGAAAACATCATTTGTTCTTGCGGAGACATCATCATCATCATCTGTTGTTGTGGTGATGTTCCCATTTGCTGCTGTATTGACATCATGTCACCAAGCTGACCTGGTGCCAGAGGATACTGGTCTTCATACTGGATTTCTGACATGTCTTCAAATTCTGGATCAGGTGGCAAAGTAGGTGGAGGGTGCAGGGGCACATCTAGACGCTCTTTCCCAAACAGGCGCACTTGAGGCCTAGGAACTCTAAATGTCATCTCTCCTCCCTGAACTCCACCGGTATCGTCCCCATATTGATCATACCGGTCTGCATACTGGTCCCCATACAGGCCCTGTACCTGATCCATCCCTTGCCCTCCAAAGCCAGAGAACTGCTGCCCCCCTGGTGGGAGCCCCATTGCCTGCTGGGAGCTGTAGTCTTGGTAGGGCATGCCCGCATCATTATAACTGACTTGATAGCCTGGTGGAAATCCCCCTTGTATTCCCATAGTTGCTGCATAAGGGTCGTCATAGTAACCTGCCTGCCCATCCCCGTAGTAAAATCCTTGACCATTTTCATCGTAATAACCCTGAGCCTGAGGCTCAAGGAAACCATCTACCTCTCCACCATACACATGGTCCTCACCCACTAGTGCATAGTAGTCCAGACCCTCGTCACCATACATTGCCATTGCCTGTTGTTGCTGGTTACCATGATAATTAGCTTCCTGTATATTATAGTAGCCTTGAGTGGAGGCATAAGGGTCATAGTAGTCCCCCATGCCATCATCATAAAGACCACCTTCATAATATTCTGCATTTGGATTGTAGAGTCCTTCTTCCTCATAGTAACCCAGGTCTTGATAGTCTGCGACCCCTGCTCCGTTGTCAAAGTAACCAAACTGACCCTGACTTCCATATCCTGCAGTTGCCTCGTCTCCATAACCATTATAACCATCATCATAGCCTCCATAACCTTTCTGGCGGACTGAATGTTGACGGTCATATTCATAAGCCTCCTCCCCATGCTCATAACCATTGTTTTGGTAACCATGAACATGACCTCTAGAGCTGGCATATCGGCTTTGTCCGTGGTGTCCTGCATTTCCTCGCATTTTAGTGGACAGGAAGCGTTTGGTCAGCCAGTTGGTTGCTGCTGCAACCTTACCCAGCAACACACTTCTGTTCTTGAAGTCGTCAGGAGGACCTTCACCATTCTTTTTCCCAAATAAGTTTTTGAAGAAGCCCCCCTTCTGATTTGAATCATTCCCTCCTCCCAGACGAAGCAGCATATAAGTTGGCTTCTTCCCATCATTTTTCTTCGCTTTATCCTCCTTCTCCTTTTTCCTCTTTTTGCTGGCCTTAAACCTCATCATGAATCGAGAGGTGTTCTTCAGCATGGACTTGCGACGTTTCTTTTTAGCAATGCGGGTTTTTCTCTTCCCCAACCCCAGGAACAAACGTGATGTACTTTTCAGCTTCTTCCTGCTGTTCCTGCGTCTCTTGAAGCCAGAAAACTTCATGAACATCCTGGACATGTTCTTCAGACCTTTCTTTGGGATTTCCTTTATCGGAAGCTGTGGAGCTTCTTCTGCCTTCTTGCCTTTCTTCTTCTTTGCATCAGCATCTGATTTCCCACCTTTATGATGGCGGCCATCTTTTGATTTCTTTTTGCCGTAATCCTCTTCTTCGTAGTCATCCTCCTCTTCTTCATCCTCATCCTCCTCGTCATCCTCTTCTGAATCCCCACGTCTAGACTTTCCCCCTTTCTTTCCCTTGGCCCCCTTGCCCCCCTTGCCTCCTCGCCCCTTCCCTCTCCTGTCATCCTCTGAGTCTTCTTCTTCATCATACTCATCTTCACTGAACTCTTCGTCCTCTTCCTCATCACTCAGAAGCTCCTCATCCTCCTCGGACTCCACTTTCTTACCTTTTCCTTTGTCTTTTCCTTTCTTTCCATCATCTTTCCCCTTGGGTGGCTCCTCCTTTCCCTTCTTGCCCCCCTTCTTATCATCTTTCCCCCCTTTCTTATCATCTTTGCCCCCTTTCTTATCATCCTTTCCACCTTTCTTATCATCCTTGCTAGGTTTCTTGTTGTCTTTTCCTCCCTTTTTGTCATCCTTCCCTTTCGTTTCCTCCTCCTTCTTCTTCTCTGGTTCAGGTTTTCCACCCTTCTTTGCATCCTTCTTGGGGTCTTTCTTGGGCATTTTCACAAGTGGCTAGGAGCACACCATGCCCTCTCTTTAGGATGCTGTAAACCTTCAAACACACAAACACAATTATTACATGCACACTGTCGGAAGACTACACTATATTGTAGGTTTAAAGAAAATATGATCAGGAGCCTGACCTTTAAAGGATTCCTTGGTTTAGATATGCCTAGTTGACTTTGCGCAAGCACTATATGCAGGTTCTGATTGAGGACAGGTCCACCTGGCCAAAGCAGTTCCACACTGCCCAAATCTGGTCCCCATGAAGGCTCCTGTCCAGACGTAGAGCTAAATGTCAGCGATCTTTCTCACATACACACACATAGACACATGTATGTAAACACAAACTCTAGCATTGGCACAATGAAACCAAGTAGTTTAGTAAACTTTGGTCTTTATATCACCACCCCATTCAGGATCGGTGACAAAATGATACAAAATGATTAAGTCAGTGCTTATGTCTTAGCAAACAGTTTTATACACTTCAGTGGTGTTTCAAACTGCCTAGGGATCCCAAACTCCTGATTAAACCCTGCTCTGAATCCCAAACACCTGCTCAGAGTTCCTTCACTGCAATCTCTCTAAGCCCTATCTCGTTATTTGTGCACACTACCCTGAAAAGCTCTAGTCTGAGAGAGCTCTGACTCTTCCATAGAGTTATACGACCCCTATCAAGAGATCGCAATCTCTACCCATCAATGTCCAGCTCTGATAAAGGGTTTAAGGTCAACGTGTTTAATGGGTTTCAACTCTAAACACCTTCTTGAAATCTATGTCTAAATCTAAATCTGCTTATGTATGAATAGCATTAACTGTATTATGAAGTGTTGCCTCACTACGAACTCTAATGTCTAATTTATACCTCTGTGGAGAAGCTTGGAAAGAGCTTCTGCAGAGCCACATGGATGGTTTGCAGAAGTATTAATTGGACATCAGAGCTAGCAGGTGGAATACGACAAAAACCTTATCAATTCGAGGCACAGGAGCGCCTCCTCACCACCCAACTCCATCATTTTTTTTTCCGAGTCATGGAGATGTCTCGGGCCAAACTAATATGGAACTATTGAATCACGTCTATCAAATAAGTCATACACAGCTCAACAAAGCATTTGAAAAACGCACATGCTACACTTAATACGCCTGGCACTATATACCTGGCACTATATGCCTGGCACTCACAAGAGATGCACACACCAGGCCGCACAGAACGCAAAGGTGCACAGCTGCAGAAGTATAATTCAGGCATTACAAAAGTGATTTTCAGTGGTTTAGAAATTGACACACAGTATGACCCTGCAACTTTGCTTTCTGTCAAATTGGATACAGACATTAAAACCACACGAACAAAACATGCATCTGTCACTCCAGCTCAAGCTCTACTCTCTCTCTATGGTCAAGTCTTTTTCTTGTAGAGTTGCAGTAAAAGACACAGTCCTGTGGCAGAGTCACCACACTCATTCACCAGGACAGCTTTCCATTATAGTCACCTCCACATTCAATGACAAACAGTACAGAAGAGCAAGTGTGCTGGTCGCCAGAATCTCTGCAGTCTTCAAATGTGTTGCGTCCTTGCAGTAGGTGTCTTCTTTAGCGATTAACAAAAAAAGAACAGAAGCAAAAAAACTGTGGGACAGAGTCTTTAGGTCAAACTCAGCTTCTTCCTTTGACCTACTCCGTCCTCTGTTGCTCACTACAACACGTTCCCTCACTCAGCACAGCACTCTGTTCACACTGTCCTCCTCAGAGTGTGTGACAGCTAGTGTGTGTGTGCGAGTAATTGTGTGTGTGTGTGTGTGTGTGTGTGTGTGTGTGTGTTTGTGTGTGAGGAAGAAAGCGAGAAGGGCAGATGGGTTGCCTGTTTGTGTGTATGTGTGTGCGTTTGCATGTGCGTATTTGTGTATGTGTTTGAGTGCAACTGAGGAGTTCCTTGTGGCGAGTCGTAGAAGGAGTCTTAATTTGTCATCTGGCTCTACAGGCGAAACTTGAGAGCTCTGGGCGGCTGAGGGGGCGGGGCATAAATAATACAATAGGTAGGGAGAGAGAAAGAGAGAAAGAGAGACAGACATGGGCTGCAGAAAATAAGACTGAATGCCAGTAAGATGTCGTCAAATCTGCTATTATCCAACTATTAAGAGCCTGTAATTTCTTTATTGATGCTTTGCATTTACGCTTATGCAGAAGAGAAGTCACATACACACACCTTTATGTTATCTGACTTTAAATCAACTCCTCCTCTTTTTCCAGAGTAACATATACTGTCAGGTGTGTGTGCGTGTGTGTATGTGTGTATATGAGCGAAGATAAGTGACGCATCATTCTAAGAAACATTCACATGTTTAAATAGCATCAATTTGAGAAATACAGGCAGCCACCAACCTACAGTACTTCCACATACGTAACAGCAGGAGAAAAAGCAGAGGCAGGAGAAACACCCACTTGTATTGTAGATATATGACGTATTCGCTCTGGGTATCAATAACAGAGGAAAGACTCTCCAACACACACACACACACACACACACACACACACACACACACACACACACACACACACACACACACACACACACACAGCCAGTGAAGGATCGGTAACAGGGCTGTGATTATTAGTGCCATCAACCAAATTATTCGGAAGGGGTCGGATTGCCAGATCTGTCCTGTTACAGGGTATAGGTGTTGGGTTGCCAGATCCTGATCTTTTGGTCCTGGTTTGTAAGTCTATCTGATCATTACCAAGCAGCAAAGAGCGCATGTTGTGTATGTGCGTGCATGTGCGCACAGTGCGTTTATGCAGAGTTATGTCTTTGAGTGGGTGCACATGTGCATAAAAAGACGGAGAGCGTAATGAAAGAGCATTTTTTCCTGGATTTCCTATACGGTTTGTCTCTAACCGTACATCTGCCTTTGAAGCATAATGAAAAGACCCTATCAAATGTGAAAAGCCCTGAGTAGCAGCCAGTCTCCATCTTCCCAAAGCAATCGCTGCTGGCAGGTGGTCCTCCATCTTTTGATAGAATTTGTAGAGAAGAGACAACACAGAGAAACTGGGATACATGCCCAGGAGAGGAAAGCAGACTTATGACAGAAGTGGACTTGATGAGGCTCATCAAAAGCATTCAGGTCCTGGGGGGGAGCAGTAGACCATCTTTGTCACTTTACACACACACACACACTTTACACACACACACACACACACACACACACACACACACACACACACACACACACACACACACACACACACACACATGAAGCAATCTGCTGCTATCTAGTGGACCAGCATTACACCTGCAGCACCTCTAATAGTTTGCAGTTGGTTGGTTCAGGTAAGTTTACAGGCCTGCAGCGAGTGTAAGGCTTGCACAACACAAAGCAATTACCTAAGCATTTTGCATTGCTTTTCCATGATTTAATATAGTCTTATAATGAGTGAAAATGAGATACATTAGGTAGTCTAACTCCAGGATAACCATTTATCTTGCAGGAGAGAAGTAGATAAAGCAAAGTGTGCAGGCATAAGGAGCAAGGGGGGAGGGGGGGAGTTGGAGTGAGTGCACTCAAAAACCTACCTCTCCTCCGGAACACCCTCACTGGAGCTCCGTAGTCGCGTTTCCCCATCATCTTATAGGTTAAAAAAAGGGAAGAAATTAAAAAAAAAACAAATACCAAAAACTGAAACTGCTACAAGTCCCGTTTATATTTTAACCACACACACGGTTCCTCCTCACCTCTGCTGCTCCTCTGACGGGGCTCCCGGCTCAGAGCAGCAGGGGTCGGTCAGTGGAGAGGAAAAGTGTGCCACCGGGAACGGAGGATGAATATTTAACGACCGCTATTCTTCGGTGACCGGCCGGGGGCTTGAGTTCCACACACTCCGGTGAGAACTGATGAGCACCGCGGGTGGGCCGTGTCGGGCAATACATGGCGATGCACACTGCTGTTCAGTTAAATAAACAAGGTGGGTGAACTTAAATGTAAAACACTAGTGTTGGTATAGCATTAGATAGCCTTAAGTTGAAAAGAGATGGCGTTTCCTCCAATACCTGACTGTTGTTCGGAAGTTTGGTGTTAGTTAAGGGTACTTTTAACATGTCCTCTCGCGCGCACTGAACACGATGGGGGGGAAGTGTGGTCGAGGCATGAACGGCTCAGGACGGTTGAAGGTGCGAGCTACAACAAGAACATGTACAGTCAACGTCTTCCACGTGAACACTTCTTCTGTCGCCCGCCAGAGGGACCCGCCCGCCAACAAACAAACAGCTAGAGAGCCACAAACTGCTGCATCTTCAGTCACTCCATAACCTAAACGACCTTGCCGTCTCCCCCACATGACCGGCTGGCTGCCGGCATCAAAACAGGTTTTGGCTTTGATATCGAACCAACTGTGGAGAGACACGATGCAAGACCTCGCTGTTTGTTTGGCAACGTTTGAGCTATTTTTAGCTCTGTGCCCGAAACAGTGATTTACATTGACTTCAACCAATAGACATATTTGCAATGTTTATGGCGAACACACTTAATAATATACTGTTGACATTCTGCAGCTGGCAGCCAAAGTCTTGGTCAGTGCAGGCAGCTCTCCAACCTGCCAGCTTGTTTTCGAACCAAAACCAGGTCACTGCTTTTTTTTTTTTTTTTTGTCCACTGACAGCATCATAATCAATTATGCTACTTAAACAGCTGCTTAAAAATACAGCTACCGATGTGCAATCAAATAACCCAAGCTCTCTCTTTTAGTCATACCATAAATTTGAATGAATTAGTGTTTCCCAGTCTGGTGGTCAAGAATCCCTGAAGGGGTTGTGAGAAGATAAACAGGATAGGAAAGCAGAAAAAAACAACTTGTTCACAATCTTACTCAGAAAATCAGGACTCTTAAGCCTTTATATGTTGTTTTTTTTGTCTTGTAAATTACTGGATAATATTATTATTCACTCTGAAACATATTTAAATGAACTAATCTGTCTTTCATGGTTGAAGTGGTCACAACTGTGATACCAGTGACAAGGGGCAGCACTTAGACATGATTTCATTTTAAAGGGGCGACAAGCCAAAAATGGAGAACCACTGGATGAGATTAATGACAGCTGAGGCCATCATTCTTTTTCTTTCTCTGTGGTTCTGTAGTTGTTGCACCGAGCTTCAGGGTAGAAGCCAAGCTCTCTGGAAGCAAGCCTTACCTGAATTATTTGGATTTTTTTGACAGCAGTGTTGCGAACAGGAGTTGCTGATAGAAATTGTGTCTCCCCCCCCCTGACAACAGCTTGCTTAGGGCACTGAAACATTAAATATCTGTAATGCTTGGCATGTTCCATGGCCCCTTGTCCAGCTCTAGGCCCTGTGAATCATTCAAGGAAAGCAATGGCTTTATCCTGCAGGAACAAGCTACTTTTTTTTTTTGGAGTAACAAAACAAAGCCTTGTCTCAGGAAGGCGGTGATGTTTCCTCAAGAAAAAATGTCGCAATAGGTGTCGAGCTAGACCTGCATTGTTATTTGAGTAAAGCAATATTTGAGAAACGAAATGTTGGTGATATAGTTGGAATGAAGAGTTAAGATGTAAAACGCATTTAGCTTGTAAAAAAAATGCCAACGCTGGTAGGGTGAAAGCAAGGAAAAAAAGCAGCTCAGGCTTACTGCTGCCGAGTTTGGAATGGATGCAGTCGTGAGCTTTCCCACTACCAGGCACCGTTGGTCGGATGGCATGCAACAGATCGGTGAGCAGAGCACCAACATTATTTTTTCCTCCTGAAGGAGTCTGGAGCTGAAACAGCTGCTCCGAGACACCCGGTCTCTGCAGCAGGTCAGAGGGAAAGCTCCCACTGGGACAGAGACCCGCTCATGTGTGTCTTTGTCTGTGTGTTGAAGAAGCGAGAGAGAGACAATGCAAAAAGGCATAGATAGATAGATAGATAGATAGATAGATAGATAGATAGATAGTGTTGGAAAGACAGAAAAGCAGCAGGGTACATCCATCCACATCCACTTAACAGGCTCCACCTGGATAGGCCGGATAGTGGAGGATAGCGTGGCTGCTGGACTAGCGAGAGCCCCGCTGTGTGTCCATCAGTTTAAAAAAAAAATCCCTGCTGCTGCTGAAGTGTCCTTGAGACACATTTTCTACCCCTTCCAGTTCAGAGACACACCTGACTGCTGTTGCTCTCCAAACTACAGCGATGCATTTCTGTCAGTCACAAAAAAAAAAACAGTATTTTTGTGCATCTGTCTTTTTACCCACAGTCCAACCGAAGCCCTCAGCAATGGTGCATGGACCCAAACTGCAGATTCCGCAGTCACCACATCCACTCTCACACCCATTCTAGATGGATATAGTAAGGGTGTGTATATGTTTGTTTGTTTGTTTGTTTGTCTGTGTGTGAGGGGGAGAGACGGAATGGGTTAGTTGACAATGACAAATAGCCTTAAATACGATAAGAAGCTGCATCTGTGGATCAGATGGAATGTCTAAGGAATATATAGCAGCAGATCGTATTTACTTGCTTAGAGAATTTTAGGAACCTTGCAGGACAAAAATGTCAAATATTTTGTATCAGAGAATGTTGCACAAAGCTTCAAACTGCTGTAGTGAGAAACGCAGGACATTAATCCAAACATGAACAATGCAATTATCACATGCATGACGAAATGAAAAAATTAAACATTATCGCCTTATGTGAACCCATGGAAAACTATATTTTTTAACCCTTCAATAATAGTTTTTTGTTATACACATGAACTATACATTTAGTAAATAACATACATGTCATGAACATACAGTGCAATACACACAGAGTGCTACACTACCATATATAAAACAGTAAGCGTGAATTAGTGACCTTTCATATACAAAACATAAAGGTATGTTGTATGAAGTCTTGTTTGGATATACAGGTGTTGCATATATGACATACCTGCACAAAAGAACATATACAATACATAAGTATGAAGCTACGATCATGTTAAAGAAAGTGAGTATTCATTTAATGGGAGGCAGTTCAATTTGACAAAATGAATGAGATAAATTGTCACAGCTTTTAGTTTATTATTACAATATTCTCTCAAATATCTAAAATCACATAAAAAAAATGTAAATGTATGCTCACTACTTTGATTAAAATGGCAACACTATTCAAAATGTAAAAAACTAATTTGAAGTACAAATAATTAATGACCTCCTGTGACAACTCGGTATAATTCCTCTGACACCATTTAATTAGAGATTGCGACTGTAAGCCAAAAGAGTTTTGTCACAATACGATTGTATTCAGAATACAGCAGGTGTATTGAATGTTCAGTAGCTTTAATATTAATGTTATTCTATGATATTTGATTGATTGCTGTTGATTGTTTGATGTTATTGTTTGTTTCTTATTGTTTAATGTTATGCGCCGTTCCGCCATGACAAATTCCTTGCAGGTGAAAACTTTCTTGGCAATAAATGGTTCTGATTCTGATTCTGATTGATTATCATTTACAGATAAAATGCAAGCAATGTAAAGGGACAATATTTGTATTCTCTGCAGTTTTCAGAAGCTTTTATTTGTACAACATCTGTTGTATTTCATTAAATCCACCAAGCTGTGAAAGCATTTCTTTAAATGACTGTTAAACATAATGATACAGCTTAAAGAATTTAACATCTCTGTTCCTCAAGGGTGTTTTGAAAACACAACAGTCTGAGTAGTTCACTTAGTGTTGCTTTAGATCTACTCCACTCTCGAGTATATGAGAGCAAAGGGGCAACGGAGATGGAATTATCATGTTGTTTTCTGCACAGCAGGTGATTATTTGATCATCAGCAAACCACTTGGTTCTGAGATCATGCTTTAATGTTGGGATGGTGCTGTGGAACAGAGATAACACCTGTCTTGGCACTCAATTACAAAAATAGAATTTCTATGAAAGCTGATGCATCTCGTAATCCTATTAGATGAAGCCAAATTACAATTTAAGATCATTTTTGTAGAGGAAATAGAGGAAAGTGGGTAGTCCACCCGTAGTTGATATTTTCCTATTTAGACACAAAGACACACAGCAGGGAGCACACCTGTGGCCTCAGACTTGCCAGACCTGCTTTTTTTTTTGACTAATTGTGCTGCAATTTGAGACATTTATTCACATTATACATGGCATGTGGAGGATATACAGCTGCAATTCATCAAATTGCTTTCTCTCGCTCGCTGCATACTGATGCTTTGCGAGCTGGCAATTTCTCCAAATTTATATTCAGAACGGTGGACTTAAACAGACCTGCAGTAACCCCGACACTCCGCCATTCACACTGTGGAAACATTGAAACAAAGTACTCCAGTATGGTCTACAAAGATATTGCATTTTCTATTAAATAGATTTAAACAGAATGCTTTAAATAAACTTAGCATTTTAATGGGTGATGAATTTTAATGTGAAATTTAACATTTCGTTGAGTTTGGATTATTTTGTATTTAACCTTAACAGCCTGCAGTAAAACAAGAAGGATATAACACTCTCCTCCAGTGCTCTTTATAAGCTCCTTCTTCACTGTGTGGAAGCTGCAAGTACAAGACGTAGGTAGCCCAAACAATTGTGGTTGGAAAAATACCTCAAACAAACTGAACCCTTCACCCGAATTGATTTTGTGGTGTATATTTACTTAAATAATTTATTAGCCAAAAGATTTTGTCGTCCATAGGCAGTCAACTAAAGGTTAAATAAAGATTGGAAATCAATCCCCAGGAGGTAGTGTAGGACATGACTGAGGAGACAGCTGACTGGGCCACTTTGCTTCCTGTCACCACAACCTGAACCCAGTAAAGCAGTAAATGGGCAGATGGATGGATGAAAATCGGTATAACAGTACATTAGACTAAACTGGACTACATTACTCTTGGTGTTGTTGGCATGGTTTCCGTGCTCTCTGCCTCTACGTTTTGGAGCCTCAAAATTCAGGCTATCGCTGTAACAATTCTGGAGTGAGACCCAGAAGCAAGATCAGCAGGTAGGAGTGGTAGTACAAAAGCAGGCTTTACTAGGCAGATAGAAAGATATAGGTCAGCAACAGGTAGGCAGTCAGCGGAGGCAAACAAGACCAGAAGGGATCAGGCAGGCAGCCAAAAGTCCAAAAACTTGCTGGGTTCAAGTTACTACAATAGGCAGAAGGAAGCAAGGCTGCAGCAGACAATCTGGAAAATGACTAGAATTACTGCATGGGCAGGTAGTGTGTTCCCCCGCTGATGGGGTAATGAGATTCAGGTTATCCGACAGGTTGAGATCAGGTGACTGGAAAAGGTGGGGGCAGTGTCTAAAATCACAGCGGAATATTCTTAGACGAAACCAGAATACTCTCGCTATTGTTGGCATGGGTGTCAGCCCTATGTTCCCTCAGAACCTATCCTTCAACCTTATGTTTCTATGTTCCCTCAGAACCTATCCTTCAACCTTATGTTTCTATGTTCCCTCAGAACCTATCCTTCAACCTTATATTTCCTCAGCACCTAGGATTTTTTTTTCCATCCAAATTAGGCCCTATGTTCCCTCAGCCCTATGTTCCCTCAGTCCTATGTTCCCTCAGCCTTATTTTCCCTCAGCACCTATGATTTTTTTCCTTCCATCCAAATAAGGCCCTTTGTTTCCTCAGCTTTACGATCTCTCAGCATTTATGATTTATTCCAAATTAGGCCCTATGTTCCCTCAGCCCTATGTTCCTTCAGACCTTTGGTCCCTCAGCCCTATGTTCCTTCAGCCCTATGTTCCTTCAGTCCTATGTTCCCTCAGCCCTATGTTCCCTCAGCCCTATGTTCCTTCAGGACATATGCTTTTTTTCCATCAAAATTGGTCCCTATGTTATGTTCCTTCAGCCCAATGTTCCCTCAGCACTATGTTCCTTCAGCCCTTTGTTCCCTCAGCCCTATGATTCTTTCCCCATCCAAATTAGACTCTATGTATATCTAACTGTATCCAATAACAGACAGAAAGACAAAAGACCAAACAAATAAACAAACAGACAGGGGCCAAAACCTGACCTCATTGGCGATGGAGGTACTAATCTAAGCGATCATAGGGCTGAGGGAACATAGATAAACTCCCGTTGGCATGCAGTGCCCCTAAACATCCTTATTTTGGAGCCTTGAAATTTAGGTTATCACTTTAACAAATCTGGATTAAGACCCAGAGGCAAGATCAGCAGGTAGGAGTAGTTCTGCAAAAAGCAGGCTTTACTATAGTCAAAATGCAGGATATTTAGGTCAGCAACGGGTAGGCAGTCAGGGGAGGCAAACAAGACCAGAAGGGACTAGGCTGGCAGCCAATTGTCCAAAGCTGTGGACAGAGTCACTTGCAGACAAGCAGGTAGATAAGGAAACAAGGCTGCAATAGCCAATCTGGAAAATAACTAGAAGAACTGTATGTAGTGTAGCAGTCTGTATGTAGTCTGGGGATGATGAGGTAATGAGGGACGGGAATGCAGACAGGTGGAGGACCAGGTGACTGGGAAAGGCTGGAACACACTGAGGGCAACTGGTGGACAGGGTGGAAGAGGAATCATGGCAGTGTCTAAAATAATAGCAGAGGATGGATGGAAATCAATACACTGTACATTCCTAGGCTAAACCACATTACTCTCGCTATTTTGGGCACATTTTGCAGCCTTACAATTTAGGTACCAGTGTTGCAATTCTGGAGTGAGACCCAGAAGCAGAATCTGTTGGTAGGAGGAGCTAAAGAAGATTTTAGCAGTCAAAAGGCAGGATACAGGTCGGAAACAGGTAGGGAGTCACACGGAGGCAAACAGAACCAAGGGACCAGGCAGGCAGCCAAAAGTCCAAAAAACATTTGTGGTCAAAGACTCTAAAGTCACATGGTCCACACAAAAAATGGGTTACATTTGGTGTAAACTGAAGAAATAAAGCTCAGTGAATGTTTGTCCAAAAGACGGTAGAGTTATCGGGTTATGAAATCCATTGAGCTGCTCCAGTTTCAGGGTCCTGGTATTGTGCATGTAATGATTTAATCAGACACTTGAATATTACCCGTTGTTAGTGTTATGAGTAACACCTGTGTTTTTACAACTACTACTTCTGTCAAAATGTCTGTTGTGAAAAAGGATTATCGATAAAGTGAATTATTAATCGGATGAAGTAGATCACCTGTTACAGACTATTAAATACATTAGTGGTTAGTGGCAGTTTTTATTCTGTCTTTTTGAAATGGCCCCTTTCCTCTGATTTTTACAGACTGACTTTGATTCCTCAGTTGGCTGTTGTATCATATTCATTAGTCATATATACTTTTCTATTTACAGCAACTAAACAACAGTTTGAAGGGGAGAACCATGGTCCAATGGTGCACTCTATACCCCCCACATCCCACTCTCTCTCTCTCTCTCTCTCTCTCTCTCTCTCTGTCTCTCTCTGTCTCTCTCGTCTTTATGGGAAGACTCAATGCTGGCCTTTAGGTCCCAGTTGGCCACTCATGATGGTCAGTCCACCTACGCCTCTGAGTGTTGTTGCCGGAGGCAGAAATGTACAGGCAACAGCAATCAGCATGCAGAGAAGAGGGAGCCACCACATGCATTTCTTCATCACATTTTACATGTAGCGCACTTTCACTGAATTTGGCACATGATTGATTAGCACTAACAATTTGCGAAAGCCGTTTAGACTTACTCACAAATTTCTCCGTCTCTTCCCCTCCCCTCTGTGGGAAGAGTAGATGATTACGGTAGGTGTGTAGCCATGAGCAGCTGCAAAAACACAGGGATAAAGTAAAGACACAGCTGGAGTGAGTACACCTCATTTAGGCGTGACACATTCACTTGTTCACACGCTCACAAACACACAGTTCTGCACATGTTGCTGTTTCGTGTGTGAATTCAACCAGACTAATGACTTAATTGCTGTGTATATTTTGTGTGTGTATATCAGCATGTTTAACAGGAGTGTTTACCAGCAGTGAGAGCGGGAGTGCAGTGACAGCATTTTCGCTGTTAAAGATTTAACATCCGCTCTGCTTTTATATAATTTTGACGTTTTTGTATGACCTTCTTCACTGTAATATTCATTACACTTCATCTTTGGAACATTTAATAAAGACCTTCATCTCAGTTGTAAACAAGTATGAACCTCATAGGAATACATAATAAGAGACGGATCAAACCTTGGTTTTTCATCTGAACTATCAGTCCTTTTTAAGGAAAGAAACAAAGCCTAGCACGGACTAGAGCTCTAGGGATCCATCTCATTGGCTCAATTTTAGACAACTTGGGACTAATTGCACATGCTCTGTGAGGACGGCCAAAATCTGATTGTCAGTAACAACAGATTCTTTGTGTGTGTCATAATGGAATATGTGGTCCTGGGGACACCAACTGTAAAGGGAACCCCCACAGAAGCTGTTTTGAGTACTTTACAAGATGTTGCCAATCTTTCAAAATCTGTGAACAGATTTCTTTTCACCGCGATAGCGTCACAACTGTGCCAGATGCAGTCACGAAACTTTACAGCCGTGTAGTTTAGATTAAACTGAAGGCCGGTCCTGAAGATGGGTGTGGTCCGAGCAAGGGTGCCGGAAGTACGGGGGTAAGAAGTGGGGAAGGAGCCATTTTTATGCTCCCTGGCCCAATTTGGCATCACTGCTTGTGTGATACCACCGCCAGATGCTCTAGTTTTTTTTTATTTTTTATCTAGATTTAATTTCTAGCTGTTATTCTAATAACAAAGAAGAACTCAGTCACTGTCTGTGACTGTCTGTATCTGAACAAAACAATTCATTTGGCCTTTGATGAGCATTTTTGTTGTAGCTGGCCACCTGTTTGATGTTGAGAATTTGAAAAAGACATATTCCCTTCTTGCTGATGTTGACGATTACTCCATGTGCCACATTTCTCAGTTTACCTTGCAGCTTTTCTGGCCCAGTGTTGTTTTTGAGGCATAATATTCCATTGATTCCAGGAAATCCACTGGAGAGGGTGAACTGGGCCCCTTTTCTTTCTCAGGCTATAGCCGCTCCATTTACTGTAGAACAAATAGCATAAATATGTATTGTTCTGCTTTAACAGTAATAGTTCCCAGTGCCTGGATGATGTCTCATGATAGTTCAGGTGGAGATAAAAGTGCCCTCAAAAACTTTTTTGTTCAGTGAAAATACTGGAATCTCTGGCAAATAACTAACTCAGATCATTCCTTATTACCTCTGCACCAATCTGGATCTATAACTGATCACAGGACTATTTCAGCCATTTCTTTAGTTACAAATATTGTAGTTTCTTCTATGGATAATGAAGAAAACATTATTATGCAAACAAATTTAGAACTGCCACTGTAGATCATGATTATGTACAAATGATGAAGGCCCAGCCGGCTGTCTTAATGTAAACACACACCTTTTCACTAAATGCATCTCATACTAAAACCACAGTCATTCAAAAAGGCTGTAGTATACAACGCATTTTAAACATGTTAGTTCACTAATGCATTGACAAAAGGTATTAGATAACTATGAAATTGACACCCTTTCATCCTCATCTATTACTGCCACAATTAAAATAAATTATATATTTTAAAGCTCCTCTTAAAGTTTTTGAATAGCTTTCAATGTCTGTCATCATACTTTATGAGGCCATCACACCATTTGATGTCATTGTGGTTATACAAATGTAATTTATGGTGTTGTTAGATTTCTGCTAGACAGCAGCAGTACATTAAATTAAATGAAGCTTTAAACTATGCTGTATAGCCCTAATACAATTATGAAATAAATCACCTTTGGGTGAAAGTCCTTGCCTAATATCATCGCTTAACCTCATTTTTTTGGACATACTCCACTGATGGATATTTGTCCAATAATTGCAGCAAGTCTCTCATGTCGGGCTGATGAATCAGTTGGTCCTCGTCCTCCTCCTCCACCTGTTTCCTTATTTTTCTTCTGGTCTGTTATTATTTTTTTCACATGAACTTTAATATCAAACTCTTTCTATTTTTTTTTTACCTGAGCCACAGTCCGTATCTCAGGGGACACAATATTCACCGCCTCGCAGCCCAAGCCTCTTTTTTTTTGTATCATTGTCACTCCCATGGAAACACTTTGGCAAAGTGTGCCTTTTCTGCCTTCCACCTCTGACGCTATTGTCGTATTTCTTCAGTAGTTTTTTTTTTTTTTTTTATATAAGGGCTATGCTTCCCTCTTTTTACAACAACTTCACCACTATCTCCATGATAAACCTCAAACATAATTCCAAAGTAAGTATATTTCTATGCACATATAAATGAATGAGGCCCATCGTGCTGCCCTTTTCATAGACCTGTCAAAAGCATTTGATGCAGTTGATAATTTGTTTCTTCTTAAACAATTATGTACTGTTATCATAGATGGAAATGCTTGTAACTGGTATTTGTTCCAGAGACAGTGTAGGAAGTCAGGGAGGGTCCAGTCTGGGTTCTTGCTAGTAACAAAAGGTGTTCCGCAGGGGTCAATTTTGGGTCCTGTTCTTTTACCATTTATAATAATGATCAAATGTTTCTTCATTGAGTGACTGTCAAGTCCATCTTTATGCTGATAACAAAATTGTGTATTGTATTGCTGACCCTGTACAACTCTCCTTTAATGCTCTACAAGATGCACTTATTAGACTGCATTAATACTTAACCCTAACATAACTAAATGCATGCTGTTTTCCAGAGCCATGGGATCACACAGCTTGGTCTCGCTCCCAAACTGTCAAATAACGACGCTTGAGCAGTGGGCCTCGGCGTCTTGATACCGACGCACAAGGCACCCTTCAGAGTCTGTATAAAACTCATTAACTCTGATGTAAACCCATCTGCGTCATTGTAGTCTCAGCGCAACGGAGGTAGTATTAAGAGCGAGAAAATCAGCTCCGACTGTCCCGTGGAGCTATGTCACTGAGTCAGATGATGTCGTGTTCGAAACCATGATCGTTTTTCTAACCCTTAACAAGTAGTTGTGTTGCCTAGATCTAATCGCGACAAGATACCATGTAAAAGGTCTTCTGTCCAAGCGACAAAATATGAGTAGGGATGAGATCACGTTAGATTACAACAATCAGCATAAAACCGCTGTGAGTGGATCTAATATTGAGAGAGTTATGAAGTATAAATATCTTGGCATCTAGCTTGATGAGAAATTTACATTTAAATTCTATATTGCTAATCTTGTGAGCAAACTGGGGCAGAAAATTGGCTTCTTATCAGTGCTTGAAGTGGAAAAAAAAATAAATGCCAGTACTGCCTTTATTCACATGTTGGCTTGTGTATTGGCCGGTAGCAGCAATCATTCTGAAGACACTAGGAGATAATGGGTTTGTGGGGTCCTCCAGCAAGAAAATATGAAGCTTTTTGACTTCAAATTAGTCAGCCCGGGTTCGATTCCCTGGCTGCCTTCTCCCCGTGTCAGCATGGGTTCCTTACGGATTCTCCTGCCTCCTCCCACCGTCCAAAGACATGCAGCTTAGGTTAACTGATGACTCTAAATTGCCCGTAGGTGTGGATGTGAGCGTGAATGGTTCCTGTCTCTTTATGTATCCTGCCACCCTGAACCTGGAAAGGATAAGCGGTTACGGATAATGGATGGATGACATTAAAATATGCTATTTCTTACCATTGTTTTTACGATAGATTTCACCCAAACAAAAACTTGCTATAGTTGAATCATTATTTTAGTTGCTTAAATCTCAATTAACTGCTCACAGTCGATTAAACTATTGAGTGTCTATTATACAAGGATTAGTGAATGAGTAAACAAGGATGCGATTTAAGACACAGTACTTCAGTATAGTTCACAAATCCACACAAACAATAGCACACACATTTTTTTTTTATACAAACAGTTTCTTTAGTTTTCATTCTCCACTGTTATCCATCATAACCAGTGAAATCCCCACACTTTTTGTCAGTATTGTCTAAGATATTGGAGCGAGAATGACACTAACAATGTGACAGTCTATAATAGCCTGTTTGTGCTGTTCTCCCGAGTGTGGTGTAACGAGGATAATATTGGCCAGTGGGCATCGGAGTACAAAGTGTCACAGAAGATTACACAGCAGGTGGCAAAGACGCTGCATTCCATTAAAGACAAATAGTCCCTGTGTAACCATGTTTATGTGGCCTTTACTGATCACATTGACCGGACCATATGTGCCAAGAAAATGCTACAGTGTCCCCTTAAAAAAGTGTGTGTGTGTGTGTGTGTGTGTGTGTGTGTGTGTAACACTGCATGATGCAGCCACCCAACTCTCTCCATCGGTGGTCCTTGAGGAGATGCAGCAGATGGACAATATCCTTGCAGAGCTGGAGTTTACCATTCAGGAGAAGAATGTCCCAAAAACCAGACTGCGTGAGATTATGAAATGACCAAACATAGCCTCAGGCTAAGACATACTAGCACACAAACAGTTGCATACCAACACATTCAGTATGAGCGCCCATTTGAGAGAATCAATCATTTCATTAATTCACTAAGAAATGAATTGCCGAATCAATGATAATTCATTAAGATAATAATGAGCAAGTCAATAGATAAAATGATCGAACCAAATGTATGATTATTATGATTAATATATAATCAAGAACAAATGGTGGCCGCTTTTTTTAATGAACCAAATTGTAGACTTATTTTTGTATAAATATATATACACTGACTTGATGAATACACACTTCAATAGACACTTCGATAGTCTGTTTGTCATGTGTAGCAAATATACATTTCTGCATTGTGGCATAATTATGTTTTTTACATTTTACATTTTTTTTCTTTTTTCTTTTATTATCAATTTCATCAGTGTTGCACTTTTTTTTGATATCATTTCTGTATAATGTTTTAGAATGAGTATATTCATTTAACAGTGAACTTGAATATGCCACACAGGCATATGTTGAAGGACAACATCACTTCATACTCTAAACACAACTGTAGATCATTTCTCTGAGCCTCCACATCACAATCTCCACTTACCCCAACCCCCCCAACATAAAATACAGATGTGTATCTTCCCAACATCTACAGATTAATCCACACACAGACTTATCTGTATTCATGCATGCATGCAGACATACATGCATCAACACACCCATAGTTATCAGAAAAAAACACCTATGTTACAGTATTTATTATTACGTTATCTATTTTTGTGTAAATGTAACAGTTTATTGTTTTGATTGTCAAATCATTGATTCATTATTAGCATATTTTTTAACTGATAAATTAAAGGAAATTAGTTGATTTTTAAATGCATGTTGATTCGTCAATTAATCGCTGAATCAACTTATGTGTACTGTGGCACACAATGACAGTATTTCAGAGTTAACTGAATGAACAATCCATCCCTGTACCCTTGCCTCAAGTTCACAGTCTACTTAATTCTCCATTCTTTCTTTTTGTTCTTTCAATATTTGCTTCCTCTAATACTTTATACAAGAGGCTAGTCCCTCCGGTTCTTTTCTTACCCACAGAGGAGCCAATAACGGATCATTGTGCTCTTTATTAACCCAATATGCTGATGCCAGCATCTAAAACCACAGCCTTCCCTACCACCACCAGGATAAAGACTCGATCAGCAGTTGGCCGATGGCCGAGGTGGGACGTTGTACTATTGTCTGATTATTGGATTCACCCCCATAATCGGGCCTTATCCTCAGATAAAGTCTATTCCAGCCTAATCTTTGTTTAATCAACAACACTAAATGTTTAAGCTACTCCACTGATTGAAATCATTACATGTACATTTTTTTTCAGTTTTTTGATTAGTTCATGTTAATGGAAAACGAGGGAAACAAGTGTACTTGTGGCTTTTAGGAGCTCAAGAGGGGACCGAAAAATGCATCATTGGAGTGTCATTATCAGATTCACATTTTCAATCCCACTTCCATTGAGCATCTCTCTGGTGTTGATCCTGTGCGCTTTCGACAAACAGCCTCATCAACACTGAAAAACAGACAGCCCTGCTCCCAGTTTTTACAACCCGAGCAGCTAATATGTTCTGACAAACCTTTAAACGTTCCAGTAAATCTTGTAGTTAGAGGTCATACTGTGAGATCTCATCTGAAAATAAGCAATGCGTCAATCTCAGTCAGGTTTTTGTTTATTGCCAGTAAGATATTTAATGCAGCCTCTGGCTATGCTGATAATAGAAAGGCCAGAAAGAGTTACAGCCTCGAGATGAGCTATTTTAGATTGTTCTCTGGACTGGGCCAATTAGTTTGATTTGGCTACAGCCTCCAACAACTGAAAAGGACTATTGCACCAACTCCGTAGCCACAGAGCCCAAAGTCCCCAACGTGCTGTAACCTCTGAGCGCCCCAATAATCTAACACCCTGAATATAGAAATGGGATTTCCTGTAGCACTGTGGATTTCCGAGCTGTCAAATTGGGTACCAGAGTGCCCTGGTGCTCAACAGACAACCTCTAAATGTGTACTTCCCCACATCAACTGGATGACATCATTTTTTGCATATTTTGTGTGTGTGTTGCAGGTTGCTGCTCAAGGTGGGTCATATCGAGGAGTCGGTGTTCTCTCTGCTTCTCTGTGAGCAATCCCCAGGCCTGACAGTCTGTTGTGGTGCCCAAGTTAGAGATAAGACTTCATGAAACCTGCGGGTTAGTTCTTCAGTGTCAATGGGATAGTTTGACCACTTGGATGCGATGCTTACCCGATTTTGTGCTGAAGGTTAGAAGAGAAGATTGATACCATTTCCAGTCTTGCATCTTACTTAAGTAAAAATAGAAAAGTGTTAGCATCAAATTATACTTAAAGTACCAATCGTAAAAGTGCTTATTATGCAGAATGGCCCTTTTCAGATTCATATATATTATGATACTGGGTTATAATTATTGATGCATTTCATTTTGCAGCTCGTAAAGGTGGAGCTAATTTTAGTTATTGACATATTATTGGGTAGCTTAATCTTTAGTGATAATCATAACGTATTAGCTTTATATTAAAAACATCTGCAAAATATCTGCAATTTTGTCAAATAAATGAGAATAGAATAAAAAGCACAATATTTTCCTCTGAGTTGAATTAGAAAGCAGCATTTTATGGAAATACATGAGTAAATTAAAACTACTAAAGTACAGTACCTCTGTAAATGTACTTAGCTACTTTCACCCTCTTTGTACGATAAAGATGAAGCTACAGCCAGCAGATTATCTTATTTCAGCATATGGACTTGAAATGGGGGGAATAATAAAACCTGCCTACCAGCTCATTATTTATAACTTGTTTATTTAATCCGTGCAAAAACATAATTTTTTGGTTTTACGGGGGGTTATGCGCCACACTATGTCCTTCACCTGGTCATCCTTTCACCCTTCTGGCCAGGTGTGGTAACTACTTTGAGTCTCCACTGGAAACATCACAGAGACACCAAGACAGGAAGAAATAGTCAGGTACATAATACCCCGAATCACAGCAACAAGTGAGTTTCACACTTTGATTTCTGTATGGCTTCAGAAGTGCTGGGAAGCTTCTTTTTAGCTGTTTCCACTTGTTCAGTCTTTGCTCTCAAACAGGCCGCTGGCTGTAGCTTCAAAAAGCAAACAAGCGTGTGTCCCAAACTTTCAAATTATTTCTTTGTCTTTAAGCGCATGTTTATTCTCATTTATTATATGATAACCACCTCAAGCTGAGCCCTTTGTAAAGATAGACATGTTGCATGCATACATTTGGAATGTCAAGTTTACTAAGTCCAGTTCTTGTAATATATATTTTATTCAACCCTAAAGTTACTGAAAATATGAATTATTCAAATCTCTAAGCTTGCCAGTGCGGATGACCTAAAAGTACACTTAATTTATAACAAAATTCTGAATGTTGTAGCCAAAAAAATGAAGAGATTTTCCCATTTATGCATATTTAGTTCACCTATTTCAACCAAAAACGTGTTATGGTTTTTCTTGTTAAAATGAGGACGGACTATTTTCACAAAGAGAGGTCTCACTAAAGATTCAAAACTTTAGAAATCCCTTCCCGCAATTAATTATTAAAATATTGACTGACCTTTTCAAGCTAAGGATAATTGCTGGTGTGGCCAAGTGAAAAAGACACAGCAGTGCATCACTCCGTACAAATTGATTTGGCGGCTGCACTCGTGAACTTTTCACTGTGATCGGCACTGTGACGGGAAGTAATCCCCTATCAATTTTTGAGACGAATGTTTTTTAAAAGGTGCCCATGCATTTGAATAGTGTGACGATATCGTTAACACGTAGACCCTCGAGAGTCTAAAAGCTTGCCTGAGATCGAAGCACTACATACTGCCCCTATCTGGCTGTAGGAAGCAATGCCGTCTGTAGGAGAGCTCATTCCAGGTCACCCACTCTCTGTGGGCGAGAGTGAGAGAAGGTGGAGAGTGCAATAGAGGGAGGGAGACAAAGTAAAAAGACAGACTAGATAGAAGGAACATCTATAACTCGGTAAATGCCAGCTATCACACCGTTCTGTTTCAGATAGAGAGCCGTGAATACATTTCTGTTTATTTTGTTGCCATTTATTGACGGAGTGATTCATTTCCTGAGTCTATATAAAGCCATGTACTGTAGCTACAATGCAATGTCTTCGCTGTGGCAGTGCCTCAGTCGGAGGAAAGAAAAAAAAAAAAAAACAAGAGTCAAGATCATTGTATAAAAGACAGAAATCTATCTTGTGGGTTTATCATCAGCCCACTTACTTTCTTCACCAACCAGCTTACTTCCAGTTGCATAGAAACATTACAGTGAATCATTCTTGTGGATTTCTATTGTGTTTGCCTGTCAATCACATTGATGGATGATTGTCAGATAAGCCCAAGTGTGTGCTGGTATGTAGGTGCCGGTGCATTTTTTTTTTTAAACTGGGCCGGTCCGTGTTGCTGCCAGAACTGCTGTAGGGTAGCCGACCATGTGAGCGTGACCGGGTAATCAGGATTAGGGACTTTGTGTAACTGCCTCAAAATTTAAAAAAAAAAAAAAGCATAAAACCCACAATGCTATTCTTAAAAACACATACAAATTGATAGTAAAAATACAACCCCCCCCCAAAAAAAGTGTGCCATCAGGCCTTGTTGTCATGGAAACAATGTGCCTCTTACGAAGAAGATGTTTAAGTAAAGTCGACAGTTACAGGCTTTTGTGGACTGTGCCTCGGTTAGCTATGCAGCTAATTAGCAGTGTGTGCTTTTAGAAGATTTCCATGTTGGTTGCATCAGCAGTGAGCTGGGCTGCAGCAGGGCTGCGTGAGCTGTAGGTGTTGATCACATCAGCCTGTGAATGAGCGGCTGGCGTCCCGCTGCAGTAAGCGTGGCCAGGTGTTTATGAATGGGGACCTGTGTATAGTCCGGGAGAACTCGTAAAACAAAACAAAAAAAAAACATATGTATCTGGGTTGCGCCTCTGCCAAAACAAAAGTGGTGACACTCTGAAAAAGTCAGTTACCATGGATACAAAAATTGCCCACATCATTTTTGTCAGAGGCCTTGTGTAATAGTTTTCTCTTCCCTTCTATTTATTTATTTATTCATTAATTTGTTTATTTATTTATCAGTTTGTTTGGGAGCCTGCCTGCTGGTTGCATAGTTGGAGCTGCTTTAATTGGACTTCTTTTTCTTTTTCCTCTGATTCATTCGAAATATTGGAGTACTGGGCTTTGACTATTAGCCAAACAACATTAGTGGAATGAGCTTTTGTCTTCAGTAATTATACAGAGTAATAACAAAATACTTAGCACATTGTTGACGCTCCACACTTTGATAATGGGGCTAATTTGTTTTTAAAATACTCCATAATCACACACCTTCTGAAATTTAAACACTCAGCAGAAATGAAGAGATACAGTTATATGGCTCACTGGGCTGTTCGGATGCTGGGAGCCAGATTTGAACCTGAGCTGAGTGTGTGTGTGTGTGTGTGTGTGTGTGTGTGTGTGTGTGTGTGTGTGTCCGGCATCGTCTCTGCATCACAACATGCCTGGGTAACTTCTGTTCAATGTGTCGTTGGTCCATGAAAGATGCATGGCGACTGAGCCGAGCGATTAATAACAGGGACACATGTTGAGATAATTTCCAACACACACACACACACACACACACACACACACACACACACACACACACACACACACACACACACACACAACTGTCTACAAACAGAGCAGAGCTGACTCACTATTGTCCAAGTGTTGTGCTGGTGTGCAGCGGATGCATGTGTACTAAAGGAGAAAGAGAGAGATCCTCAAGTCTATGCGCCACCAGAATCCTGAAAAGGGTCATGTCCCGGAAATTACTATAGGGAGGTCTGCAGGCATGCATAACCTTGAATGAGATTATATTTAATAGGACGGACTGCTTTTAAAAGCTTATTTATGGTGGCCCGGAAGAATGTATAATTGTATTTCCTTGGAAACAGCTAAATGTTTAAATATAGAATAAGACAAGCTTAGCCATACTCCATCGGAACAAATTGTTGGTTAGCAGAAGAAAATGGAACTGTTAATTGCAAAGCGCAACATTTTCTACAGTTCCCATGCAGGGGGGGTGTCCTGCATGGGTCCGGCCTGTCCCAGCAAGACGCCTCTAATTGGTGACTAGCAGGAGAAGACGGTCGTGGATGGGATGGTATGAAGAAAGGCAGTGTTCTTACTTTTGGAACCCCAGGAATTTTTCCTCACAAGAAAAGTAGACCACCATCCACTCCTTGTGTGGTCTGTCTCCCTCTCTTTTATGTCCACGTTACGCAATTGTCTGTTTCTTTTTTTCCAAGCCTTGGAGGCTCGGGCTCTGACGGAGGAGGATAGAGGACCTCAACAGGTGGAGATTTTTATTCTAGGGATAGAGGAGGAGGAGGAGGTGGAGGAGGAAGAGGAGGGAAGCGAAGTGTTCCTTAACAATAAGCCCTCCGGTCTGCTTATACGCTGCGCTGTGTTTGGCCTCAAAGTGTAACTCAGCTTATTACAGTGAGCCCTGGTAGATCCCCGGCCTGCTTACATGACCCCATGCACCATCTGTCTGCAATGGGACTTGAACACTCAGAGGGAGATGCAGAAGAGAGGCATGGAGGGAGATGGGGAGGGGGCGGGGGGGTTGTCAGCGCTCCCCGAGGACCCCCCTGTGCTGCAGTTTTGATCTGCTAATTATGTTTAATTGAGGCTGTGTAATTCAGCGTTGGCTCTATTTTCCCTTATCTTACCCGTAGCCTTTTACAAACCCTGGCGCTGATGAGGGGACATGACACTTCATCAGCAATAAACGTTTTCGGTGCAGTAATTGTGAAGGAAGCGGTATTTTAAATTCGGGGACGGGGACCACTAGATTGAGTTAGAACACCAGCGGATATTGAAATGTTTTATCTGTGCGCAGTGGATGCTCCGAGGAGCGGAGGCGCTACGAGGTGACTTGCTTGACGCCGAGACAGTCGTCACAGCACTACACACACACACACACACACACACACACACACACACACACACACACACACACACACACACACACACCACACACACACTCGCACTCGCGCGCGCACACACACACATACACACAGGCGGAGAAAGAGACGCTGCACAAACGCGCGCACGCGGTTTCTTTTGGCTATTGGCGGCACCAGGTAAGGCCATAAACGACGACTGGCGTGCGCCTTACCTTTCTTGCGACTTCATTTTTGGGAGAAGGGAGGACAGGAAAAGCGACGCGCAGAGAGAGAAAAACCTTGAGAGAGACAGACAATGAAGAGACACATCAGTTTTAACGAACAGTGAAGTTGGAGTCGCTTTTTTTTTTTTTGGAGGGCTAGACATGGCGAAATGTCCCTAGCGCGCGCCCTCTTAACTCGCCACATATCTTTTTGATATTTTATAATGGGAAGATGAAGTCACCCAAGTCGCCCCCCCCCTCCCCCTCTCTCTCCCCATCACCACACCATCATTCTCTCATTCAGGCCCGTTGCCCATATGTTTAATTAACTAGGCTGATGTGTAAGTACCTTCAGCCAGCGAGGCGTGGGCGGGCGGGCTGCGGGGTAAAGAGACTGCCGGAGAATATTTCCTTATTTCACTCCGCCCGGGCGCTCGGTGGGCTGCCGGAGCGTCACCTCTGTCGTGCGGCGTAGAACGCTACAAAAATAACTCGACCCGTTTGAACTTGTTCCGAATTGTTTAGGGTGTTGTTGGCTTTGGAGTGCGGTACTCGTTCGGAGAGCGCGTGAGGGAGACGCAGGGTGAGAAAAGAGGGAGAGAGAGACATTGTGCGAGTGCGGATATATTATATTAATATATATATGTAAATATATATATATATATAAATATATATATATAGATGTGTGTGTGTGCGTTTTGATGTTATTTGTGACGGAATCCCCCCTTCAGTCTTCAAGAAATCCGCGAGCGGCGCGAGGAGGAGGAGGACAGGAGAGGAGGAGGAGGAGGCGCGCGGACCTGTCCACGAGCCCTCACTGCGGAACGCGCGGGGCTGCCGCTGGAGATTCCAAACCAACGGTTAATTTGGATTCTAGAGTCTGACTGATCCCCACACGTCAAAGGCTTCTGTTCTTCTCCCCTCTCCCAGCCCGTCTCCGCCGTTGAATGGACGGTGTTTGACACCTTAACCGAGAGGAATACTACCCATCTACCGGGGGTGAGGTGCTTTTGGAGGGGGAGGTCTTCACGGGCAGACAGGTGGATTTATCCGTGTGGCAGTGTGTTTTTTTGGGGGGGCACTGGATGGAGGAGAAATTGATGGATTAATTTGACGGAGGAGAGTCGTATGTGATTCCCACTCCTGCCGAGGGCACCCGAATGGAGTAACAGGCTGCAATGTCATCTCCACCTGGCCGCCTGGAGAGATGTGTCACGGGAATGGGGTGAGTTCGCTTAATTAGTATGTTTTTGGGGGTTAGGTTTAGAACTAACTCTCTCCCCTCTCGAGGGGGGGCGACGCGGATATTGAGTGGCAATTGTCGGCGTTTCAGTGGGTTTATATATCTGCCGCACACTCACTCTCCTCTCAAAGTGGAGCAGAGGCTGGCTTGTGTTCCTCTCACCGCGCTTTCGTTTGTCCGAGTCCCCGACACACAACCTGCTGCATGCCCTACATAGACGAGCCCGGCACCGGAGAGAGGCGCGTGAGGGGAATATTCGCCAAGGAGCCACAGGCTGTTTTTAACGCTCTCTCTCACCCCCTCTCTCTCTCTCTGACACACGCGCACGCACGCGCTCACACACACACACACACACACACACACACACACACACACGCACGCACGCACGCACACACACGCGCGCGCACAGAGAGAGAGAGAGAGAGAGAGAGAGAGAGAGAGAGAGAGAGAGAGAGAGCATTTTGTCTTTCTCACCGTACACAAACCTACCTTTGAATTGAACTTGTTTTCGTCACGCAAGCTTTCCATCCAATAAGCCCGTGTCTCAGCATCCCCAAAAAAGAGGCTCACACACGCGCGTGCACATGCACATGCACACGCGCTCATAAACGCACAAGCACACACTTGGTCTGAGCTAGTTTTTGATCCAAACTCTTAAAATGTTTATGAGTCTCGAGGAATATTATGGTATTGGGTAATAATATGAATCACTCTTATATATATAGGCACCACCAGCCCGTGGGCGCGCGTCATTTTGTAAATCAAGAATCAAAATTCAACAAGTCTGCGCTTTTGAGGGACGCAATGCAACAAGCAATAGCGTGTTCTGTTTGCTTGTTTTTCAGATCAAGTTTGAACACTTTTCCTCTGGTTTCACTGACGCTGTGAGAAGGAACCAAAATGCCAGTAAACGGACAGGTCACGGTGGCTGCCTGCACAGGCCCTCACACCCCGGCAGTAAAACTCAACATTCATCGCACGGACTCCGAAGAAGAAGGCGCAAAACCTCCGCGACCGCAAACCTGCAGCAGCGACGCTTTGTGACACCGAAGGTAAGCACCGCGGCCGGGTAACGGCGATCGAGGGGGAGAGGAACACAAGGAGAGAAACACGCTCCGACAGGGCCGCCGTGCGACGCTAAGCGGCGCTGTTGCATCACATTATCCCCGGCTACTGATGAGAGGCCGTGTAATGAATTCATATCTCAAATTACAGTTTTCAGGCTTTGAATGCAGTCACGTTGTAGAAACACATTTTCTTCCGTTTTCCTCCCGCTTCCCGTGCCAAGTCTGACACACGAAGTGTCTTTTCCTTTCTCAGGGACATGGAAGCCATCACGCACACGCACACACACGCACACACACACACGCACACACACAGATGTTACACGGGGGTAACTATAAGAGTCTGACATATCTTAGTATAGGGCTCTGACATGACAGAATATAAGGCCATAATTCCCATAAATCTCCATCAGACTAATCATTGCCGGTTGGCAAAGGAAGGACTCTCAATTTTTATGCTAAATAGTGTGTGTGCGTGTGTGTAAATGTATCATGATCATTGAGGGCAAATTATCATTCACGCCATGCTAGACTCATTGTGCTGCCGTGGAGGGCCGGGGAGAGAGGCTGTGGATGTGCTCAGCAGTAGCCTATTTTCTTGAATAGTGGGATGACACAAAAGGAGATCAACTCTGTAGGGCATAAACGCAGTAGAGTCGGAGCAGTGAATGTCGCGAGCTGTTGCTGTCTTCATTGCTGTCATATAAATAAAAACCTTGTGCAAAGCTGCAATGAATTCTGGGTGTGATGTCATAACAATATTTTATAGTACAGGCCTACTTTTCTATTCACTTTCTTTCTGTTGTCCTCCCTCCAGAGAGTGTTTCCTGCTCAGTTGAGCATAGTATTTTCATCTCTTCGCAGTCTGCTATTAACCAACTACTGAAACAAAGCCAAACAGGAGAAGCATGAAAATGACAAATTTCGCAGTGATGCGATGCATACCATATTCTGAGTCCCATTTTTGGCTCCAGCATTACATAGTGTTGAAATCATGTCGAGATGCATCTCAGTGAGCCGTTCACTGAACCGTCCCCACTGTTGGCAAAACAGGTACTGTAGTTCAGGACTCATTGTCTTGAAGCAGCTCGTCAGTGTAGTCAGAAATGGAACAGTGTTGTTCTGTTGCTCCGCAGTTAAAGCTATCTAGTCCCTCACATTAAATGTGCTGTTCTCAACATGTTATTGTACTGTCTTTAACAAGATGGCCCTCTTGAGAGTATTTTCGAGCTGGTGATATTCACATAGACGTTAAGTTATTGTACCCTGCTAGATGCAATGTTCTCGTAAAAATCTTCTTTTTTTTTTTTTTCTAAAAAAAAAATAAATAAATCAGAGGGGCTTCTTGCAGATAAAAGGCTGCAATAGGTGAGCAATCAGACTGCTCTGTGTCATCCTGTTCTCAGTGTTTGAGTCTTTAATTGTGTGCAGGACATTTTTAGAGCTAGAGTCCAAAATTAGCCCAAAATCTACATATGCCTGCAAGTGGGGAAAGGTTCAGAGAGCATTTATGCAGAAATCTTTCTTTTCATGGAAGCTACATAGAGTTCTTACCTCTGTTGAACCGTTAGTTGTACTGAAGTAGTCCAAATGCAATTATTATAGTGCCTTTATTGTGACACAGTCTCAAAGAATAGCTTATCAACAATATAGCTTTGTTTGACTGTAACACATATCGACTGAGAATATTGCTCTGGTATCTTCCACACTCTTTTGTTGTTCTAGATATGTTGTTTTTCATAGCTCAGTTAAAACTAGAGTAAATATTAGAATAAAACCAACTGCAAATCCTCATATTCTCTCCCTTTTTTCTCCCCCTTTTTCCATAAACATAGAGGATTTTAGGTAGGAGTACACACACAAGATTGCAACCTAGAGCTTATAAAGAATAATTATAAAGAAGATGGTTAAAAAAAGAAAAAAGCCAAAGAACCTGTGGGTGGAGTATGCCCCTTGCTGCCCTGCATTGTAGCCGTATTTGTCCTGAAGGATGTATTGACACATCCAGAGATAAGAGCTGCAACAAGTAATCTCTTTATCTGCCAAGTATTTCTGGTCGGATCTCACTATCCGCAGACGTTGACAAACTGGTGATGTGGTTCTGCCTAGAACATTAACAGCCAAACCGTGTGCAACGACCAAGCCTCCGGCGTGGCCTTTAGCTTCAGCTGTCATCTGCTGAGTGAGTGCTTTCTTTAAAGTCAATTAAACCGGACACGGTGGCTGTACTGCGCTGCGCCCGATTGTCTTGTCCCCAAAACATCACCACCACTACCAAAATTTGGTTACATTTGACATTTAGTCAAACAGATTTGACCCATTTTCTTGTCCACCGCCCTGCCCTCACAGTTTCTGTCATGTGCACGTACAGTCACAGGTGAAATTGCGCTCACATGAGGCTTTAGAGGACGATAATGAGCGTTTCCTTTTCCCTGCTCCTTACACATAACAGTGAAAAGGGCGGAGTGACGTATGATAATGAGTCATTCGACCCCCGCTGATCTTCTGTATATTGATGTGTGATAGTGCAGTTTCAGACACAAGTTAATAACCCAAAAGCCTCTTAAGAACGTGCTCTGTTTAATCATTTAATCAAAACACAGTTGGTGGTCTCATTTAATGAGTTAGTGAGCCATAGTGGTATTAAGTAGGGTTTGACTAATACAGGTTTTTGAACGGATATTTTTAGAATTAAGTAGGGCAGTTGTTGTTTTGCGATGATGCTCTATTTCTGTAAATTTGACCATTTCATGCTCCAAACCACAAGTATTCAGTATTTTACATCATTTGAATATAGACGATTCTTTGGTTTCAAGGTTATGATCGATAAGTAGTTGTTTTTGAATCATCTGTGAACCCCCCCACCTTGAAGATGCTTATTAAAAAATCACAACTATGCTCAAACACAACAAACCCCAAAAACTGGACCTGCACCACGTTTACCCTTTGACAGAGCGATGGACACTAACACCGCCTGGGTTAGCAGGTTGACTTTCAAAGGGCTTATGTCTAAATGTTTACAGCCGCTACACACCTGAATCTGTGTCTCTTTAATGTCTTTATAAGTGTTCCCTTCAGTTTTAGATTCCAGATAAGACTTATCCGGTTCCAGACGAACTTTACTGATAAGATTTAAGTAATCGCATTGGAATAGATCTGAACATTGGGGGGGGGGTTTCAAACCAGAGAAATAATAATTGTCGTTTCTCAGGCTATAGGATTTTGGAAATCAAATCCTACTTTTGATCAATCTTAAAACTCGTATCTGTGTTTTTCATGACTCAAAGGCAGATAGTTTTGAAGCTGAAAATCAGGATAATCTTGATCCTACTTGAGAGGTGGTTTTAAGGGTGGATTTAGAAGCATGACAAGCATAATAGAGCTGTAACCAAGAAATTGCCACAAATACGTCTCGAGTATGAATTAAAAGCAGCATTTCATGTTTCCATTTTAAACAACTAATCTGTCAAAACAGTCTCATATCCCAAATGCCTCCGTTGCAGGCGGATGGACCAGCTGGATGGTCGATGAAAATGGCTTTTTGAACTTTTATTCTTTATACGAGTGTTTGAATTAATGTTGTTATAAGGTTAGCATTGCAAATTCTTTTTTTTTTTGTTGCAGAACAGCAGTATTGTTTTTGGATCATGTTGGCTATTCAGTGACACTTGAATGTTGCCTTTAAGATGTTTTTCAGTGTGCAGAAGACTCAAATAGAAACAGCCTTTTCTACCATTTTCTCTTTGTTCACACAGAATGTATTTGCTATTATTGATGACGTTATTTGTTTAACAGATGGGGAGATAAAGGTTAGCAGGATGTTAAGTAATCTGTGGCCTTTATTGAGCTATTGGCAGTGAGTCAGACCTTCAACAAAGTCTATAGGTCTTTGGCTCAGCTCGCCTCGCAGTGACTTATGGCGGTGATTTGGGAAAGATCCAACAGAAATGTCTGTGAATAGGTCACAAATGTTGTAACATTACTGCCTAGTCATTTCCTCTACTGGCTCAAGAACCAAATGTGTTGTCAGGCTTACACCATCTCAAACAGTGACGTTCTCCTTACTTATAACAACTAAAATCGATTGGTTAATGTTAGCGATCGGGGGATAAAGTATTCTTATACATTCGTTTGCCATTTGACAGCAGCATAACAAGCTGTAAACTTTATTAGTATTGCTTTACGGGGTGACCGTGGAAAAGTGGAGAACAGGGCCGCCTTTCAATCAGAGGGTCGGCGGTTCGATCCCCTGCTCCTGCTCCACTAGTCTCATGTCAATGTGTCCTTGAGCAAGACACTTAACCCCAAAATGTCTCCCGTAGCTGCGTCTACGGTGTGAAGATAGATACTGAATTGTAAGTCGCTTTGGATAAAAGCGTCTGCTAAATGACCGTAATGTAATTTAGAGATGTGTCCACACAGTTGCTACTGAACAAATGTACGTCCAATATTGACTCTCGTTTTGGTCTCCACCAAATTTTGAGTGAAACATATGACCATTTGGCTGTTTTTTGGCTGGTGTTTATCAGCTAGTCTCCAAAATGCCACCTGCTGCTGTGCAGGTAGCACACATTGGGTTTAACGAAGCCTCTTCACTGAAGACAGCTGCCTTGTGAAGCTGGAAATGAGGTTGATGAGAGTGCTGAGACTCAACCAAAACACTAAATCTGTTGTTCAGAAAACCAAAACTATGACAGACGCTGAAGCACTCCATAGAGCGGAGAGGAACGGCAGAGTCGGGTGATAACTCTGTGCTTTGATCACTGCCAGCAACACTTTTAATATTACATACATATACAGTATAGTGATTTGATCCTTTGCTAATGTCACAATCTTGATTAGTGATGCTTTAAAAGGTCTATGTTCCTTTTAAAAAACGTAAATAATAACATCATTATTGGCAGTCAGTGGTCATTGTTAAAAAAGATGCACACAGATGTGCTCTCCTTTGATGTCAGTATTCATCTTTCAGTGGGAAGCTTAAGGCTTTCAAGATGGTGGATGTTTCATTTTGGATTGTAACCCCCCCACTGGGTCTATTTGAATAGTGTGCTTTTGAATGAGCTTGATTAGTATCAAACACAACATGTGGCTTTCAAAGTGAGAACATTCCCGGCCTCCTAGGAGGCTTAGTTGTTACCTTAAATGATGGCTTTTACACTTTGTCTGTCTGAGGGGGTTTTTCCAAGCTCCAAAAGAGGCTTAGGAGTTTTCTCGATGCGGCCAGTCTGGCCCTGTCATTTTGGCCAACTTAACACCCAAAACCCAAATTCCAATTTTATGCTTTTTTTTTTTACGGATACCAGATTTGGGCTCAAACTGATATAAAACTGTTCTAGTTAAGACGTTCTTTAGCATTTCAAATCCAATTTGATTCAGTTTTCCACGGCTACGAGGAACAGATCAGTCGCATAAATGTATCAGTGCTATTTTACCACTTTATCTGTCTCCAACGGGGATCATCGTGAGGGGTCTCTGATTTAAGGAAAGATGGTTTCCACTCAATTTGATGTTTTACATATGTTAAGGCACAGTGAGCTCAACGTGTTACTAAGATGATTAATCCATTTTTACAATGAATCAGACATGATTATGCCAGAGGAGATAACACGTGTAGGGTAGGACTTTCTTCAAACAACGGTACTATGGAGCCGCACAATAATGTACTGTGTAGCACCATCGTTCCGTTCCTACAAGAGGCTGTAAAAAGAATAGTTGTTGTAATTCTCTTGATAAGCCAGCAGCTACATTTCACAAAAGAAAGTCTGGCAATGTGTGCTCAGCGCTAACTGTGCCAATGATGTTAAGTCCATAAGGAATTTCATCATTCTGCCTCAGAACAAGTTAAATGGCTTTATTATTTTCCTCATATTATGTTTCTTGTGAAAACAGAAGTTCCTCAAATACACAAAGAATTGAATTCCGAGTGTTAATAAACAGCGATTAAAACGCTTGCAAACTGAATCAAGAGTTACAGGCCAAAAACAGTTGTTTTGTTTGTCGTCACGTGCTCAACATTGGCTAATAGACGGTTCAGTGAAGGAACTTTAGTTGAAATAGAACCCCGGCTCTGTGTGTGTGTTTTCAAATACAGTTTGTTATGAAACATTGATTTTAATTTGACACCATAAAACCCTGTATTTGCTGCAGTCAAACAAAAGTGATTTTGACTTTTCATTTTTTTTTTTTTTAAAGAAAGAAAAACTTTGTTCTGGCTGCTGCATGCGCCATTAGACGCTTCCTCTGGCTGAGCCGGCTGACTTCCTGCTGGCTCCTCGTGAATGGGATCAAGAACATTCTATGATATGGCTCTGATAGTCTTCTATAATGACTTTAATGACAAATAGTTATTATAGGATGTTTGTAATGCGAAGAAAAAAAAAATGCATTCCCCATTTAACTGCTGCTTGTTTCCTAATGAATGTATATTCTTTTAAGGCCAGTGTGTGCATCTTGTTAAGTGTCATGTTCAATTCTCTGATCATGCAAATGGTGAAATTAATGCAAATTAAGTATGTAGAGCGGGCAGACTTGTCAACAAACATTCCTCCAGATGTGCTCGGGCCAATCCAATAGCACTCCGACTACGAGTTCTATCTACGCAAGATGTCCAGATACAAATGTCAGCACCAGGAGTGATGTCAACCCTTTTGGTAAATGGCTAATAAGCCAGCTACACACCTAGCCTACCTAACTATGTTAAAGTGTGCCCTTTCTTTGCTGGCCCGTTCAGCCAAGTGTTAAGAGAACACACGTGTTCATGCTAGTAGACACTGAGGTGAGCAAGCTAAGGTGTGCTGCCGTACATCTGTGGCTCTTTTAAGTCAGTGTCATAGCCTGTTGTCAGGCTGTCGCTCGCAATCACTGTCATGCCACTGATGCTACCGGTTAATGCAAATGTGTTTTGAAAGGGTAAATGCAAATGTGTTCCCCACCTACATAGATACATATCCAATGGCGAACCTACAGGCAGATAAACGTGGACATGTTCATGAGAAAGTTGTAAAATATAGGTTCCCCATTTTGGGAAGAGTTATTTGAGACGGAGACACCCATGCTTTTATGTCTTCTCACTTAGACTGGTGTAATTCAGGGTTTTTGCCTCAGTCAAAGGTCCCTCTCTCGTCTCCAATTTGTACAAACACAGCACCTAGGAGACTTCCTAGAGCACTGACTCTGCTTTTATTGATTCTGCTGTTGATTTTGTGTGTGTGTGTGTGTGTGTGTGTGTGTGTGTGTGTGTGTGTGTGTGTGTGTGTGTTATTTATCCTTTTGTGAAGCAGTGTCCAGTGTGATTTGAAAAGTGCAATACAAAAATATTAATTTATATATTAAAGCATACCCTGCATTATTGTCTATTTAACTCTAAATGGGACCATCATTTACAAGATGCACATCATGCTGTATTGAAGAAGACTTTAAAATATGATTGAGACCATAAACTCATGTTCACAACGTTTACTGAGGTAATAAATCAAGTGAGAAGTAGAGTCATTTTCTCATAGACTTCTATACAATCAGTTATTTTTGCGACCATAGGAGTCGCCCCCTGGTGGCCGTTAGAAAGAAAGCAAGTTTAAGGCACTTCAGCATTGGCTTCCCTTTTCAGAACCAGAGGTTGCTGCCTGAGCTTGAGCACAGGCCTTGATTTAAGTAGCACAGTGGTGCTTGAGTAGATTTCTATACTCATACCCCTTGACACCAATTTTTCGAGGATGTGCTGCTTACCTTGGAGAAACAAACTGATTTGATAAATATGTTAACAAAAAAACAGAAACCTGCAATATGTTTAGTTTGTTTTCCTGATGTAAAACACAATATCTGCATACCAATAAATGCTCATAAAGTATAGCACGAAAATCCATTATTGTGAAGTATGATAAACGGGAAACAACTACATTACACTATGCAATCAATTCTGTGCTTTATATATTAAAAACAAATTAACAGCAAAGCAGCTGAGGCATATCATGCCATAAATGTATCATCAAATCAAATGATGTGGTTATCTGCCTGGAAATCCTTAACATGTGGTAATTCAGACCGGATCTCGACATCAATAGGACCTCGTTCACTCTATGATTTAGTGTGTCAGCGTCTAGTCACTTTACATTCTTTTTTTTCCAACATGATCTTGTTCAGAGCTCTGCCAGGCAGCAAGATGCAGAGGCCAAAACCATTCCCAAAGCATTCGCAAATCATCCAAAAATATATTACTGCAGGTATAATGCTCCATTCCACACGGGCGACAGGTGCCGTCTCTGCCAGACGGGGCATCTGGTGATTTGGGTACATTTGAAGCCTCTGTCTCCTCGTGCCAAGTGCAGTTTTTAACGGCAATAAGCAGCACATAAAAAAACAAAACACATATGTTAACCAGACACTGGTGCCCAGAGATGTATGATCAAAGAAAAACATGGTAGAGGCTTTTGAAAAGTTGCCATCAAACGTCTGCTTTTACATTGAATCTGTAAAATAGCTGGCTTCACCTGTGTGTTAACGTAATGTTTTGGGTGGTTTTGCATTGAAAGATAGTCGGTTTCTTTTACACAAAATGTCCCTTTTATTCAAACATGACAGGACCATTGTGGGAAAAGCCACAATGTTTGTGTCACTTAGAAATAGTGATTGAGTGTTCTCATGTCTCTCACAGGCTTCATCAGCGATGGATTTTAAAACATGTTTTGCTGTTTAAGTCTTAATTAATGAGCATTGTGAGCACAGGGGACGCTCGCCCCCACTCCTCAGTAGTAAATATCCTAATATGTTTTCACATCAGTTTCACTATGTGTTAGATAGAGAATTCTGCTGCGAGGGAGAAAGGTCTGATAATAATTCTGACTGCGAGCCTTTTTTTTTTTTTTTTTTTACATTTTACAAGGGCCTCCTTTTAATTGTAACACCGATTAAGCATATACTAATTATACTCTCATGCCATTAGAAGCCTTTGTGTTTTAAAACTTTTCAACCTGTTTCATTGTGATAAACACCACAGACATTTCAGTTTGAATCATGTGAATACCACTTATATATATATATATATATATATATATATATATATATACATATATAATTATATTTTCAAACAGAGGGTCATTTGATTCAAATTGCATTTGAAATCAACTTGACAGCATTTACGCCTTTCAAGAAATTGATCTTAAAAGCTTTCAGAAAATGAACAGTAGCAAGACTGGCATAATCATAATAAATAAAAAAATGTGACTGTGCCAATATAAAGCTGACTTTCAGTGAGTGTTTGAACTTAAACAATAACAAACTCATTGCTGTGTGTCACAATGATATCAGAGTTTCTGTTGACCAAAGACTAACGTGTGGGGGAGTAATTGGCACAAATGGTCCCCATCTGTATGTGAACATTTTCGTTATGCAGTAAAATTTTATGATTAATAGCAAAGTATTTAGCGGACCCCAGACCCCACTTTGAGAATCACTGCTCTAGATAAAATACATTTGTCCACTGTCTACTGAGATGTTGCCGTATTGTGGGCAGCAATGAGCAGAATATTGCTATATTCGATTTTTACATGACGGTGTTTAAGTAGTTGTCTATTTAATTCACAAGATTATTCTATCCGTAAGCACGTTTTTGTTACTGTATTACAATAAACTGTATCAATACCATGATATCAAATTATATGTATACATAGCAAATCATTTTATTTATTAGCAAAGAAGAGGCAAACATATTTTTTATAGACTGACCTGACATTTAAAAAAAAATCTCCTCCAGTTTAAAATTGTGTCATTCACAATATTTAGTAGTTTACTCAGTACATTTTTTTTTTGTTCATAGGAGAAGATAACCAAGTGAGAGAAACTAAGAGCATGACGTGTATTTAACCTTCTGCTGCTGTGGGTTTTGTTAATTGGTCCAATTTAGTACGATTGCTGTCGTGACTTTTACAGAAAAGAGATTCTGGCGCTTTTTCAAACACAAGACCGACATGTAAAACTGGCAGCGCCTTGACGAGATAATGTGCATATCTGAGTGGCTTGAGCAGAAAAACATGAAAGGGAATAGAACATGCTACGTGGGCAATGCTTCTTCATAAAAAATAATACATTTTGGAATACAATTATGTATACAAGCCAAGTTGGTCCCACATCTTCCACATATCGGATAAGAACAGGACCAGCTCAAATGTCCGTCACTTCTTCACACTGTTTGTCATTCTACATGTATCTGGCTCCAAAAAATATCATATCAGTACTTTTATTTCCTCAATTTATTACAGCAATATGTAGTCTTTAGAAGACATTTGATGGATTAATAAATGTCTTCACTGTCATCAATAATAGATTGTTGGAGAGAGCGGTGCACTTGTCATGCATTAAAATGAGTACAAACTCAGTTTTTTGGTTAAAAATTAAAAGATTAAAAGGAGAATTTATTCCATCATTACATGCGGTCGTCTAACAAGGCTTACCAATGATTGTCTACAACCGTCATGTGTCATTTTAATGTTTCAGGTCTTTTCAATAATTGAGAGCTAGAAAAATCACATCGTATATTTATAAGGATGGCCCAGTCTGAGCTCATCCCACTGTGATGTGTTCTTGTATCCCTGGTGTTTGTCCTGTTTTTGGGTCAGCTACACTTAAAACATACAGTTTTACATTAATACAAGTCTGTCACTTTACCAAACAAATCCTCCTGACTTGTGCAAATCACTCTCTGACTTGCTATCTGGTTGATTATGTGCATGTACCTAACAACGCAAGCTCTTTAACTGGGACCTTTGTTAGGTTAAATCATTATTATACATTCAAACATTCACACCTCCTTCACATCCTAAATAGAGTTAAGTGCAATTATAATGTAAAATCTAACGGCGCTTATCAAACCACCTCACAATATGGCTTCTCTCCATCTTTCCAAGGTCAGATCTGTCCTGCCAGAATGAGTATACACGTCCTCACCTTGGCACGGCTTCATAATAACTTTATTTTCATGCCCTTTCTTCCCATTTCTTGGCCCAACCTCACCTTTTGCCTTTTTAGTTTCCTCCGCAGGGGTTGTGTCTTTCTCTTGCTTCACATCCTGCTGCATAGAAACATAAATAATACCCTCAAAGTCAGCACAGACACACACACACACAGCGAAAGATATTCAGACAAACACAGTTACAAAAAACACACAGTGCAGTCCCCTGATGAATGAGGGAGTGTGTCCTTTCTGTTTGGCATTGTCCTTGTTTATTCATATTTATTACCAATGAAATATGAATGACAGAACTCTGGTGGACATTTCTTCCCCTGGTTCCACACGTACCACAAGCATGAAAAAAAAAACTAAAAAATGATTTGGCCATAAGTGTGTCCTCTGGCCACACATTTCTCCCCCATTGCTGAAATTTTGATGTGGAAAAAAAGGCTGTTGGGCTGTTAAAAGACAATGTGTAGCAGGAAGGCTTTTTTTTTTATTGAGGACAAGCTGGGGGCACGTTGAACTTACATCAACGTTAAACAAATAAAAATGATATATTTCAAACAAGACCTTTCCTTCATCTTCCGCTGTCGAATAAAGACAACACACCTTTGTGTTTTACAATTCGCTCTCTGGGTGGGTGGATAATGAGGCACACTGCGCGTCGCTAAATGAAAAGCAATCTCTGGCAAATATAAACCCTCGCTGCTCCCAGGTCAGAAAAAGCATATTTAAGTATATGATGTGAAAGTGCACCTGTATTAAAAATGTTCACCGAAATTGCTTTGAAATGAAAACAATTTCTTATTTGGTTTTGTTGTAGTTGTAGTAGAGGTAAAAGGGCACAAGTGTTGCGTTTGCTGAATAATTATGGACCATGTTGTGTTTGTTTCTCCGTTTGCTTAAATTTCCATATCTAAGTGTACTATTGTTGTGCCTTCAAATTAAACATAACAAGTGTACCTTATTCCTTCTGATGTTCCAAAATATGTTTGCTAAAGTGCAGGGAGTCATTTGATTCAATGTCAAATGGTTCTGGTGTTTGGTTTTGGTTTATTGACCATCTTTGTCTTACGTTCATGAAACGATGAAGTCCTGGACATATTTCCATTCAATGGTGCTTTACACAGTTCAGTAACCTTCTTTAAGGTGAGACACTACAGGCTGCTTCCACGACTCTTCTTTCAGACTAGTTGAAAGAAAACATTCAAAATACAAAATTTGTTGTTTACTTTACTACACTTTGTACATTTGTGTCTGTAGATTTTCCCTAAATTCACCCAAAGTTAGCATTAGAAAATGCCTCACTTATATTTAAGCATACAATTTCAGAACACTTGTAATTCAAAAACTGTCTTAAGTGTAAATAATCATAATTTCATGCTGATATCTATTGGTTATTTATTCATTTTTTACTGTAGTGGCTTTAAAAATGTATGGAATTTTTAATACATGCTTCTAGGTTAAATCTCCACTTCAGTAGCACTTACTGTACATACACCAAACCCTCCAGTTTCATTAATTTCTATATTCTCAAGGTTTTTACTGGGGGTTTGTTCATATATCATTCAAAGCCCAATTTAGAGAACGTTTTATTATACTGTCAACAGTATTTTTTGACTTATGTAATGATAGTAAGAGATATCTAAAATTCCCTCTTTTAACAAAATGGAACAATCATTTTGAACCCGGCTTTATTCAATGTTCAGATTTGTTTATGCAATTTAGCACATATTCAATAAGATGCCCAATTTATATATTTAAACATACTGTTAAACAAACAATTAATTCATGCAAGTAATCAAGAGGGAAGTTTCCGGGTGGTATCCATTAATTAACCTGTTTACCCTATTCACCTGGGGTGTCTCCCCTCAAGATGGCAACTGACATTTAATGTCTGACATTAAGAAAAGGAACAACAAAATTACTAACGAACAAACTATATATATCTATTATCTACCTACCTACCTACCTACCTACCTACCTACCTACCTACCTACCTCTATCTATCTATCTATCTATCTATCTATCTATCTATCTATCTATCTATCTATCTATCTATCTATCTATCTATCTATAATTATACTATTGACACCAACAGTTTTATGCCATAGGACAATATTCCAAACCATTGCATCCAAATGCTATCAGGGAATACTTTCAAGTCTTTGCATTCTTTCCTAAAATAATTGTAAAAGTAGCTGGGAGCGCTTCCATCTAAAATCCAATGTTTAATTAAATATGACGTGCTAGGTCCTTCACTGGAAGCCTGTGAAGCCGTAATAACTGACACCTGCCATAATGCCTACAGCTTTAAGCCTCTAACCAGATGGTTTGTGCTACTTGAAGGTTGTGTTTTATGATTTTTTGGTAAGGGATTAACAGCATAGTCGAAAAACAACACTGGATCAATAAATCCATCCGAAATAGGGCTGTCTGTCTGTTGCCGCAATGACTTGTTCTACATGTGTTAATACAAAAGATGAGCTGTGTGGGTGTGGAGGATTTGGAGCTGTTCAAAGAGGAACAAAAGTTAAAAAAAAAAATAGTAGTAAATAATGCAACACTATACTGTACTGTACTTTTGTTTGCCAAGTAACATAAAGCACTTATGTTTTAATGTGCATTTTCAGGCAACTCACCAAACGCTGGTCATTTTCCAGCGACAAACATGCTGATTTAAGAGCTATTTCTTTAAATTGACTTGTAACAAAGTTGTAGAGCTTCATCAATCACAGCCACTCTGTCACTAGTTTTCTGTCATCGTTTCTCACCGGTGTAGCTAGGTAGCCCGCTATGTAGGAAGATGACGTCCTCATTCCTAATCCCGCCTACAAAGCTCTCATTGGTCACTTGTGTCTCCAACTGGTGGAAATAGCCATCACTGGGCACGAATCATACCTTTTTGAGTCGCTCAACAACCTAGTTGTTAAGGTCAGTATGGTGGACCCAAACGCAGGACACCGACAAGAGGTAGGTGAAGTTGAAGAGGACTTATTGTGAGACCACAGAGAAGAGAAGTGGACTGGTAAGTGGCATTGACAGGCTGAAGTGGCAGGCAAGTAGGCAGGGAGGCAAATGATCTTGGGACACTGGGAAACAACAGTTAATCACAGGCCCCAAAAATAACACAGGGAATTGTACTCACAGAAAACACGGGAACTACTGAGACAATGATCTGGCAAAGAACTGGGAGGAAAGAAAGTCGGAGTTGATATTCTGCAGAGTTGATGAGTAGATTGCTGGCAGGTGTGTGCAGAGTAGGGAGCAAGGAGAGGTGACGAGCTGATTGCAGGCAGGTGTGCATGATGAGCAGCGCTGGGAGAAAGGACAGCCAGGGAAACCACGCCCACACAAAGACAAGGAGACACAGGCAGGGAGGTGCTGGAAACACAGGGGAGAGGGAAACACTAGGGGGGTATCTCAAGTCTCTTATTTGTCATTTCCATGCTCCTCACTCCTTTCTTGAACCAGAAGTTGTAATGCTCCGCCATCTTGGCGGCTGCCACAAAGCTCTTATTTCAGCTCTAAGTAGGGACAATACACAAGAGCAGCCATCCCGGAAGTCTTTCAACGACTGACACGCCCCCTCTTTGGATATCAGTTAATGATTGGACGTTGCGGCCGATCGGACTGATCGGATGTATCTCAATATCACTAAAGTTTCATACCAGAGTGAGGACGGATCACACTGTCAGGTTTTGTATTTGATTTGTTTTCTGATTCACCATCTGGTTAAAATATATGTTAATTGAAGGTCTGAACAACAAAAGGACCACAAACAACTTCCTTCATTTATTAGAAAGATTTTTCTTATAGCTTAATAGCTTTTATTTTAGATAGAATTAAAGTCAGAGAGAGCAGGAGGGACACACTTTTTACATTATCGTCATTTACATTCAGTCTGATCGTTCTTGAGCGTTGGGTTTAATAAGAGTTACATAATTTCAATTTCCCTCGAAACATCTAGCCTAATTAATTCTTTCCAGTGTTCAAAAGACACCATGATCATATTCTGGGTTATTAAATTATGATTTTACAAACAGAATAATGAAATAAATAATACAAACATATTCTGCCTGTAGAAATCGATCCTTTAGCCACTAAGCAGGATTCAGTACACAGTATAAATACATTATGCAGGTTGTTAAACGGGTAACAGGCTACAGAGAGAAAACACTGCTGCTCTGACCCTTATGATAACTGTGTGTCTTTATTAGTATTTAGTTCAGTGCACTTGAGCAGACACAAGCTACGTCAAGTCTCTACAGCTCTTAAAGCCGACTGACAGCTGATCCAGGTGCTATCAGAAAAAGACGTCGCTTTACGTGACGATTCAGAGGAAAGTACGTCTCATTTCTCCTAAAACATATTTCCTCATTTCCTCTCTCCTCACATGGTTTCCTTGCGTCTCTCCCTGTATCCCTGGAGGGACTAAGACGCAACTAAGGGAAACGTGGATGCAATTAAGAGACTTCGCTTAGGAAATAAGCAGGAGCACTGCCATTGCCGTTATAGTAGTATTGTTGAAAATGCAGTAATTGTAATTAACAGGCAAACTACGTATTTTCTTCCTATCTTGATGTTCTTCCCAAGCCCAATCCTCAATTCAACCAAGATAGATTTGGTTTTGTTGTCCAACATCCAGATACACATTCTTTTTACATCAGCTCCATGATGGTGTTATCATCTGCCTACGAGAACATAGAACTTGAGCAGGCCGATTTCATATAATTAATACTCTATAAAGCGAAAAAAGTAGGGAGCCCAGGACACTGCCTTGTGGTACTCCACAGGTAATGGGCAGATACTGGATACTGCTGGTCCCTCCCTGAGAGATAAGAAGCCACCCACCTTACAATTAGTATCATCATGTTCAGTGCCTTCAGCTTGGGAATAATATGTTGTTAAAGAAGCTTAGTGGAGATTTACACAAAAAAATTGTATTGGTCAAAATGTTATTTAGTTAAGTAGTAAGTAAGTAGTCTGGAATAAATACACTTAAAACCAATGTACATTTGAAACCACAGCAACATACTGCAGAACATTCCTCAAAACAGTTTTCTTATACATAACTACATCTGGAGTCTTTGGGAAATGTGTATACATTAAATATACAAATACTTACACTGAGATTATAGATTACTACGCTGAGGTTGATGTATAGATATATAGTTGCATTTCGTGAAAGAAATAATGGGAAGTATTTGCATGAAGTGAAAAATGTAGTAATCATTTGATACATATTGTCACAAGATAATTGTAACTAATGCTGATAATTCCAGCATGAGAGCGATAACTGCTCAGTGCTGTAGCAAGAATATGTGAGCCCAATATTTCAAGTGACTTCTTTAATATTGGTTAAAAGTGATTAAATTCCGAAAGACAGCTGGATAAATGTTAATCTGTCAGTATCAGAGACATTTATTTAAAGCAATTAAACATAGATGTAATGTAGTCTGTGTGTCCGTGTGTGTGTGTGTGTGTGTGTGTGTGTGTGTGTGTGTGTGTGTGTGTGTGTGTGTGTGTGTGTGTGTGCGCGCGCGCGCATTTCTTCAAAATTTACTTGACTGCTAGACATTCTCTCCAAAACCTTTTCTCCTCACACCTCACATTTCAAAAGACTTTGTTCCAAAGTTTATTTACATATCATGAACCCTAAACACACAAATAAGTGTAGTTAGTACAAATATTTACACTTCAACATTTTCTTCAATTGTCTTCCAAAGATTTTTAGCTTTGTCCCTCGGGAGTGCATCACAAATCATAAACATGTACATGTGGTTATCAAGATCCCATAATTCAATTTTTTTTAGTGAAGGAAAGTTCCTTTGAACCCTTTAATCTATCAAAAAGTCCTAAATGTCCCCTCGTCTGTGGTTGAATGTACATATTCTTACCTTGATGAATGGAGATGTGGTGTTTTACCTGTTTACCTACTCCAGACCACACCTGACATGCTTACCGCAGACAGCCACCACTATTGAATGCATTCATCCACCACTACTGAATGCATTCATCCACCACTACTGAATGCCCAAGACAGTACTGACTCAGTGCAGCCTAATGTAGTGTCATCTACATTCCTTTTACACTATTTATTTCCATAAATAAACAAGATGTAAGTAAACTTTGGTGAAATTATTCAAGACATTTGCTGCCAATCAAACAGGTTTGGGAAAACTTCTGCCAACTTTTTAAAAAAAGGAAAGAAAATACACAGAAAGCAAGCAAAATTGTTTTTTTTTTTCAAGGATTCCACACCTTTTAAAACATTTCCAATATGTGCTTGAAGACGTCACGCCACCATCTGCAATGTGTTTTAATTTTTTTTACCCAACTGAGACATAACTTAGCACAGACTGCCTGGTAATGTGACAAGCTTGGCTAGCTTCTCACAGTACTATTGCAGCCAAATAAAACTAAGAAACAATAAAGGTGGGTGGCCCACTCTTCTTTTAACTTTTGCACATTATGTATCTTTCTCAACAAACATGATAATGAATTGCTCTCCTCTAAAAAGAGACATTAAGAGAGTTGGGAAAGCGAACATTTATTCCTCAACTTCCCTTTCTTCCGGGCCTTTTCTTAATGCTCTCTAAATTCTGGCTCACATATTGATAATCAATGAATGTATCTGAAAAATAAAACAATGTCAGATTTTTTTAACGAATAATTCAAATAATCATTTAAAACATTACATCAACGGGAATAAAATAATTTCCCATTTGTATATTTCACACATAGTATATGTGTGAAATATATGCATTTGCATGAGAGTCAAACACGCATTACACTCTGGCTACTGGCTACTTAGGACAAGACTGCTAAACAATGTAACTTGACAACATTGGCAAAGTCAGCAAATACAATACCGACATGTGCATGTTATTTATCAAACAGGTGCACCGGCCTGGAAACGCAGTTTGCCTGTCATCTGAGACATAGCTTGCGTGCAATCAGTGAAGTGTGCCTCTCTTATTCATGCAAATGCATTTAGCATTTAAAGGAGGATTGCACACATAACATGGGGAGATTTGATAAAAATGGCTGACTGCACATTCTGGTACATTTATTAAGGCTCACCCACTATTCTAGGGTCGCTTTTACAAGGAAAAGTCCTTGCAATTGCCTTTGCAATACAGTAGCAGATTTGAAATTGTATATTAAAGGTGTGGTGGGAGAGATGAAAATTACTAATCCTGCATTCTGCAGAAATCACCATGACAGCAGAAACATGTGTAGGAGAGCTACAGTGAATTATTCAGAAATGAGAGTGGGAGCTTCTTAGAAAGAAAAGTATTTCAGTTATAAAGAAACACTATATTGCACCAAAGAGGGTGGAGGGTTGTGGTTTATTTACCCTGAACCTGAACTCGAACATCCTCTTAGCTAATGCATTGGGGTGATTGCACACTTCACATGTAGTTGAAACTGGCATGTATTTTTTAAAGACATTTTATATGTTATAACAAATTTCAGCTCTATGTCTACACCTCAACTACTGGGTCCATACAACCTAAATAAATAAGTTAGACTAAGCCAACCTTTGGGCAAGAAAACGCAAAATTCGATCCAACTGCTGAAAGTCTGAGAGACTAAATATCACTGCTATCTTCTGATCTTATATATTATATATTGTTTTAGCAAGGCCATACAGAAGCAAGAAGACAGTCTCTATTGAAGGCGATACCATCCATGTACGCTTTGATATCCAAAGTGGCAGTAACAGAAAAAAATACCTGTATTTTTGTTTTGTCCTCCCCGGCTACTTTGCCGAAAGCCGAAGCATTATTTTAGCATTATTTTAGCCAATAAACACATTTTCAGTAGCTAAGTCAGTAAAAAAATACATAAACATATTTGAAATACTGTTGGAACTGAAACTTCTTCACATTCTGTTGATGTGAGTTCATTTTTTAATCTTTTGAGCAAAGATTCTGGCCATATTACACATTGCACCTTTAATGACTTCTATTGCATTGGTTTTTAAAACTTAAGATCATTTTTTAGTAATAGCTGACAACTTATTTTCTCATCTTGAGTTTAATCAGGGAAATAAATGGTTTGGAAACTTAACATTTCATTTAATGTGAATTCAGCATCACTACATTTTTCTGGGCTTGATTTAGTTAATGGTTTATTACCCCATCGTATCCCCATTTCACCACCGAACGGCATCTTTGGAGATCTCGTTTGTATGCAGAATGCACCTAAAAGACAGTCCCAGTTACTGATGATTAGCTACTGCTTTATTAAATCAGACGCTAATTTCATGTAGATTGAGAGCGCAAATATGTACATAAATCTGGCCCAGACACTAAATTTGGAACTGGGTTTTATGGAGATTAACAAACCAAATTGAAAAAACAACAACATTTGATGATGGGAAAAATGCTTTCAGACCGCTATGAGTAGAAACTGTGGTAGAAAACGGGGTGGCAAGTCATCGTTTTAGATTGGCAGCTGTGCCAGAGCACACAAAAGAAATTATCATATGACATAATATATTATTCAGCATTGAGACTGTAGTGCGCTTACAACCAACTGTTATGTCATAATTCAATTAGCATAAGTTAAAGTTTGACTCTTTTTCTTGCTCCCGAAACTTGCAGTAAAGCAAATATAAATGAACTAGAGTACGGCGTACCATCATCCTTGTTGAGGCACCACAATGTGATCAGATGATGAAGGGCATCAAAAGATAAACATACGAAGACCTGATGTTTTTACAGACTAAATAGTTGGTATAAAATCACATTGTCACTTCAGCTGATCCCTCTCCAGAAGCTCATTTAATGCTGGCCGACCTTTGAGTTTTGCTGTTTCTGTATATAATGGCTCTACCAGCATCAAAAGATCTAATTGTGTAATTCAATGTTCAGCTTTCACATTGCATGGACCACTTGTCAATTTCAATACAGAGATCATTAGTGGGGGAAATAGCAGATCATTAAATAAAATAATGAGATAAAATGTATATGAAACAGCAGTATCAGATTAGCCACACATGGTCGTCACAAACGAAGGTACTTTTTGGGAACGCCTCGTGAACTTAAAAGGCTTTGTATGATGGATGTAACAATTGTAGCCTTAGATGTAAATAGATGGACAGTGGAAATTAGACGTTTGACAGGTTTCAGTGGATGTTTCGAAGCGTTTTAGTCCACAGTGAAAATGTGTTATTCATTTTGTTGTTCATGAGAAAACTACAAACTTGTACAGCCCCACTTCAAGCCCACAAAGTTAGTGTTTGCTATTCAAAAGACAGATTTCGGGTGGAGTATCTCTTTAAGATATTTTGGGGAAACAAGGCCCACACAACCACGAGCCTAATTTGTTTTGTCATCTAGAGACACTATGTAGAGCTGCTTCATTGGCAATGAATGAAGGGATGAAATTGTGGACTGATAGATTTAAGCAATTACACCCACATGAGCTTTATTTAATTGGAGTTAGGGCTAACATTGCTGAACCAAAAAATGTGCTTATATCCAAGGAAAATCACTCAGGGTTATGTTGCACTGTGCACAAAGACGTCCTCTGATTCATTGTCACTGAAGCAGCTTGAGGGCCTCTTAATGCCAGCTCCCTTTTGAGCGCAGGGTGTGTTGTTTCCAGCTTTGACAGAAACATCGTTTTCACAAATCTAGATTTAACTTTAGCCACGGAAATAAAAACATTTTTAGACAAGACTAATTTGCTGCTTAGAGGCAAATTCCTACAATTTAGGAAACATGTTTAGATGAGCACAAACAAAAGCCCCCTACGTTTTATTGCAGTAAATCAGCCATAGGATACTCCTCTACCATGAAAAGAGTGAACAGCCTTTAGTGTTGGCAGGATACTAGAGAATTATGCCGCTGAATGTTACATTAGTGAGATCTTGCATTTTTCTGTTTTGTGGAAGAATTTGCATAAACGCTAACACAGAGGGAAACAGTTACCCCTCATGACGTCCCTTTTGGAAGCTTATCACAGGAGTCAGCGGATATCATTTTAAGCACAAATGCAAATCCTCCAAGACAGGGGGGACCCAAAGTTTTACACCTTCTGTATGTTGTAAGAATGTGGCTCGTCGTAATGTTAGCTCTGATGCTAACTCCAGGGAAAGTTAGTGTAATCTTGTCCCATTGGTTGGAGCTGACGCTAATTTCCTGGGACAGGAGTGTAGCGGTGTGTGATTTAGCGGCGTATGCTAAGTGCTGCAGGAGCTGCAGGCTAGTCTGTGGGCACCAGGGCAGAGAGAGCAAGCTGGGAAAGTACTGACTTGACTAACTGGCCTGATTAGACCGGGTGTGAGATGACATGGATCAGATATACACACTAACCCAGCCGGAAAGGCAGATTGGCAGAATTAGAGAAAGAGAGTCAATTTTCTTTTATATATTTAGAGAAAATGAATAGATAAAGATGATGAGCATTTATGGGTGCAAAGTTAGAAAACGAGGAAAAGGAAGGATGACGAGATAGTAGAGACAGTGGGTTGCTCTTGTGGACGTGACGTTTCCTCCTGGGGTGTTTTTCAGCTCTGCTGGACTGTGGTGGTGTAAGAAATTGGCTGAGATGCAACGTAGCATTCGCATCATGGTTTCATTAGCTCTCATTCAGCCCAGGGCATTTCACACTGCATTTCCTCTACTCATCTGCTTCTCTTAGATCTGCTCACAGTACAGGAAAAGGTAACACAGAGTAAGCCAAAGTGGGAACAGGAGCTTAAAGTCCTCTGTATTAGACTGGAATTTGGTTAGGATATAGAGTTGAAAGAAATGCTATTTTTCATCTCGCTAAATGTTATTGATTGATGCAGACATTTGAGTGCCTTTAGCGATTTTGAATGTTTTCCCTCATACCCCTCATGACTGGGGTAAATCAGATTACATTTATTTCAGGGTTATTTTATCCATTAATAGCTGGCACTTTACTTTGAACACTGCCCACAGGCATAGATTATGTTCAAATAAAGGCAGACAGTGGAAGAGAGATTTAGGGCGTCTCATGAAGCCAGATTAGCGCTTTAGCGAAAAATAAAGTTCGGTTTAACCCTGCTCTCCTAATGGTTGCACACTTTGAAAGTGAATTAAGTGATTTTTTTGAATAGTGGAGGACAGAAAGAGGACAGTAAACTCCCAGCCTCAGTTTGCGCCTCTGTTGTAATCTTTGATTTTGCACTTGAGTCGCACTAATAATTACATTCAAGCCACATATTTGAGTCACACTGTTTTTATTAAAGATAAATATCAGCCACTTTTGAGAAACCCGGCGGGTCATTTTACAGCACTTACTGCGTTTTTGAAGGCATGTTCAGAATACACAAGACTCTTATATCCCGATGATCTGAAATATATTCTGTCCACAGCACGGCAAAGTCGATTTTTAACTCTTTTCACAAGGTGTGACTCAACTTCTTTTCAAGCAGACAAAGATAGCAAGAAGTGGGAGTTCTTGCTTGTCTTGTAGGACGGAGAATACGAGCACGATATACACACACAAAATATGAAATATTAGAAAATAAGGTGATTTTAGATAAATGAACAGGATAAGGTGTTTCAGTTTATGCAAAAAAATGAAAGTTTTGTTTTCTTATTTTCCTTATAGCTTAACAAAGCTCTCTTCCTATTAATATGCATGCACTGATTTGTCATCATCCCCTCAGTGTAAACACACACAGTGGGATTAGAAAGTCCTGAGAAAATACTGTCACCATACAAAACGCCTTCAATGCCATTTATCCAAGATTAATTCTTTTTGATAAGATTTAAGCAGCTCATGAAAAAAGGACAGTATTCTTTTACCTTGACAGTTTGCGAACATATAAACGCCTGATAACATGGCAAAAGCTAAATGATGGCAGTAATTTGGGGTTTCAGTGTCTAGCTCAAGGACACTTTGACTGAACCGCCAACCCTCCTGAGCCACAGCCACCCAGCATACAGTATGTATCACCTGTACCTGTGACAGGCTGCTGACAGCAGGCAGTTGTTACAGCCTTAGTGTGTGACACGCGCTTTGTGACGTAAATGAATTAATCTTAGGTGTTTGTTTATGGTTTACAGGGTATGATGGGTGTAGTGGGCTGGATGTTGCTCCTACTCTCCCAGATGATGGTGCCTGCGGCGTCCCAGAAGCCTCCAGGTCTCAGTGTGGGCGTGATCATGGGCCAGACGCGTTACATTTCTGATCAGGATCTCCGCCCACCTCGGCGTCCTGATGATGCCCTTGACGTCTCCGTGGTAATACTGAGGATCAACCAGACAGACCCAAAGTCTGTGATTACACAGGTGAGGAAAGGCTGCGCACACTCACCAATAGTACACACACACACACACACACACACACACACGGTCTATAAAACACACACAGTCTCTTTTGACACCCGAGTTTGTTTCCCTGTGTCCCAAGGTGTGTGAGCTTCTGTCACGCACTCGTCTCCATGGCCTTGTGTTTGCCGATGGCACTGATCAGGAGGCCATTTCCCAGATCCTTGACTTCCTCTCCGTTCAGACGCAACTTCCAGTCCTGGGGGTCCACGGAGGCTCCTCTATGATTATGGCTGACAAGGTGAGTGACCTGAGACGCGTAAAAGCACAAACACAAAACGCACTCCTGCTGGTTTTTTTGGGGGGGATACACAGTGTTTGTGTTTTGGAGACTAGGGGGTTGTAATCCCTTCTCTCAGCCACCTAAATGTTGATAAAGCTTTTCAACCTACACTTCTTTAAGATTTTCCTGGCATGTTAGCAATTAGCTCTGACTCTTATTTTATTGACAAACTTGGTATTTACAAAGTCACATGACCCGAAATGCAGCTCACAGTTCAACATAATCCACAAGGCTACGGCATGAAAAATGACAAGCTCCATAAATCACACAATATATATATATATATATATATATATATATTGTATATATTTCATGAAGTGCCCATTTTAGATTTATTGTGTATACTGTGTCCTCAGCTGGTTGGAATGTGAATGTAATGATGATGTAATGTCAAAACACAGCTTTTGATGAATGTTACATTTTTCTTCCCGTGAGTTACTTTTAGCTCTTTGAAATGGATGTCTGTTGGATATTTCGAGGTTGTTTGAGCCAAGAACGGATGCGGTTCACTTATGTCATATAGAAACTGTCCAAGGATGTTGTAGTCAGCATGTTGTAGATTAGAAAATGACACACTGGGAGGTTTTGGAAGCTTGTTTGTGCTATCAGTGTTGCTCCGTTGGGTTATTTTTTTGTTTAAGTATAGAGTAGAAACACAGCCAACCCACTAGATTGATGGCTGGTATCACTCAAAGCTGTTTTATGTAAATTAGCCTTAAGTAAAGGTTGCATAGTGCACATTTAAAAGTACAGTATTCATAAGGTCAGTAGAAGTCTTTGCATAGAACATGCAGCATTCTTTGGCACATCTTTTTTTTTTTTTTTTTATTTCAACAGATGATCAAGCATTGTTTAAATATGTAATAATGCATTTTCCTGTTTGGTATAAATCTGGGCTATGCAAAGCTCCAAAAACAATCCTGAGCTGTAGCTGTATCGCATCTAATGCTCTGTGGGATGCCAGAAAAATAGACTTCCAGTTTTGAAAGAAAAAAAGAGATGATTTCCTTTAAGATTGATTTTTTTTTTGTTTTATTTTGGTGTGATGCTTAGTGCAAAGTTGTGGATGTACATCTCTTTCTCAGTCTCTCTGGTACTGACTCTGAAGACCTCGCTAACTGACAGACAGACTGAAGAAGCTTTGATAAAAACACAACTGGTTCTTTAGCTTTTAAGTCTCTCAGGGCACGGCAGCCAAAACACAGGAACCAATAACTGCAGCAATACGGCAACCTTTTGAAGTAGTAGTTGATGGGGGGTGCAGTGTGTGTGTGTGTGTGTGTGTGAGTATGTGCGTGAGAAAAGACCAACAAAAGAGACGAAGGTAAGCGAGGCGGTGAGAGTTGAAGGTTTGGGGAGTGACGTTGCAACATGAAGGTCACCGGCTTGAACCTCCCATTGGGAGTATAATGATAGGGGAAATAAATAAATAGTGTTTTTCCAGCCTTCAATCGCTGCCGTTAATGTGCCATTAAACGAGGAACTTAACCCCCTGCTGCTCTAATTGGACTGCTCAGTGGCCGAAAGTACAAGAGTGCGGTCACTCTCGGCAGCTCCTAGGTGTAACTAACCGGCCCCCCTGCAACTCTTCCTGAGGCTTGTCCTGTAAATAAAAAAAACTCCTCCTGCCTGGTTTAAATTAAGGGCAACAGCAGCCCACTGGCAGGCAAGTACGGAGGCTCAGTGAGTCAGCAAATCACTGGGAAAGCACTGTCGATAGATTGGTGTTTCCTCTCAAGTTCTGATGTGTGTGGTCGTTGTAGTTCTTATTTATCTGCACCAGAAGGACATAGTTCAGATATGTGGGGGAAAGGTGTGAGAGGATATTGATGTTTGTCCTCCTCTGTATTGCCTGGGTCCATATTTGAATAATTCCTTTGTGTTTTGCAGTTCCTACAACTAAAGATTGTTTTCATTATCTGTTGATTATTTCTGGATTAATCAATTCATTGTTTTGTCTATAAATTGCTACAAAAGGTTGAATGCTGCTCATGGAAGATAATACATGGGAATACACTTCAGGAAACTCTTTTTTTTTTTTTAATTATACACACCTTTTATTGAGAGAAGGTGGTCTTAAACTCTCTCAATCTATTCAATGTTTTAAAGAAATTGGCACATAGCCACACGATTTCCAACATCCTAAACCTTCCAAATGTTTTTTATTGTCCAACCAACGCATCAAAACACAAATATAGTAAATGTATAATGAAATTAAACAGATGAACCCAGCAAAGAAATGACTGAACAGATTCTTTGATTATGAAATCTGTTGCAGTTATTTATCTGCTGATTGACTAGTTGATTAATCAATGACTCGTGTCACTGTCACGATGCTGTGCTGTGTACTGTTCCTACCTTCCCTGGTGACAGAGACAAACAAGACCATCATGGAGGTGATGAGGACTCTCTGTGAGATTGACACATCTCATCACACGGCCCCTGCTCTAGGCTTTAGCTCCTCTCAGTGATTTCAGTATATGGTACACATGTGAACGGCTATGGTATGAATAGATAGAATAAAAAAACAAACAATAACCCAGTCTTTTTCATACTTGCTTGGCTGTGCGTCTGCTGCTTACTTGCTGTCAGTGGGGTCGCGGTAATCTGGAGGATCGAAAGAAATCCCAGTGGGCTGGTAACAATTCAGCCTGATTACTGTGGGCTAACAAACAGTACTGTGCTTTCTGCAGCCCGAGCAGGCAGAGCCTCGCGCTCTCTGTCTCCACACACACACACACACACACACACACACACACACACACACACACACACACACACACACACACACACACGTCTGTTCGGTTAATGTCGCAATCACGTCTATAGTATAGGAGTGGGAAAATGAGCCGCTCGTCCCCTGTTACCTTGGTTATCCTGGCTCTGTGCGGTAGCAGTCTACACATGATGTTTTAGATGGAGAGCAAGAAACGGAAAGAAGAGGATGGTGCCAAGAAAATACAGAAAAAGAACTTCGGCAGGCAGGCAAGTGCTCTAAAATAATGGATGTACGTGGAGGTGGGCAGTGCAAGTGTGAAATATCTGGTGTTAAAGCAGCATTAAGCTGCCAAGATGCAAACTTAACTGTCATGATTTGTCACATTTCATGTAAAGGCTTTCTCCACTTGTCATTTTTATCAATAGCTGTCCGCAGAGCCATCACGCTATCACATAAACAAGAGCTGGCATCGCAGGCATCCCTGAAATCTGTAATAAATAAGATTGTGAGAGCAGTAACTCACTGCAACGACTCCTCGCGTTTTAAAAAGGACTGTTTTTATTTGTCAAGATTCTCTTGAGTTTACACGCAGTGGGATTTATGAGGTCAGCTCTAAATTTATTTTCCCCAGGAACTAGAATATTTTCACCTGCTTTTCAGTTGAGAATAAATGTGTTCATTTCAAGCGAGGTCAGACACAGGCTGTTGTTGTTTAGTTTGCAATTAACAGGCCTTGCTTTGGGATCCACTTCTTAGCCATCTAATCATTTCTCCACCTCACTGAGTCCACCAATATCATTGTTTTCAGAATATTACAAAAAAGAGTAACATCTCTCTCTCTCTCTCTATATATATATGTAATGCATGTAAACTCTGTGTAGGAAGAGCCTTCAGGCCCGGAGGACGCTTTAGCGGTTCCCTCCTTTTACAGGCTCTCCCCATCACCACCTTATGTGATCATTTATGTTCTGGGCTGCAATTAAGTCCCACTCATACGCCGCCTGCTGTACAACAAACTGCCGACATCATGAAGTAGACCCCAGACCCCCATATAAACAGCTTTCCCAGATGTTTAACATGAACAGTCTTGGGAGAAAACGAGAGCAGCTCGGTGTGCAAATGTCCTCAGAATACTTTACAAGTACTAACACTCATCCGCGTAAATAGTAACTGTGTTAGCAATAAACCAATGAATGAATAAAAGAAACAACAAGCTTATAAATAATAACCTACAGGCATAAGTGGGCTTTGTTTATTGCGTGTGATTTCAAATGAAACATCGATCTACTCGCCGGGGATGAACCTTTCCATTAATTTTGTTTTTGCATTCCAATGTTTGTTATTGCCGACGCTGTACTTCTCCTTGTACTTCAGCCAGTATCGGCAATGTCCAAAATACATTCCGCCCCAATGGGAACCAGCCCGAAGAAATCGAAGAATCATCCATTTGTGTTTTATTCCCCTAAATGAAACGGGCTCGATGTCACAACAGGTCCAACCTCTCCCCATGTCTCCCATGCCTCCCTCTCTTTCAATCTTCCCCCGGTCTCTGCCTCCTCCTCGCCCGCTATAATGCATGTCAGTGTGCAGCCGTCAGGAATAATCTACGGGAAGTCGGATGGTGTGCTGTGAGACGGGAGACACATTTAGGGAACACAGAACTGACGTGGAGAGAGGGCGTGTGTAAGCCCAGGAGAAGAACGGGATTAGTTTGGAATGTTGTACTTCCATTAAAGAGGGACCGCTTTGGGAAATAAGAAATGTTGTTGGCTTTACCCCCCCCCCCCCCCCCCCCCCAATATGCGCTCACTCATTCCCCGCCAACCTTGTTCATCTCGTCGTTTGACTCATACTTCTTGGTGCACTGGGGATAGCGGGTGGGGGTTGGAGGGGTCACAGTGCGTAGCGTAAGAACACGAACATGCTGAAATGGAAGGTTGTGAATTAAACATGCGTGTTCTTTCTGCTTTGGTGGGACGCTACCCTTGGTGTCTGTGCATTTGCATCCGTGTGTGTGTGTGTGTGTGTGTGTGTGTGTGTGTCCCGGTCTGGGATGTCCCATATCAGTAGGGGCCATTTGCCCAGGTTCTCTGCTGAGACGCTTTAATATTTAACACCTGCTCCCCTCACCTGCTGTCACTTGCAGAAGATACAGTACACTGCTGCGTCATTCACTAGAACTCCTTCCCCACTTTCGCCTCTAATTTCGTCTCCTCCGGCCCCGTGTCTCTGTCCTGCTTCCATCCTTCTCCCTCTCCCCCACATCGTTCATCCCTCTCTCTCCTGTCTCTTCATTTTGTCTTCTCGTGTCTTCTCCCGCTCTTGCATCCACGGTTGTTTTTTCTACGGTAGCTCGGCTTGTGAGAAGAACTGTCGGCTCTGTTAGAAGGCTTTGGGAAATCTTTGCTAGCCTTGAACCCCTGTGACGCAAGATTAGATGATGGGTTTGTGTGTCTGTGTGCGAGAGAAAGACAGGGCGGGAGGGAAGGAGGAAGTAGCCGGGTTAATATGGTTACTATGGTGACTAAACCAGACTACAGCATTTAGTACCGTTGTGCCTGCTGCTAAGGTTCTCTGGCTGCGTTTGCGCTACAGGTATGAATGCCAGTTCCATAGCTTAGCTTTACACCACACTCAACACAACCGACCTAACTCCATTGAGAGATCATGTCCTTGTCACTTCTTAAGCAACTCCAGCTTGGGGCTGATCGATATATCGATATTAACTCAATGTTGGGACGTGAGACTAGATAGTGTCTCTGGATATCGTAATATTGCACAAGTGCCTTTTTTTCAGGCTGCATTACAGTAAAGTAATGTAATTATCTGAACTTACCAGACTGTTCTAGCTGTTCTATTATTATAATTAATTCATGAACAATTTAGTCATTACATCCACATTACAGATGATTATTTATCAAATATGTAATTGTGTAAATATCTTGTGAAAGCACCAATAATCGACCCTACAATATCAAAATATTGTGATGTTTGGTTTTCTCTATATCGCCCAGCCCTACTCCAACTCCCTCCACACTAAGATGACTAATTTTAAAATGCTGTTTATTTTGTCAACTGTTTTTTTTAGTTACTCTTAGTCATGTGTCAGATTTCCCTGTTAGTTTTAATAATGTTTAGTCAACCTCATCCTGTTTTTTAAAATGTTAGTTGACTAAAAGTCAACTAACTAAAAGTTAGTTAACTTTAAAAGACTAAAAGTCTTAGTCTTATCTTAAAACTGTAACTATTTTATTATAGTTTTAGTCAATGAAAACTTTGGACATTTTAGTATTTTAGTCATCAGATTATATTGAACATTGCAGTCAATATAGTCCAGCCAAAATATTTCTTTCTCCCAAGCCCTGTTGTTTTCATTGACAGAAAAAACAGAACTGCTGCATTGAAACAAAAAAACTGTCTATGATATTTTGTCTCCTCTTTTTGTCAATGAAAAAGAGAGATTTTGATTGAGTTTTATTTTTTAAACTACATTTCATCCTGTTGATATCACAGTCAGTGTTTAATGACGTTGGTGCCATCTCGTTATCATACCGTCTTTGTCATGGTGAAAAGGTTGTTGACAAACACACTTAATCATAGTTTTCATTAATGAAATGATTACGGAGGGTGTGAAAGTGACTCCACACTAGTGTTTTCAGGTTGTGCTTGTTAAGGTCTTTTCCACACTACAATAACCGAAAAAAAGGAAGAAAAAAAAATTCTTCTTTGTCATATTACGGTCAACAAACCACAAAAATGTGCCACATTCACAAACCACTTCTGGAAAGCAGTGGAACACACACAGCCTGGTTACTTTACTGATGCACTGAAATGTGAATCAAATCATATTCAGAAATCAAATATCAGATATTATATTTCTTGCCAGGGCACAGTGACATCCCAGAGTCTGGTCTTGTAAGTTGTTAGGCAACCAGAAGAGACTTTTTTTGTACAGTTGAGATATAACTTACTAATATGTAAACTTTAGAGAGGCTGCCTCTTGCCAAGAAATTGAAAAAGCGTGTTGTGCAAAAAGTCAAACAATACCTATATCAAGGGATCAGTAACATTTGCGTTAATTGATCAAGCAGGCAACAGGAAGTTAACAGAAGCTATGAGGACTACACAGTACATTAATATACATATATATTAATATAGCACAGGCAAAATGTCGACTTAGTGTGAACTTAGTCGAAGAGTCTCTGTTGAGGTGGGTAAAATATGCTGAAAATAAATACAAAAACTCTCCCATAGTGTGGGTGATATGGAGATTACCCTCAAAACAGCCTGCATTATACTGTGTACATGAATATCACATAGACTTGGTGAACAGACATTGACTTAACCTAAATGCACAATGAAATCTCCATCTGCAGTGGAAGCAAGCATCTGCCAAGTTAGCTCTCAGCTCATCAAAGAGCATAATTTATGTAATGCTATACATCGTCCCATACAAAAAAAATGTATAAAATTGAATGAAAAAGACAAATAAATATGTAGACACTGCCAATGAATCACTATGTAGCATTGTACTGTGTCAAACATCGACATTAATACATAATTGGATCTAAGTGTTTTTCATTTTACAGTATTTGTTATTGTCTGTGCCTGTCAGAAATTAAACTTGACGCTAATGCAATTCTGATGGTAAGATCTTTAGCTAAAAATATCTCATGCGTATATAAAGATGAGTTGCATCGATAAATACGAATAAATTATAAAAAAGGGGCCGAAAAGGAATCTTAAAATATCAGATTTACATAAAATGTGACTTTCATAATATACAGTATATCCAATCTGTTCCACCTGTGAGCAATGAATGGGGTTACTTTTAACCAGGAAGTGTAAATGAAGCCTTAGTGGATGTCACGCAAACTCACAGAAACACACACAAGTTTTAGGATGTTAAATACAAATTTAAGTCTTTTTCCAGAAATCGTGACAAAAACAAGACCAGGAAAGTTACCGATATGTATTTTTTTGGCGCTTTGAGCACCACAGGCCGAGTGTCATTGAGTCCCACTATATCAGAGAGAAGACAGACGTCTCCACAGCGGACTTCTCCAAAACAAGGCAACTCGCACCAAAACCATCTATTGATTATTAGATCTACAGGTAAGAAGAGAAATATGTATTTTTGGATTTTGGGTGAACTGGCCCTTTAATTCTCCATCGGTTAATGACTTTGGCAGTAACACTTGGCACTGTGTGGTGCTTACCATTCAGAAGGAAAAAAAGATTCATCGATTCATCACTCTTAATCATGTTGTCTTGTCTTGGAGTTGTTTTCGTCTTTGGAATGCCATTTAACTATTCTCTGAAGTTATGGCTATGAGACAGTCACGCCTCATCATCCCCTTTTTTAACTTGCTTTTAATCTTTGGACGGTGATGTTCACTCTACTTTTGGCTTGGAGACAGCCCCTCCACTTCTCAGCACACTTTACTTCTTTCACTTTGTTGTCTGTTGATGCAGTTTTTTCGGTAGGTTTTGCTCTTGTCTTTCACATCAGCCACGGTCGCTAACACAGCTTATCTGTTTTACATGTCCCTTACTTTTCTAATGCTGAATTATATGGGGTCAGATCAGTCTCAATAATTGAAAATGCACACAGAGAGACTCACAAATGCAAACAGAAAGATTCACACATTTTTCTGATCCATTTTTGTCATGTTTTATTTACCCAATCAGAAATGTGTGTTAACTGCTCCCAAAATGACAGCACTTCAAAATCTTTTAAAAGGCTAATTTATTCACTCCAACGTTAATGCTAACTTGATCTTAGCCATCTCTACTGGCTAAAATCAGCTAACGTTCGGATCAAAGGGTTAGTTCACGGGGTGGATGTTCAAGACAATCACTCTTTGAACTCAGTAACACAATCTAGTTGTCTTTTTTTACTTATTATGGTTTAATATTAAATTCATGTATTAATTAATATGTAATTACTATACAACCAAGCAAATTACCGGTGAGGCTATGTTGTTTGAAGTTATTATTAATTATTATAGTGACTAACTAAGTTAGCTAGGTTGTCTGTATGCATTATATTGCAAAGCAGTTAGCTAACGCTTGTATTAAAATGCCGCAAAATACATCCATGGTGCAACATATTTGACGTAGCAATAATTCACAACTCGAACGTAATTAATCATGCACGCCATGAAACTTTAAACTTGATTCACTTACACTAGAGCGCCGCCTCTACCAGATGCCATTGTTTGCTGACTTCTGACCGGTCGCCTCCGCAAATTGCGCAAATGTAACGCTGGCAGCCTCGTGGGGAGGGGAGGGGGGGGCTGCGCTCATGTGATTGGTTGAAAATGAGGCTGACATTTGATTGGCTACAGATAGGTCCATGTTGAAAAAACCGCATTTGCGAATTCAGCCACATCAGGGGAGAAAAACCCACACACAAATGTGGAGCGATCCACAAACAAACACATACAAATGCAGAAATATATTTGTGATTTTTTTTTTTTTACATTTATATAAATCGTAATTTATTTATGTGTCCATTGGTATTAATTTGTGAATCGTTCTGCGTGCATTTGTGAGTCTTTCTGTGTGCGATTGCAATTATTGAGACTGATCTGACCACATAGAATTACAGTTGTATTCTTGACAGCAGAAAACATTTTGCTTGACTTGGTTCGGGGCTTTGTCAAGCTGTCAATCATCTGACAGATGATTGACAAGACCTAACAGGTTTATAGAAGTTTAAACTTGAGAATTTTGATTTTCAAAATATTTTAAACACATAGATGTAAAACACATGCTTGTGTGCCTCCTTTGACAAGATTACTGCTCTAAAAAGGTTTTAAAATATTCAATTATTTTTTAAGGGAAAAAAAAGAATACTTTTATGACAATTCTGGTCTCTAGGTTTGCATTGTGGCTTCATGGCTCTGGAGAGCCCTGGCAAAGTGCACTTTACTCGTATCTTTTAATTTGCTGCAATCGTCTTTGCTGTAATCTCTGAAGTGGTTTTCATTGTCATAGTACAACAGCTATTACTGCAATGTTGATGATAACAGAGACTTCTTTTTTTTTTTTTTTAAAGAAGAAGAGACGTGTTTACGTACCCTGCTCAAGCCTACGATAGGAAATCCAGTTTTTCTTTTCTGAGAAAATCGTAGCTGTAGACAGAATGCACAAAGTGCTTCACATTATACTTCAATGCTGCTGAACGGATCACTGTCTTGGAGGATGAGAGAGCAATGCTTTGACTTAAAGAAAAAAGAAAAAAGGCTTCTCCAGGCAAAATCCCACCACCCAGCTCTCACTCTGCACATACCCTGAAGCACATTATTGCTTTAAGGGAAAATAATTTGCATCTAATAATGTGGACAAGGCCCAACGCAATCCATTAGAGCTGTTACCACTGTGGTGCCCATTGTAGCACCAGACAAATCACAGTTTACCTGCACAAAGAGCCTGTCCTGTCTCTGTGTCTATGTCGCAGTTTACTGGATGCAAAATGATCAAGACCAGGCCAATTTGGAAAATGATTGTATTTACCTGGTCGTCAGCGTAAGCCGGCGCTCATGTCCAACTATAGAGAGCATGTATTTCTGCTTGTCTGGCACATATGCACAAACACAATTGGTTATGCATGCTTTGCAACCAAACAATGGTTGCTATTTGTGCGTTGTGGGCTATCGTGTGTCAGCGGTTTGTAGCAATTAGAACAACATTCAATTACCAATTACAATGTTGGCCGTACACAGCAAATGTTAGGCTGCTAAAACATGCACAGCATAACAGCACTTAGTGGTCACCTGCTTTGAAGCAGGGCCACGCCAGTATTTAACATGGTGAAATTCCAACAGTCCAACATTTTAGTTGACAAGCTCTGTTGCACCATCTACTTGTATTTAATGTTTTCTGTCGAAATATGATCTGAAGTGGATTGGTTTGAAGTTTCAGTTCTTTATTTGTCATATGCACAATTACAATTGAGCGGTCGTTGGTAGTGAATATTAATTTGATTTATTTATTTGTACAGCCCAATATCACAAATCACACATTTTCCTTGGAGGGCTTTACAATCTGTGCAGAAATGATTGTTCCCAGGCTCCTTCCAACAATGCTACTACAGTTAAAATATTGAAATAAAATATAATAGATATAAATAGGATAACATAAAATAAATACAGTATAAAATACAATAAGAAAAACATTGTTGTGTGCAGGTATAAACTGTTTGAAGAAAGGTATGAGACAGGAGTCAATGGTACAAATAGGTCCTTTGAATAAAGTGTGTCAACATATTGTCCTGTTAGCGACTAAGCTAATGAGTTTGCTAAAGTTTGCTAGCTCGGAGAGATTTTATTCCATTTCAATAATTCTTTATTGCATTGGTGTACAACCCGGAGAACAAAATGCTTGGAGACGGTAAACGGCTCAGAGAGCCATTGTGACTGACTAGAGTTAGTATATTCCCAGCTGGGTACACAATGTCAGTCAGCTCGCTAGCTACAGAAGATAACCAACAAGCCCTGTGAGTAGTCCCTACTCCACCAACTTCTAGAACATGTTTCGTAAAGACTTCTTTTCAGGCCCTTCTGGTTCTTGTTTGTATTGGGTTGTTTTACGTAAGCCACCCATTGTGACACAAAGCCACTCTCCCTATGCACTGCTGTTGGATTCACAATCCAAAAACAAAAACAGCCTATGGTGAAACTCTCAGCATCATAGTGAGTTGGTTTTCTGTTGACAACTGGAGCAAAAACAGTCGGTCACAGCTGATATCCGACAGCTCAGTCTTCACGGTCCTGGCTAGCGGTGCTGCCGCCCAATCACAACAGCCTAAGCCTCTGCTTTATTCCCTCACTGGTGATGCTGGCTCAAACAAGTCAGCTTTGACACTGACAACCAGTGGCGTTCATGGGGGCAGGAATGGGTTGCCCTTTTTCCTCTTGGGTGCAAATTGCCCTTTTCAACTGGCAATCAAAACTATGCAGGCCCTGCCCTGGCCCTTTCATAGGGCATGACCTTCTCTGGCTCGGCGGAGTTAGAGTTAGGGCTTTTATATATATTTTTTGCCCACTCCCCTGAAAACTGCCTGTGCATAACACTGCTGACAACATGTAATCAAATGTGAAATAATCCACAGAGTCATCCGTGTGCCTGTAGTGGGAAGCCATTTTGGCTGTCAGAAATGCCAACGTCAACTCGAGTGCCCTTAGTTCATCAGAGTTTCAGGGTGGGAATCAAATGTTATCTCAAACACACTTCCCCCGCAGTTCTTCCCCCATCCACTGAAGTCAAAGTATGTCTCCGGATTTGAACTACTCTGCTGCATCTGGCCACAGTGATAACAGGCAAAAAGACATGTCACGTCTTCAACTTGTATATAGTGCAGCAGCAAAATCATCAAAATGTTAAAAAAAAGTGCAGGTGGCTTTTTTTTCTGATATATTTACTGTAACTATAAAGTCGAGCACAACTTCATTATAGGTATGCTAAGTGTTGTGACTTTTTTTTGGATTTGCTTGAACCTGCGCATCACTGTTAAATTAGTGTGAACATAAATCAGAGACGGACCAAAGGCCAAGAACACGGCAGAAAGGTTAATAATGAATACTGCTGCTGCATTATCAATGCAATGACACTTATGGGAGGAACCAGAGGATCATTCATTTTGTTGACACACACTCATGCTGACAGTTAGAAGCCTTGACTGGGAAGCAAAAGTGTCTGGAAGAGATGTACCGATTTAAAATGAGATTTTATCAGATTCATGATGAGATGAGTCACCTTGATGTAACAACCACCAAATTAAATACAACTTCACTGAAGTAAAACTCATTTCACGCATCAAGACAGTTATTAACACTTGAGACCACGTCGAACTTTTTTTGTATGACTTGTTGTCCGCGTGTGGTTTGTCCAAACATATTAATTGGAAGGTAAAGCAACACACGTCTCTGGAAAACATCCTCGACAGTGTGATGGCAGTTGTGCAAAAGTCTGTTTCTGTGTCTCTGTGTGTGTTTTACTGCCGGTGTTGGCAGCGAGACTCACTTATTGTTGTTTGCTTGTTGTGAACGGCTGCTGGAGATGTCAATCTCTCCTCAGCAGAGCTGCTGCAGCTGTTCAGCACACATCGCGGCCGGTGTTGGTGCGTCGTGTTGTCTGTCTCGTGCCGTGCGATAGAGCAGCAGGATGTCGCTATCAGCCAACAGGTCCCTCTGTCTCTCGCACAATGAGAAAATTACCTTCGCTGGACCTGCTGTCTTTGCACCTGCGTTTTGCGCGTGTGCTTACGAGAAAGTGTTCAGGAATCACTCGGCAATCTAGTTTAGTCGACCTCAAACACGGCACACTCCGGCAGTGGTCCTACACGAACCAGCCTTCTATGTTATTATATCTTTCTTCATTTTTCTAACCCTCCACTGTCATCTGTCCCGCACTCTCCTTCATGCACACTTCACTTCTCCTCCTCTGCATCACTCTCTTTTATCCTTTTATTTTTCAGTCATCCTCCATGTCTTTTCTTCGCTCCCTATTCTTCTCGTCACCTCTTGCCAACCTATCCCCTTTCCTTTTTTCTTGTCATCCCCCCTGCTCTCCTCCTTCTCTCACGCCCCAGTTGGGGAGCACAATGAGATGGCAATGGCAGGGCTGTAGTGTGTGTGTGTGTGTGTGTGTGTGTGTGTGTGTTTTGTCTGTGTGATGCCACACTACAGCAGCTCTATAGTAGCTCTCTCTTTTTTAATCCCTGTGCTCACGGACCACACTGCTATTTTAAGATTCTATAAACCTTTTCAAAGAAGCTTCAAGGGGAAAGCTTCGCCATGTACTGTGTACTGAGTTTGTGTTTGTGTGTTTGGGAAGAAAGAGAGTGTGTGTGAGGGAGTGAGTTGGTAAGTTTGCATGTGTGTGTGTTTCAGACCAGCTGATAACTCGTATCAGCTATTTGGTTCATGTTAGAATTATTCCCAGAAGAACATGCATGCATTTAAATCCTATTTTGCTATAGAAAAAATGGTATAGCTGGCAAACAAAAGTCCCCTTTGACTTCACTGGTTTAAATTTAAATCTATTTGTGGATTTGCTCTGTATAATCTTTTTTTTTTTTCCAGAGACTATTCTCAGCTTTCACCTGTACATTTGCCTTTCTGCCAAGTACAGTAACATACGTTTTAGAATCTCAAGGAAAAACTCAAGTCAAATATTTTAGAGGCACAGCTGATTTCATGTTAATAAAACAGGCAGGATCTCCAGACAATAAACTTGGTGCAAAGTATATTGCATGCTCATTATTGCCACTGCAATACAATATCTCCAGTGCTGAACTGTCTGATCTCCCGTCTTTCATCATATATTAATCTGTTACTGGCACAGAAGAGCTACGCTGTATTCTGTCTATGCGGTAGCATTTGGTCTTCCATTTCTGAGTCAATTGTCCCTTTTAAACTATTAACACATGAGTAGAGAAGCCTGGACTCCTTGGAGGGAGGGGTGTGATACATGGAAAAAGACATTCAGTTACTTAATGGACTGCTGGAAAACATCAGGAGACGGGTCAAGATCATGACAGAACTGAGAGATTTCTGACTTCATTTCCGAGTAAAAAAACGAAGGGCTTCAGCTAGTCCTCAGGCCTCAAAATCTGCTGATCTGCTGCCTCTCTGTTTAACTGCTTAGTTAAGGCTAGGGATGACAGCTAATTAATTGTTCTTTAAGCAGCATTAATTGAGTCCACTTTTGGGCAGCAGAGCAAGCTGTAAACACAACCCTGGCATTTGATCACCTAATAAAGTTGCTATAGCAAATGTGTTAGCAAACAGCTGCCTATTTTAACATCCAGCAGGCACAGAACTGCATTAGCATTCATTTTGATTCATGTTTGTGGCAAGCCGACAAATATAAATCCAATATTTACTCTCCTTTTATCTCTGTTTTGATCTCCCCTACCAACTCTCGAGGGAAACACCTGGCTCTTTAGCTTGCTAGATCTTCGGCTGCGCTCCGGACCGATAGGTGCGTTATCTCTCGGTGGGTTTAGCAGAACGTTTTTTTGCTGAAAACAGCTGCCGGCTGCAGCTGGAAATGAGGTTGATGAGAGCAGTGCGAGTGAACCAAAGGTTGCGGGGCGTAGAACCAAAACAAGGTGCTAAAACGTGCTAAAACGTTCCCTAGTGCAGGAGGAAAGTGCAGAGTGAGGGGTGGCTCTCTGTGGGGTTGTCATTAGTCATTTGACTCATTGTTGTAAAATATTGATCAGCGCAGCGTTAAGGTATGGTTAAAGGTATTCTAAATCACGTGGTTAAAAAGATTGTCGTAATGCTTGAAGGAAATCAATGTTCACTGTTGACCTTGAAGTAAAAGGAACAAAACCACAATGATAACATAATAAATATCCTGTATTCTGAATGTAACCTATAAATACTGAAGTATTATCAGCTGTACAGTATCAAAAGTAAGAGTACTAATTATGCAACCTTTCTCCTGTTAGTGTTACACGGTATATATTATAATCTTGGATTATTAAAACTCATGCATTTACATGTGCACCTCATTTTACTGCTGTAGCTGGTTAAGGTTTTCCATACAGCTTCTTTAATCTATAATATTGTCATATTTCATTATATTTCGTGAGAAAATAATACGGTGTATTTTTTGTATATTACATACATTTACCAAACACCACAATCACCATGGGCGACATGGGTGTTAAATGCTTAGTTTTCAGCCAGTTACAAAAAAGCTGTGTTTCTAAATCTGCAAACCGTATGTGCCATAGAAAATTTTAATTTTATTAAAATAATTCCGCTGAACAGTTTAACGTTTGGCATCACGGAGTACTGGTGTGCCCACGTATCACAAAAAATATTGCTGTTTCTGCTTCTCATTAATTCAATTTAAATTAATTAAATACTTATAAAAAATATACTCAATCAATATTCTATCCACCATTTAAAAACGGGCAGTAGGCTGCAGTTGGCCCGTTAACGTAGTCTGGCCACTCCATACGGTTAGGGAGCAATTTGGTGTTCGGTGTCTCTCTCACAGACACTTTAACGCAGGCGGAGCCGGGGATAGAACCAACCCTACGATTGGTTGCTCCACCGCCCTATTCTGCTGTGATATATAAATGTGTAATGTCTCCTGTAGTTCTAGCAGTTAGATACGTATAAACAGTATGATGTTTGCCTCTAAAGAGTAGTGGCATACTGTAGCAGAAAATGGAAAAAAACTTCAGTAAAATAAAAGTATGTGAATACTTGAGCACTGAACATAAACACAGTCTGTTTTAAGCTGTTTAAACAAATGACCAGGGCTGTTTTCAGGACTGGACGGTCTCGTGGGTCCTGTTCCACGCTGATAAATGTGTCCTTCCCTTCTTCCTCAGACTGGCACCAATGTTTGCTGTACCCCTACATTTTTATTTCACTGGAAGATTCTGCTGTCCCGTGCCGCTTTGAGCTCTTTCTTGTTAATAGAGGCTGTCTCCTACATCAGATCTACAACCTGCCTCTTGACATTATCCCCACAAGCCTCCTTCAGGGGTTTCTTGATATTGTCGGTCCAAGTGTCATCTCCACTGTAAATAGCTCCACGGCCACCGGGGCTGTTTCACCCTGCTTCGCGCACGCAATGGTCCTGCCTCTTGTAGAAGTTGTACAATTTTCAGCAGTTTCAGACCCATTTCCTTTAATGCTGTTTTTGTACTATGTGTCTCAACTGTTCCGTTTGAACATAAATGGAAATCTGTCTAGTTTACAGGAGTTGGCTCATTTGAGACAACCTCTTTTTGACTCGGTTCTGTCCGTGCTGTTCTTTCCCTCTTAGACTTCAAGGCTGCCTTCAATATGGTAAATAATGCCATTATAATTGACTGTCTGGAGCATGGGGTTGGTGTAAACAGCGCTGTCCTGGCTTAGCTCATGTCATAACAGAGGAGAAGAACCATTTAGGCCATTTTTCATCTGCCGTGTCGAGGATCTCTCATGGGGTCCCCCAGGGTTCAATTCCAAATGAATTTCTCTTCTGCCTTAGTTTGCTGCACCACTGAGTCATATTATTGAGACTTACATTTCCTCTCATTGTTCTGCAGACAACACAGCTGCATGTCCTGCTAAAGCCCACAGATCTGTACAATAGAAAAAAAAACCTTCTTTATGACAATATGTAAATTTGAACTGACCCAAAATGTTTTTCCAGAAGATTAAGAGTGAACATCAAGGTTTTTGAATCCCTTATGCCTACCTTAGTTCTTCATCTAAAAATAACTTTGCCCAAGTCGCCAGCTGTGCCAAAACTTAAAAAATATAAAGCCTTAAAGCTGAAATCTAACTTTCCACATGTTGTCATCGTCTCCTAGTGTCAAGAGGGAATTGAAATGATGTTTAAACTACAAAGACGGTTGAATTGTTATGGACGATTCTGTGGAAGGCTTTTATTTAATCAGCCAATGAACCTGGAAAATACACCAGCTCTTCATACTCAATTTAACAGCGGAGTCGGGAGATAATGTCCGACTAAGTTAATTAAAGTCAAACTTTTGTAATCCCAGTGGGGAGATTTGTCCTTTGCATTTGACCTGACTGTTGAGGAGCCGGCAGCTACTGAACAGCGGCCAACTCCAAACAGAAAGACCTTCCTCCTGTGAGGAGACAATTGATCCACTGCGCTGTGTATGGTAAATGCATACTGTACAGACCATATTTAATAACTATAAATGAATTTACAAATTGTATGGATGACTAAAAAGGTTGATTGAGGAATGAAAGCTGATGTTTTAGCTTATTCTTATTAGCTGCTAGATCTAATTAGATTTCCACATCTACTAATATTGACATTGATCCCCTTCAGGCATGTTTTACAACGTGCATATAAATACTCTTGTTTGAATAATTAGAGAGATTAGAGAGTCTGAAATTGGTTTTCCACAAAAAAGTTAAATATTCTTAGTAAACGTTTACTCCTTCTCCCTCATTGAAAAATCTATGCATATGCAAATGCTACTCGTTTTTCATTGTCAGTGTGTGTGTGTGTGTGTGGACTGGAGGCTTCAAGTTTCCACTTCACACTTCTGTATGTTTGCACATCTGCCAAGTTGTGATGTCACAAAATCCGGAACGCTCCTACGAACACATCATAAGCTCAAGTTCAAGGTGAGCGCAGAGAAACTTTCCCTCTTCAGCGGATGAATGTGCCAACAGCCTTCTAGCGTCAAACTTTGCACATACATCATTCTGCACATTGAAGGTCAGACATCCAAGTGAGGTAATTATACGCAGAACACGTTTTTTTGAGCGGAGGGGGACTTTCATTTTCACTTTATTGATCCTCTTGAGGAAATTTGTCCTCTGCATTTGACCCATCAAACCTTTTTAAGAGCGGTTAGGATCTTAAGCGCAACATCTGCACTCCCGTCTTTAGTTATTGACATTGCATTTTACACATTCCCCCGCAGGGTTAGTGTAAATCCTTGCGCATTTGGAACGGTCTGTCCTCCATGGCCACCACTCTGCTAATAGAACCTCGCTGTCAAACTTACAAATGTATCCAGAGAGGTGGACCACATTTGACGCATTTGCCGTCGTACAGATGTGGTGCGAAAGACATTCTGTTGTTTGTAAGTGGGTTTCCCCTCCTTCAGACGTTGGTGCCTCTGCATATATTCTGTCAGAAGTAGCCTTTTCAATTTTACAAACTCAAGGAGGAATTATTGAAATATTCTGTTATATTGGGATCAACCCTTTCATCTGCTCATATAAAAAAAAATTGCTTTTTTTGCTCTGTTTAATGTGTGCTTGTGTGTTCTCAGCACCAGCAGAAAAGCAGCATTGCTGATTGCATACCACTCACAAATCAGAATAGAGAATTGAATAGCCTTTTAACAGGAGACCAACTCGTCGACATACGCAGCATCTATTATTCCTAAGCCTCAGTTGTGGATTGGGATGATAATGATAGTAATAAGAGCTGATGATGACTATGATGACAGTGACAATGATAACTATGACAATCATGCGTATGCTGATGAGTAGTGGAGTTCCTGTGAATCCTGGTGTATTATTTTAATCTCTGATGTGATGTCATAATCATCACAGCAGCATGGAGGTTGTTTTCTGTAATTAGATTTTTTATTAAAAAAGATTTTATGTATCTCTATGCAATATTCATTGTATATGGAAACATACTAATGAACAGTAAACACAGGTACGGAAAAATATCATCTGCATTAATAATGTAAACATCTGCTGCATAATTAAAGTGTCTCGTCTCTGAAAAACAACCCGGCTGATCACTGCAGTGTTTGTCTGCATTGTCTGATTCACATCCAAAATGTTACTAATAATGTAGAATTCATTTTATTTCTGTGTTATTGTTTGAATATATTCTGTGTGATTCGGTTCAAGAAGCATTTGTTTTTTGTGTTTACATATGCCCAGTATCGCAGATGAAAAACATCATCCCCCAAAGCATCAGTGTTGGGTAATGCTGTTCATCCCAAGTAAGTTGTTAGATGGTGATTTGGGGAAGTAAATCAAGGCAAACCATTAACACAAATATATGATAAACAAGTAACCGAAGTGAATAGTAATTCATAGCACCTTCTGTCATGTATTCTAACGGCGTAATTTTAGAGTTAACACATGATTCCCAGCAATGTACCTTGTGGAGTTTTTGACCACTAGTTACGCTTTGGAGCGGTTTATTTATGAGTGGGGTCCGGTTGTGTTCTTATCGTATACGCACACAAGGATGCACATGCAGGCGGTTTGACACACACTCGTGCCACTTGTTTCACGCTACGCTGTTTAGCAGCAGTTGGTGGCGGTAACGCGCAAAAAAACAACAACATAGCAATGCAATGAAGAAGGAGACGGCTAGCAAGCGAACGCAAATGAAAACAATGACCGATTTAAAAATTTGCTCGGTGAATGTTTTATGAGGAAGGAAATGCACTCAACACGTCTGTTAGTTCTCAAAGACACGATGTTTGTTTTGGTGAGGAACACCGAATGGAAACATAACTTTTGTTTTACTCCAAGCCTGTGAAAAAGGTTTATCTCTGTTTAAGTGCTGGCTTTATGTTGTGTGACCGGTTTGGACTGAAGCATTTGTTGGCCGTGGGCTCAGGCATCAATAAGTCAGGCTGGGACAGTCTTGGAATATCACAAACCCTGCAGTACTTTTACCCCAATAAAAAACAATCATATTGATTATACATTTAGCAAACAAGCAGCTCTGACAGGAAGTAATAAACCTGTGCATGTATAGCCTTTTACAGCTTACACTGTCTGCAGGGAGATCAAAGTATTGACTCCCTGACTGTCGTGTAGCTGCCTGAAACAAATATAGGTGGCAGGCTAAAAGTTCTGTAATTCTTGATACTTCTGCAGAGCTACTGTTGAAACTCTAACTCACTGTAATTGGCACGTGAACAAAGGGATGCATTCTCCAGAGCACGTACTACCTATACGTACACGACTACCTCCTAACTTTTCAACTGTCTGATAAGCCAATTACTGCAACAGGAATTCAACCCCAATCAATCATTGTTAGGGACGTGTTTGACAAAGTAGCAGGACTTGAGGGACCAGCTGCTATCGCCGCTTCGCTGTCTGACATCAATCATCTCTCAAGTGCAAACAATACCCAGGAAGTATGGGGGTTTTTGAGACGCTTTTTTTTCTGGTTGCAGATGAAATAACAGATTTCATCAATTTCTCCTGACTGTCCGGAATAACCATCCTCCATGTGCCTGTATATGCATTAATTGAGTATATACATTTTTCTGTCTTTCCTTATTGTTATTTTTTGAATCAGTGGAAATGTTAACTGGGCATGTATGCTCAGCTGACAGCACCGGAATAAACAAAGGCTAAATTTGAAGAAAAAAAGCTTTTAAAATCATCAAAAGTAAAAGTACGTTAAGATATTAAAAGTTTGTATAGAGGCATATTTAAAATCGGTTCACTGTTAAATCAGCTGGATGACATGTGTAGCTACGGAAGCGTGCATAATATTGCCGAAAGTAGTTGCACAGATTAGCTGTTATGCCACTCTACGTAATAGACATCTACAATAAGTCATTACACTTGCATACATGCATAGTAGTGTTTCTCACCCCCCCATCTACCGTACAGACAGGCAGGCCATATGTGCTAAGAGCGTAGGCACATGCCTCGAGGCATCCGCTATCCATGTGCTTCACATGTTCTGCTGGGAGAGAGGCGCAGAGGGGAGGAAGGTGGGAGAGGGAAAAGAGACGGAGAAAAAGGTGGAGAAAAGGGAGATTTGAGTGAAGCTTGTGTCAGCGGCATACCGTGTTGGTGTCAGTTCCACTCCTCTTCCTCCATGTTAAGAAGTTTCTCTCTCCCTCAGAGGGCCCAGCTGGTCCTGAGAGTGAGAGAGAGAGAGAGAGAGAGAGAGAGAGAGAGAGAGAGAGAGAGAGAGAGAGAAGAAGACATAACAGTAATAGAAATAATAGGAAGGCAAGTGCAGATAGAAAAACAGAGGCAAAGTGATAGATTTGCTAACATAGCATTTCATGCAGCGGTGATGTCCAATTACATGCCACGGAGAGCCGGGTTCTGTTCGTGCAGCGTTTCCATTCAACCAAACAACAGAGCTCTTTGTCAATATTTACTCTTCGTCCCCTATGACATTTTATTTAGTCTGCAGCTTACAGTGCAGAGAGAGTTGAAATGGCAAGTCATTGATCATGCTCGACATCGCGCTTAGCTCCCATCTCAAAGTATCCTGGTGCTTGTTCTTTTTTAAGCTCTTCTTCTCCCGGATCATTTACAGATATCTCTTCCCAACAAAGTCAGGAGTTTTGCATTTGGGGATTTTATAGTCACCCCACAGCGGCTGAGATCACTGATTAGCTACCTTCAAGCTGAGAGTGTGCGGCTAATTAGCGAAATCACTTGATGTATTCATTAGATCCTCTATCCGGAGCAGTAAGCAAATCTTCTTTTCATTGCAAATAATTGGACATCACTAATAATTACGTGACACACACACACACACACACACACACACACACACACACAGATGTGAGAGTGGGGCTCAGTTTTCAGACACTGCCTCTTCAGTTGTGTATACTTTAATAAATTAGTCTTTTCCATATTGTGTTGGTGGAATTTGATATTCAGTAATTGTGACAGTTAGTGCGTATTAATGGGGAGGCTGGCGCCTACTCTCCCTCTCAGGTTGGGGAGTGGAGCTCGTAGTCAAGCTGTACTCCTGGCACCTGTTGTTCAAATAACCCCCATAGCCGGTCTGAGCACAGCCTGAAGAAGCAACAGGAGGCCGCTGTCTTGTGGCCTCACCACCTGGGATATTGGACAAAGGCACGAAGAGCAACGCTTGATGTCTTCTGGGTGGAGATACAAGAGTATTGGACACTGTAGCCTACATTCCAAGTCTTTTGGTATACCGAAGTGAAAGCTGTTCTTTCTCACCTGGCATTTAGTCAATCCTGTTCAAGACAGATTAAGGATTTCCTTTGTCCCCGCTGCCCTCTTGACTTCTGTGGGAAGAGAAGAGAATTGCAGCTGTGGTGTGAAAAATATCCAGCTTGGGGACATCATTGTGTCTTTGATGCGAAGCGCAGATGGTGCTGTCCCTCTGGCTTCATCAGCCTGTGACCTCTGATGTGCAGTTGAGCTTTGTACTGCCGAGTGCAAGCGGCTGGGGAAAAAAAGGGTTAGCACCTTCAAATCTGAGGTTGTGGTTCTTTCACTAAACAAGGTGGCTTGCTGTGTTTAGATAAGATGGGAGCAGCTGTATCAGGTGGAGGGATCAGACTACCTTGGGGCAGGGGGGGGGGGGGGAGGGGGGGTCATATTAACGTATGAGGGCCAGGTGATTGACAGGTTCTGTTAGCTGCAGTAACAATGGAGCTACACCAGAGAGTGTGGTGGTAAAGAAGCAGCAAATCCATGAACGCCTCAGTCCCTACTGGTGTTCATGATGAGTTGGAGGTTGGCTCCAAAAGAATGAAACCGTGTACATTCTATAGAAATGCGGGTTCTCCGGAGGTTTGCTGGTCTTGTTCTTTGCGAGATCAGCCAACATGGTTTTTGTGTCCAGTCAAGATGCGCCCATTGCTGCCTCCCATTGTTGGCGTCCCCTTGGAGGAGACTCTTGAGTCAGATGAAATAAGGTTAGGTGATTATATTTTTACAACTGGCCTGAAAAACCCACGAGATACCTAAAAAGATCCTGGAGGAAGTTATCCGGGAAAAGTCTCTCTTTGTTTGTCATGTTCCCACAAATATAGCTGTAGCCCTGAATAGAACCAGCAGCGATAGAACATAAATGGGTGTTATCAGTTTATGTTAAAGCAGTAACTGTAGTATGTGCAAATAAGCAATTAGCTTCCCTAACTACCCAAACTAGAGCTGAAATGTTTTAGTAACTAACTGATTATTTGGTCAAAAGTCATTGTAATTTTAATATCTCCTGATTTTAGACATTCAAATGTCACTTTGAGCTTTCTTAAGTTGTGTAGATCATATGATTAATTGTTTATAAAGGGAATATAAAAAGGAAAAAAAAACAGGAAACATGCACAGTTCGACTGGAATAAGACTTCAGATGAGTGTGGAAGACAGTCAAGGTAGGCAGTGGGATTTATTTTTCTACTTTTATCCAGATGAAGTTGAGTGAGTATGCATGTTATTTTTCATGAGATTTTCCCAGCCAGTCAATAATTCACACCGGCAACCTTTGAGTCATAGTCCCACTTCTCTGACCTCCATACAGAGCACTGACTCACTTCACATCATATTTAATATCCAAATCAGGAAAATGTGCTACAGAAAATGACAAAATCTACAAAAGCTTTTTTTTTTTTGACAAATGCTTTCAAATGCAACCGTACTGTTAATCCCTTATGATGTTAAAAACCGAATATTGTTTAAAACAAATATTATTATAATTAGACGTGATTCCTCCTATTTTTACACAATGCTTAACATTCCTTGTTGAATCAAGTATGTTTGATATTTTCCTTTTTTCATCCCCTGCTGCCGTGAATGTGCAACTGAAGCTCAATCCTCCATTCGAGCTGCTGCCATTGAACTATTAAATATTTTGTGCAAAGCCTCAATAGGAAAGTATGAACAGCAAAGTTATGATGAGATGAAGAGACAGAAACAGACTGGTGAAAGGATAGATGGAGCAAAGGAGAGAAGAGGGGTTTTTTTGTGTTTCTGTGGTGATGCCCACTTTGGCAAGTCAAACTCCCTTCACTGCTCTGCTCTGCTCTGCTCTGCTCTACTCTGCGTGGGTTGTTGCTGTATAAATAACACTCTCAGAGCAGATCTGAGAGAGAGAAAGAGAAAGAGAGAGGATGAGGGAGGCAATAACAGCAGAGAGAGAGAGAGAGAGAGAGAGAGAGAGAGAGATGGTGAGGGAAATGGTGTGTGTGTGTGTGGGGGGGGGCGCATGGGAGAAGATGGAGAGAGAAAGAGAAGGATGGAGGAACACAGTTGATCAGAGTTGCATTAGATGTTCAAGAGGAAGAGTGAGCGGAGAGAAAATGAGTGGGGGGAGGGGTGATTGAGAGGGCTTGTAGAATAATTGAACCATATATGGTAACAGTTAAGTATGAGGTGATTTGAGAGGATGGGAGAGAGAACGAACAAGTGCGGGAGAGAAATGGATGTGAAGATGTACAGTATGAACCCTGTGTGTGTGTGTGTGTGTGTGTGTGTGTGTGTGCGTGTGTTTAGTGTCATGAGATGGACCGTCTTAGGCGGTACTTGTATGACACCATCAGCGTTAGTCATGGGAAAGATGATTAATCGTGTAAAGATACTGCAGCAGCTCATCACTGCCAAACAGCACATCCCAGATCATTTTGCTTACATGCACAACAGCTAATTCTAACCGACTTTTTGTCATTTGAATTCAACCTCAACATATTGAACGTACGTATTTACAGCGAGACACACACTTCACCCTCACTTTTGTCCAAATAGCAGTGTTCAAGCTGACATGTCGCTTTGAGCAAGTAGCTGAGATGTTTTGTTGACTTACATGTCCGGAATGGAAAATATAGGGCTATTAATAAATTAATAAAATCAACAGGGATTTACACAATTATTAATTCCCTCTCTAATATGGATTTTGTTTTGTCGTGAAAACATCTCCTTCAAACAACTACAGCCTATTTATTCAAGTTTCTCATCAAAAACTGAATCTTACAAGATTACATTTAAACACATCATGATAACTCAATGTAACCTTTAACATTTAACGTTAGCTGTTAGCTGTTAGCTCTATTATTTAGCCAAGCAGTGCTGGGCTGCCCGCCGGTTGCTAACAGCTGACATGAACTGGCGCTCCTTCTGCCGATTTCAACACGGATTTGTTGTTCATAATGTAGCATAATCAGGTCTTGGTAACTGAAAAGCATGCCGATGGGCCGCATATTTTTAGTTATTATTGTTCGATAACAATCGGCGGTCCGTCACATTTATTTTTCACTTGCCCGATCACATTTTCAGATAGTCTCTTAAAACATAAAGGTTAAATTTGGTTCATCAGATTAAAAGTGACACACATAGTTGTGCCAAAAATTAAAAAAGACAGATGAGAGAGAATTTCAATGAGAACAAACAGATAAAACCAGTGTCTGTTGGTGACCTGCTGCCACAAAATCTTCAAATAACTATATCAATATTGTCACAGTTACACAATATTCTTTAATTATTTAAAACGGTATATATTATCCCCATAAAATATAAGCGCTGCTATGCAACGTATTGAAATTAAAAAAGACAATTCATTTAGATTACCAGGCTATCAAGGTCATAATGCAGCTCTTGCCTTTCCTTTTGACATTACTGTCTAGGAGGTATTTCCATGTTCTTCCAGAACAGTCCAGTTATCCACCCAAGAGCAATGATTGCTGCCAAGCAAGAACATAGTCCTCTGGGTAGATTACAGGAAAACCGTTTGGCTTGATCAATTAAATGGCTCACGCTATAGTGGCTAAGCCGAGATTTAAAGTAAAGCACAAGGCAGGATAGTAATTAAGGTCTCTAGAGTAGTACAGCAAGTGTCTAGTGAAATAAGCACAGTTCAAACTTTCCTTCCTCAGTTTAATGTGGTATTGTTCACCGTGCAAGGATATTCAATTATTGATACAAGAATCTATTGCAGCGGTCTATACACTTCTCTATAAATCCAACGTTTTTACCAGCAGCGATAGCAACGCTGGTATTGTTTTTACTGTGTGAGTGTGTGTGTGTGTGTGTGTGTGTGTGTGTGTGTGTGTGTGTGTGTGTGTGTGTGTGTGTGTGTGTGTGTGTGTGTGTGTGTCTTCATGGCAATATGTGGTCCTGTAGCTGGAACCAGGTGTTTATCTATCAGTTTGTCTGTGGACAGATCTTCTCACAGCGATGGCGTCGCAACCGTGTTCGATGCAGTCACCAAACTTTAAAGGTGTTGAGATCAACATGAATGAAAATGGATTTGGTCCAAGCAAGGGCGCAGGAAGAAGGGAGCTAGGAAGTGGGAAAGGTGCCATTGCGTATTTACATTTTACAACATTGTTCCAAAATCACTATAGCTACAATCTTGGAACCCATCGGATATCGGTCTGACGGCGGATAAGCCTCAGGGGATTCTGGGGTTCTGGTGTAGCCAGCAGATATCCAGGCCAAGACTTTCTTTTCTGTGCGCTGCTCATTGTTTACACTCTGATCAGCAACTTGAGATGCAAGACATGAGTCTTGAGAGACAACATGTACGACCGGATTGTAGCCAGTTTACAAGAAAGTTTTAAACCAATAAAAAGCTAAGTCATCGTCAGATGATAGCTGTTGGGTTTTAAGATTGCCTTTCGGCCAATGCATTCTGCCTTGTTTGCTCTCCACGGTCTGTTTACCAGCATTCAACCAAAGCCTGGAACGTGACTGGTTAACACTACACACTAAGTACAAATGGAAACTAGAGCGCTTCCAAATCCATGCATATGAATGCAGAATCTGTAATAGAGATTACTGTAGCTATGGACATAGCAGTTTACAATACATTAAGATAGATAGATAGTAAGTAATATTAAGTATGAAAAATGCACAATAAATACAATAAAATAACAGAGTGGAACATATTAAATATAAGAATATAAGAAGATAAAATAACAAAAATGCACAGTATATACAATGAAATAGAATAGTGTTAAATTAACTAGGTAAAAAAACAAAAAAAACAGTAGTGCAAAAATCAACCAACAGCAAACAATAACAGTGTAGCGGTGTGTAGCTATGTGAAGGATGATCTGGCCAGAGGTGATTTATTGTACAGTCTAATAGCAGTGGGCAGGAATGTTTTCCTGTGTCTGTCCTTGTGACAGCGCAGCTGGACGAGTCTGTTGGAGAAAGTGCTCCGCTGCCCCTGCAGTCGGTGGTGGAGAGGGTGGTCCGGGTTCTCCAACATGGATCGTAGTTTCTTCAGTGTCCTCCTCTCCACCAAATGAATGTGCCTTTTCCTCACGTATACATTCAACACAAAACATCTGGAATGTATGATTTAGTCTGAGAAGTGTGTTATACGTTGCCATTAACAGTGTGTATTGTAATAACTTTAATTATCTGTTTCTTAAAACTTGAAAATTCCCCATCAGCTTCATGTTCATCCTCCATCATGTCTTTTTTTATTTGCATGTCATTTCTTGGAAGGTGGGTCCGTTGAATGTGAATTGCTGACTTTTCTCACTCACACTGGGTGAATGTTACTTTTTCAGTTTTGGACAAAAGAGGTTCGTAATTACTGCACCTGTGAGTGGATAATCTAGAACATTTAAATTCTAACAGACTTAATTGCTGAATTGTGAACCACATTTGTTTATATAAACTTGTTTGGAGGACAGAATTAATCATAACTATGTGAACATGCGACGTCGTAAACAGAAACGAAACCATTATTAATTGCACCCTGGCAATGTGTGATTGTGTGTACGTAGCAAATGAGCAATATGGACCAAAATGGCCCACCTCACTGCAGCAGTTTAATGATGGCCAGAGGTGTTGCTGGGCTCGCTGATGGTGATGCATCCTAGAACATTGTTCTCCAGACCAGTACTAATCAGCTGTTATTGGTCCGAGGCTAGCTAGCAGAAGATTTGGATAGGAGTAATCTGAGAGAGGCCTACATCACTGCAGCCAGTTAATGATGGCCAGCGGGGCTACAAGCCTGACACATCCTAAAAGATTGCATTACAGATCAGCACACTGCAGATGCTTACATCACATGTCTAACTAGCTTCATATAGATTATCTCCACGCCTGATTAGTTTTACCGCTGCAGTTTCTGAAATTGTAATTATTAGAATATTCTATAGTTTCGCTGCTTTACAAATGTGTCTTGTCTGTTGGGAAATTCATTCTTGACCTTTGGTAACTGTATGTGTTACAAAGTAATCTAAGCTTTAGAAAAGTCTATTTCCTTGCATTGGTGGCGCCAATGTTTTTTTTTCAGAATGGAAAATAACATAATAAATGTGGAACAACCAACTCAAATGTCATCTGATAATAGAAATCCAGATCAAAGTGACACCACTACAATCTCAATAATAGGTTTCCTGTGTGGCAGCCAGCAGATTGCTATTATACATGTACCGAAGGCAGTAAGATTGTTGACCTCAGCGACGAGCAATCGCCTCTGCTAGGTGTAAAGTGTCTCCTCTCCGGTTGCAGTGTTGAATTTTCTGGGTTTTCTTTGTGGCAGACCAGAGACGATCTGGACATTTCACATCGCGGCTCTTAAGCAGAGATTCTTTATCCCGTATGAATGATTTGTGAATTCACACAGAGTTAGACTAATCCATTTTGAATAGTGTTATTGTTTGAGCAGCGGGGCTCGGTTCTTCTGCAGGGGCAAATTCAGTGCTAGTACAAGTAAATACTTGCCTAGCGCCAATACTGGCAGATTGGCGCTACGCAGGGCTAATGCAGGTGCCAAGTGGAGTGTTAAGTGCTAGCCGTGTGATGCGGGCCTATGGCTCCTGTTGCTGTAATGAGAGCGGCTCGTTCTCAGGCTCGCCTGGCTGCTGCTAATTGCCTTAATTGAGAGAGTGACCTACATCTGAGAGAGGCTTCGGTGGATCAGCAGAACAGCTGGCAAACCTGAATAAGGAAGGGGATGGAGGGAGGATTGAGGAAAAAAAAAAAGGATTGGATGTAACGAATGAGGGAGAAATTAGGAGAGACAGAAGTGGAAGAAAGAGCAGAAAGAAAAGCGTGGCTAATCTGACTCTGAAAAGATTGTTGAAATAAACTTTTTAAGGCATTACAACTCTTATTACTGTTCAAACTTTTTTTTTTTTTTTTTTTTCGCACCCATGCTTGGTTGGATGTTTTTTTTGACTCAATTAAGCATTAAATGTTCCGCCAAAGCCAAACTGAACCAGTAAATGATAGCGAGGGGGAGAGGGTGGAAAACGCAGCGGATAAAAAGGAGTGAAGAAAGGGACAGGAGGAGAAGGCTGGCGGTGACATCATGCTTTTAGTGCACAGGCCGGCCCTCAGGCCAGCGCTGAATACACTCCTAACAGTCTTGTGTACTTCCCTTAGACTGAATTATTCAACACACTCCTGATGGAGAGACTGACTGTGACTGTGTGTCTCTAAATGTCTGGGTGCTGCGGTGCATGTGTGCATGTACATGCATGCATGAATGCATTTGTCTAGAGAGTGAGAGAGATGAATATAAGTTCTGCGTGTGTGTGTGTGTGTGTGTGTGTGTGTGTGTGTGTGTGTGTGTGTGTGTGTGTGTGTGTGTGTGTGTGTGTGTGTGTGTGTGTGTGTGTGTGAATACAACTTTTTCTTCATTTGTGTGCTAGAAAGAGTGTAGGAGAGAAAGGCTGCTTGGAGTCATTGAATGGGGCTTGTGATGTGTGGGTGGCTGCTCAGTTTGTGTGCAAGTGGGTGTGCGCACACACACACACACACACACACACACATACGTCTGTCAAGTCTGTTGAAGTAAAAGTGTATTTTCTGTGTTTCAGATCAGGTGGTTCGGCTAGTTTTGGTCCCTCTTCAAAAAAGAAATAGAGCTCAATCAATCCTCTTTCTCCCCCAAATCTCACCAGAGTGCTTGTGGATGTCTCTCCGCCATTCACATACACACACACACAAACACACACACGGTAACACACTGTCTCCCTCACTCTGAGTTTTCGATTTTAAGCTGCAGTGCTCTTCTGCGTGCCCCCATTTCTTGTTTTTGTGTGTGTGTGCGTGGATGTGTGGTCTGTGTGTACTCTTTTAGTGTGTGTGTGTGTGTGTGTGTGTGTGTGTGTGTGTGTGTGTGTGCGCGCGCATTGTGTGTTTTTGCCCAGTGCGTGCGCGTGTTTCCGTTCGCGCGTGGACAGTGAGTGTTGGGGTTTGATCCTGTGCTAATGATCTCCCAGTGGCTCAAACTTCTGCAAAGTGCGTCGAGCAGGAAGGGAGAGAGAGAGAGAGGGAGGCAGAGAGAGAAGAGTGGGGGAGAGGAGGATGTGGAAGTGAACAGAAACCGGTGCCTGATCATCATTATCATCATCGTCCTCGTCATCACTAAACCCTACGCTGCTCTTGTAGAGTAACCCCCACCCCCAGTCACCAGCACCAGAGCCTCCACCTATCGTGATCTGCACAGCTCTCCTCCACTCGAGCGGGAGCAGCCGCTTTGGCAAAGTCTGCGTCGAGAGCTGCAGCATCAAACCGGCTGGTGACAGAAGGATGGAAGGAGGGGTGGATGGATAGACAGATGGATATAGAGAGTCGGCATGTGATGTGTGTCATACTCGCACTCTCCTCAGCACACGCATGCACACTAGGAAACGTCAGCCGCAGACAGTCAGATACTGGAACTGGGCTTTTTTTTCCCTCTTGTTTCCTTTTGTTGAATGTCACACGGAGGGGTTTTCTCGCATATCTCCCTCTCTTTTCTCCCTCCTTCTTTCTCTCTGTCTATCTCTCTCTGTCACTCTCCCTCCCTCCCTCCCGTCCCGCTCTCCCTGTCAACTCCCAGCTCATCTTCTTGCTTACACGGACTGTAATGCACTTTTGTTTTTCTGAATGTGTTAGCACTTCCTCCACTTCCTCCCCGTTCTCCGAGTCTTGCCTTACCTCTCCTCCCCTCCCTCACCCATCTGGAAAAGATCTGTCTCGCTAATAGGAGGGCCTGGTAAATTAGCCCTTCTATCCTTCCTCTCTATCGCTCCTGTCTCCTCCCTTCCTCTCTCATCTATCTCTCCAAGCGTGCGCTGCCCAATAGAGCGCACTCATGCACACCCACAGATACAGACGTAAAAATACATACGCACAAGTACAGATTTGCCCCGTTTCTGGGTCTCTCTGTTTGTCTCCAGGTTGGGTACAGGCTAATAGGGCGTAGTAGGTAATGGCAGCCGTAGCCTATTATCTCTGCTCTGCTGTCTAATAGCCACTGGCTTTAAGCATCTGCCATGTAGCTGCTCTAACTCCCCCAATGGACACTTAGCAACTTTGTGCATACACTGATAGACACACACAGAAACACATGCACAAACCACCCCCACAGATGCACAGCAGAGATAAAATACACACCGCCAAAAGTAATTTGTGCATATGTGAGTGTGTCTGTGCACAGAAGAATGGTGTGTGTTATCACTTCTAACACACCGTGCCCTGACATTATGTATGCTCGCTCCTCCTCGGGGAGCACTGCCTTCCTTTAATTAGTAAAGGAAAAAGATTTACTTATCTGATCTTTGACACATTGGCCATACACGCACACACACACACACACACACACACACACACACACACACACATCGGCCCGCGTGCACACCGACACCTATCCATTACCAGTGCGGTGTGTTCAGGCATGTGTGTGTGTGTGTGTGTGTGTGTGTGTGTGTGTACTAGGGAGAAATGAATCTGCGCCCATCTGTAGACTGACCATTGATTTGCCATGGTAACAGTGGATGGTGACTGTCGTGTGAACAAAAGCGATGAGAACAAGTGGCTGTATTGGAGAGGACATGGGGAAAAAAGAGAGGGGAGGTGGTATTAAACTGGAAAAACATAGGGGTAAACTCAGCAGAGGCTGGGAGAGAGAGAGAGAGGATTAACGTGCGTTAGCCTGTTGCTGGTTTGACTAAATGTAGCAACAAGATTTTCATGTGTGTATTCCAGAAAGGGAGAGCTTCTGCACAATAGTGTTGTGGGAGTGTTTTGGGTATAAAAAGGCTTACACAGACCTGAGTAAGGCTTATATATAATGAATGAATCCCCCCTTCAGCTACCGTTTTTCTTTCCTCTGCAGAATTAGTGATTTGTCTACCCCCCGCCCCCCCCCCCCCCCCCCCCCCCCCCCCGCAAACAATCTCTGCAAAACTCCTTCACCACATTCTCCCACGATCCACCCTGCACCCAACCGACATGCCCTCTGGAAGCCTGTGTCATTGTATAAAGTTATTCCGTGGCATTTAGCAAACATTATGCCTCTGCTGTCAACAACTCACTTAAGAAACACTGGGCTAATGTAATTTTAACCAAAATGGGGATAAACCAATGTTTTAGTATTCAGCAGGGCCTGCAGCTCTTCTCTAAAAAGCTGAAAGACTAACACACTGTGAATTGTCTAATTAATCATCTGGCTTGTGGTATTCCTGCGCCAGCCAGATCCTTTTGTTCCGCAGTGGCACTGGACAAGTGCCCTGACCCCAACCACGACCGGCCGTCCTGTTCTCATACCTGCGGCACTTGGCCTGTTTAGCATGGTCCAGCAATCAACAAAACTGAGGTAGCCAACTGGGATGGGCTGACTCACCCCGCGCTGACATTTTTACACCAGGCCTAAGGTTTCCAAAGTCCAACACAGTCGAGAGAGACATAGAGAGAGTAAGTGAGAGAGAGAGAGAGAGAGAGAGTGGGATTTTTTTTTTTTTTTTTTACCCAAAGGCACTTCAGCTATAAATATCATACCGACAATTCTCTGATTTGCCAATGAAGGCTGACAGAGGAGGGAGAAGGATGCAGGGTCTTGCTCAGTTCTTGAGCTGTTTTAAATTCATTCACAGATGGGGGGGGGGGGGGGGGGGGGACTGAAACTGAGGGAGGAATAGGGTTGGCTGTGTCATTAATTTTCCATGTAGGGGGATGAAATAACATTAACATCTCTTTCTCTCTGAACTTCTATAAGTCAAACGGTTATTATTACTGAAAAAAAAGCAGCAGCAGCACACACACACACACACACACACACACACACACACACACACATACACACACACACACCGTAGATAGACGCACGTCCTATTATTTTTCTGCCACACAGATGTTTGTGTTTTTGTGTGTGTGTGTGTGTGTGTGTGTGTGTGTGTGTGTGTGTGTGTGTGTGTGTGTGTGTGTGTGTGTGTGTGTGTGTGTGTGTGCGGATGTCACAGCCCGGACAGACACTTCAGTTTTAATAAAGCAGAGGCCTTTCAGCACTCTGGCGGATCCTGCTGTAATCTCTTCTAAACAGGTGTTGTGATTAGCCTCTGCCGTGAGCAGCATTCTGACACTTGGATAGGCAGGGCCAACCATGCACACAACCATCGGCTACCACTCAGGAGACAGATTTAACTGCCGGGGCTTGGCAAGCGCACTTCTGCCACCAAATACAATGTGCTTCGTCGAAGTTCTGCTAGAAATGTATTTTTTTTTCGGTCCTCAGCCAAATAATTGTGTCTTTTCTTTACAATATTTCTAGTTGATTCTTTGCACGCTGATGCAGCACCATATGTGAAAGAGTCAGCCCTGGCTCTTCATCTAAAGGGCATGGTCGGTGTAAAGGGCATGGCTGTTTGTGTATGCGGGTGTTCATCAACAAATTACAATATCAAAATAATATTGAAAACTTAAACATTTTGATTCGTCGGCAGTATAAGGAAAACAACCACTTATTTTGCAGTGCTGTCAAATTAGGAATAATCCTGTTTCCGAAAACATCTGCATTAGAGAGTTTTGCTAATTAAAATCACAATGTTGTAAGAGCCTGTTTGTGCTTCCAGTTTTTTTACTTGCATATATTTTCTTCTTACTTGTCTGTGTCTGACAACAGCTTTCTTTTTACTCCACAGTAATTATCGTATATTCACCCTTCTACCCTTTTCATTTAATACCTTGTGAAATATATTGACTAAATAAAAAAATATATGATTTGTATCCTCATTTTACTAGAGTAGATTAAATTGAACAAATAGCAAGAATTCGGAAAGAAATTAGGGTTTTTTTTTTTTACTAACTTTTTGGTAATACTCAATAATTATTAAATAATTTATTTAAAAGAAACTCCTTTGATCCAACTGACCATGATGTTTCAGATGAAAAACTCAAATATGAGCAGCCGCAGTGGATGCAGTACTGCGTAAAACAAACTCCCAGATAGAAAAATAAAAGTGAATGTTGATGGTTTTCTGGGGAAGAGATATCTCACCTGCATGGTTCAATCATCTCTGGCACATTACCAGGAGTGTGACACCGGATTAAGATACCACTAATCTCCTGATAATCTCATCGCAAATTAGTATCTATAAGTGTTTTTTGCAGCACTAAAAGTCCCGACGAAACTGTAAAGAATCTCGACTGACACGCTGACAGGAAAGAAATATATTACATGGGTATGATGGATGACTGTACGTTGTTGAAGGCAGCAATATGTCTGCAAGCTGTTTATAATGGATTTTCAAAAACAAATGTGAGTTTATGACTTCCTTGAGATAATTAAGGCAAACCTGCACTAGAACAGAGTGTATTAGTTTCTGACTGTGGCAAATACAGTGGTGGGTTTAGAGTTTTTTTATAGCAATGGGGAAAATTACACTAGTATTGCACCTAAATGTTTTGCACACAAATGCTCAAGGCAGCATATCCCAGACACAAGTGAAGTATCTCAATGAGAGGTGAATTACTTCTCTATGGAGAAAAAACAATGGCATGAGGACTAACTAGACAATTTTAACTTAAATAATTTAACCATCAATTTAATACTTTATGCTGAATTTTTCATAGTAATGAATTCAAAGCATTGCAATATTTCACTTTGAAAACTATTTATCTGAAGTTATGTGGTTTCAATTCCTCTCTATAATTTTTAATAGGTTATTTTGATTTTTCACAAACCCTAAATAGAATTGATCGGACCTCTGTCCTATAAATTCTGTTCTGTATGTAAGATTAAATTACCTTTTTGAAAGAGGGGAATTCAAACCAGATCAATTAAGATAGATTGTTTTCAAAGTAAATTATTTTAGTTGTTCCTTTTATTAACTTATATTTTATAGAGGTAGTAGACCTCTCATCCAGACACTCAACTTGTATCTGGGATGTGTTGCTTTAATTCATTTTTTTGCAAAAATATTTAGCGTTAAAGAAGTAGGAGTTTACATTTTCCCATTACCATTAATGGCTGTATAAAACTTTACAACAGACAGAAACTAACAGTCTGTTCTACTCCCTTCCTTTTCGTGCATTTCTGTCACGCTGTTACAGTCCTCCCAAAATACCGGCCTCTACAGCAGGTCCGCTTTGACCCAGAGCGCTGGGTAACTCGGTAGCAAAATAACTTAAGACTCTTTAAACTTTTGTGTGGGGAAAAAAAAAGTAAGTGTTTGGTCTGAAGCAGGAAAATGTGTTTTCAAGTGTCAGGAGACATGCCGCATTCCCATCCCAAATTACTTTCTGAGGTTAGGTCGTAATGCCGGTCGCTGTGTCAGTCCGTGGCTGCGCTGCTGTCCATTACATGCTTCTCTGAGTTAGTGGTGAGAGCTAATGCATCACCAGTCCAAGGCTATGCTAGCTTGGGGGCTCTGCGCCGTGTTAAACGCTATTCTGTGTTTGCTTGGGGAGCGTGAGGCTGTTAAATAGTACAGTAGACTTAAGCATTGGGACTTTCGTCTTGTTAAATACTAAAGTAGTCTTTGTTAGCATTGAGAGCCAGTGTGTGCAAGCTAAATGCTAGTTGCCTGTCAATCCCGGGAATGGAGAGAGTTGATGTTCAGTTGGTGGATGTGGGCTTTGGGACATGTCTCTGTGTTCTAAAACCGAAGAGCTTTCAGTGCTCATGGGGCCGCTGCTTGTTAGCTATTGAGGGACCTGCCTTTACATTCTGTTAATGTCAAGAGAATTTTTGATGCTGTGTCTCTGCTATAGAGGTTGCCGACTGTGCTGTCCCTGTTCACAGCTTTCAGCGATGTTCAAAGAATAATGTTTGATGTTACATGTTTGAGTGTGTTGCTCACTGAACTGTTATTGATGAAGTTCAAACACCAAGAAATGAATGTGTAGATACTGTCAATACTCAAAAAGCGTTGGTAACATCAGCAGCTCTCTCTTTCTCTCCGGATGTTCTTTGGCAGTGTTACTTCTGCTGGTCAAGTGACAACGGCTTCCTCTCCCAGGCTATAGGTGTTTGTTTGTAAGTGGCTTTCCTGAGCTAATTCTTTGTTAGCGGATGGATTTAGAGCCGTGTTTGTTAGCACTGGGGTTTGCAGAACATCTGCTGAGCATTTACACAGCCTGCAGCCTGACTGCAACAGAAAATGTGTGCTGTGTACCAGCGGAGCATTTTAGTGCAGTTTTAGTGTTTTACAGGCCCTCTAACATACTAACCTGCAGTGTTTGATTTTTACTAATTACGCTGGAAAGGTCCAACATTGCCAGGTGGGGTTTAGCTTACAAAAACATCCACTGTAATACCGGAGGTGACCTTCCTTTGCTGGATTGTATGAATTTTTAAAACACTAGAAAGGCAGTCTATCACCCCGTGTGCCCTTTTCATTCAGGGCATGTATTAAACATAATATCACATGCTAGACCACTATAACTGGTATTCAGATACTCTGGTATGTTGTACTACATTGGTTTTAATTAACACCGTTGTTTAACTTGTCCTAGCAGGACATTTTTTATTAATGATGGTAAGGATGGCTCTTTTGCATTTAATTGCTAGTTCACACTACATGACTTAATAAGCCCTGATTTCATTATCATAAGTTAAAATCATTAAAAGTCACCTAAAACATCAAAAGTGATTTATTTTTGTGTATTTGTAATCTATTGAAAACATTGTTCTTGTTTTTTCCTTTTTAAAAAGTAATTTTATTGGTTTGTTATTTCAAATTTGCATGTTTGTTTTGTTTTTATTGTCAACAATGAAGCTACGATATATAAGTTTAAAAATGTTCTTTTTAAAGTCAAAGTCAAGCCTCTCAGGTCAAAAAACAAGATTTTGCATGGGGCCCCCAAAAAGCTGGGACCGGCCCTGCTGGCCGGCGAATCCTAATGTTGGAGGAGCTGCTGGACATGATGCACTTCTTGTCATGGGGAGAGGCGCAGCATGTTGCCAAGGATGAAGAGATCTCATTCCAGTCTTATTACCCATAGGGGAGGAAGAGGAGTAAGTAATTAAATAAGACATTGTAACATAGCACAGTATTCCTTAAACTCAATCCCTGGGACCAAAGTTTGTGTTACTAAGTGATAATATGTGCCAGCGACAAAACATCAACACCACTTCGACCGCGTCCCCTCTCGCTTGTGTTTTCTTGACAAAAACTTGAAGTGTGTGACCCCCTGTCACCGATCAGTCGTGGAGTGTGAAAACCGCAACAACACTGTGCGAACAGTACAGCGATCTGACGACTATGAAAGTCATGTTGTGTGAAGTTGGCTTTAGTGTCCCAGTAGGCAACGACACTTTGATATCTGGAACTTTATTCCCAAACTGAATGCAATCATCAGTGTTTTTCAATGCTTTAATAACACTTTCCTGTCCATGTTTTTACTGTTAGGACATGCCAACATGTCTAAAGATGTTGTAAAATGCAGTGCACTGTGTTTGTCACTTTTACATGAGAAACTCTCTGTCTAATTATTTGGACGGCAGCAAATTACATTTTACATTACATTACATTACAGTCATTTAGCGGACGCTTTTATCCAAAGCGACTTACAATAAGTGCATTCAACATTGGTAATCAAAAGAACTACTAGTCACCAGAAGTCATAAGTACATCTCCTTTTCCAAACAAGCATCTAAGAGCATGAAGCAGAGCATAACTCAGAGCCAAATTATTATGTTTTCTCATACATCCTCCTTAAAATGCCTTGGATTCCTGCATGTCATGAACTGAAGTTCAACTATTTACCAAATTAGTTTTGGGTGTTACCAGTGCCTGAAACCTGCCGGTGATGTTTAATATTCCATTCACCAGAATAATGTGTGGATCTATTTCAATCTCTCTACCATATTATTCTGCATTTGTAGTACTGCCGCTGTAACTCTTTGCTTTTTTTGGGGGGGGGGACTTCACTTTGTTGACACAGAACTTATTTTGCTATGCTAGTTTTCTTGCACTTTTGTGCAGACTTAAGTGAGATGGTACTTAGCAGCATCTGGGGGCCGTACTTTGTCAGGCCAACTTAATGTAGCCGCGCCATTCAAACTGACCTACTGCATTAAATATTAATATAGCACATTGCTGGCCTCATCATCATCGTCCTCCTTACCGCCATCTCTTTCTCATTATTCTGCATACTAGCTCCATCCTCTTCTTTTGTGCTGCCCCATGTCATGTACTGTTCTACCAGCCTTTCAATTATTGCTCCTTATACCGGCTGGCTGCGTATTTCTCTCTTCATCCACCTTCACTTATCGTAGGACTCAGCTCCTCCCCCTGTAGCCCACATGACTCCTTCTCCCAACGATTTCTAGAAATGTGTCAGTTCCTCTCTCATTAGCCTGGATCTCTACAGCTTTCTCCACACTTTCATACTTTCTTCACTTGATTGCTGTAAACAAAAATTAAATTTGACATAAAGTAGCATGTGTCTGTGTGTGTGAGGGGAGAGAGAAAAAGTGAGATGCTGTCTTGCTGGATGTGGTGTATTATTTAATGGTACGCTGGCTCATGAGTTAAGCTATATTTTGAGGGGCCTTTGTGCATGTACACATGTGTGTGTGTGTGTGTGTGTGTGTGTGTGTGTGTGTGTGTGTGTGGCTGCTGTGTGCATGCACGTGGGTGGATGTGAAACTACATGAAGTTCACTGTATTTGTATAATTGATGCACAATGTCATCAGTAAATCTCTAGGTAGAGTATGTGGGTTATAATGTGGAAATACATTTGTGTGTGTGTGTGTGTGTGTGTGTGGTATAGTTGTGCATTATTCATACGTGAGCTCCTTGGTGGACTTGTGTGATTTGATGAGAAGATGCAGGTCTGTGTCAACGTCTCTTTTTAGCCTTTATAATTCAGTAACCACCAGAAACTATCATCTTCCCCTTTCACCTCTCAGTCCTCTAAAAAAGATTCATTTTCAATTCTCCTGCATCCTCTCCTTCCCTCATCCTCATCTTCGTCTTTCCTCCTCAGATTGTGAAAGGTGTTTAAAAGGAAACGTGCGGGTTACACCACGATGACAGGTGTAAATATTAAACATGTTAAAAGCATGTTATGAACATGTATGGCATGTAGCAGCACTTCTGCAATATCTTCAGCCTGTCAGCACATAAGAGTGAGTGTGTGTGTGTGTGTGTGTGTGTGTGTGTGTGTGTGTGTGTGTGTGTGTGTGTGTGTGTGTGTGTGTGTGCATTTATGATTCCTCACAACTTGACATCAGCTGTGTTTTTGTTGCATGCTGGGTTCAGTAGTAGCTGTTTTGAAGTGTTTTGAATCCTGTTCTCATCAGTGGGATCAGACTACAGGAGTTTTGGGTCAGTTTATCCCAGATTCACTCCTCCCGACAATCAGAGGAGGAATCTGGTCTGGGACCTCGGTTGGTACCGATGTTCGGCTCAGATTATCCGGTAATGTTATGGATTTACATATTCAGTCTTAAACCTCGCTTCGGTGAAGGTAACACAATGTGTGTATTTGTATTAAGGCTGGAACTAATTATTATTTTCATTATCGATTTTCAATAAATTAATTTTGTTCTTCATAAAATCCACACAGCTCAAGGTAACATCTTAAAAATAAACTTGATATGTCGAACTAGCAGCAACAAATCATCGCATGGAGAACCAGCAATAGTTTGTCATTTTTGCTTGATAAATGACTCAAAGGATGATTCTGGACTCTGGTTTATTATAATATATTATATCTGGATAATTCTACAGGTTTGGAAGAGAAAACAAAGACGAATGGCCAAATTATCAACCAAATAGCTGTAAGTTAACTGTCACCGTTAAGGAACAACATTCTGGTTCACCTACTACACTTGACACTGTAGTTGTGTGAGTATTCCGACTGTATGGAAAACCATATTAGTGCTAAATGATGCTTAGACCGATCATTAGGCCCTGCAGTGCAGGTATCGGTATCAGGCTGCACAGTCATACATCTTCCTGGCTTGGCCTTCTATCTACATTGTAATTGTGATGCTAACCAGGATTGGCTGGCCCAACTGGCTTGATAGACAGTTTCATCTGAATGCCATGAACCGCCCGGTAGTCTAGCGGTTATCCCTGCTTATCTAGCCAGTAGTCTTACATATAAGTTATTACTTATATCAGAAAACGTTCCCACACCATTCTCTGACCAAATGCACATTTAAATGATAGTAGTAACTTTATTTATGTAGCACTTACCGTGACAAAGTGCTTTACCAACAAGGACAAATAAAAGATTACAAAAGCACACAGAAAGAACAACCAAAATAAGTAACATTTAAGATAATTAAGAAAAAGCCTAAGAATAAAAGTTTTAAGAGCTGATTTAAAAGAGTGAGTTTTCTAGTCTAGTTCCTCAGTTAATCTATTCCAAAGGATTGGTGCTCTAGCACTAATGCCCTGTCACCCTTGGTCTTCAGCCTTGACCGGGGAATAGCTAACAGGGCCTTATCAGAGGACTTCAGGCTACGGGTTGGTACCTGAGGAATTACAAGCTCAGCCAGGTAGCTCGGTGCCATACCATGCAGTGCCTTAAAAGTCAAGATTACGAGTTTTAAAATGAATTCTTACACCAACAGGCAGCCAGTAAAGGGAGGCTAAAATAAGAGAGATACGACCATGCTTTCGCGATGTGGTTAAACGTCTGGCGGCTGCGTTTTGGACACCCTCAAGCTGTGTTATCACGTACTGGCCAAGCCATGTAAACACAGCACTACAGTAATCCAGACGAGAAGTGATGAAGACATGAATAACTCTTTGAAGATCATTAAACTTGTTAATAAAAGATCTCAGGAAAGAGCAGATACTCTGTGGCTTGCGCCGCCCATCCATCTACATTGTATATGTTTAGGCTTACCCACAGCGGCCGGACCTCACCGGTTTGGAAGGCAGCTTCATCTGAATCAGCAGTCCAGCCACCATCGCTGTATTTCTGCACACTTAGATAATAGGGCCTTAGATAATCTGGCTAAGCTGTTGTCTTGTTTAAACCGATCTGCTCCTCTGACTGCTCATATGATCTCATTGGATCTTTGTTGCAATGTGGTGATTAAAAGAGTACATAATATGATGATAGCCGGTAATTCTCAAAACCACATAAATATGACTCATGTTATCGTAAGAGATGGGAATTATCCCTTAAACAATTACCAGGTTGTTTCGTCGACTGATTCATTGTTAAATCGATTGTTTTCGGCGCTGATTTATATGCAACTGTCGGTTGTAGTCTTGTATGTGTGAGGGAGTGGGCGGCTGCATGTTAGTATCTGTGCTTGTGTGTCCGTGTTATCTGGGTAAAACTGTGGATGCGCCTGTTGCCGCACAAGGAGAGATTTTTGTCTTTTCTTTCTAAACCTGAGTAAAGTATAAAGCCACACACACACACACACACACACACACACACAGATGGAAACAGTGAGATAGATCTTTTTGAAGTACAATTTCATCCTCTCTCCTTCCCACTTTTCTCTCTTTTTGTGTAGCTGTGAAGGGAGCGGAGTTAAATCTCTGCGGGGCTTGCTTTATGTGTGCGATGGCCTGAGCTGTGAGCTTTTTGTTAAACTGAGGGACAACACTAGAGGCACAATATAGGTTTTACACACACACACACACACACACACACACACACACACACACATACACCTATACACACATGAAGGGGAAGGTGGTGGGGGCAGAGAGACGGGAGCTGACAGCTGATTCTCCATGTGTGTTTATGAGGGCTTTGATGTTTAATGTGTCACGTTCTTTGATGCCCTGTGTGGAGGGGTGTCAGCGCATGTATGTGTGCATGTGTGTGTGTGTGTGTGTGTGTGTGTGTGTGTGTGTGTGTGTGTGTGTGTGTGTGTGTGTGTGTGTGTGTGTGAGAAAAAGAGGTTTGTTGTTTGTGTCAGTCTTAGTTTTTTTCTCCCAAGACTCTCACTCCTTTTCCACCTCTTCCTGCGGCAGGTATCTCAATCTCACTCACAGGACTGGAACATTTTTCTTCTTCTCCTTCTTCTTCTCCCCTTCAGCCTTTTCTTTTTCTCCCTGTCTGCTCCTCCTCTCCCCTCTCTGGTGGATGGGCTGTGGCGCTGTCTATTTGTTGTGTCCCCCGGGGGAAACTCAGCTCACACTTTATGCAAACATGCATTCAGCAATCATTAGCAACTTATTTCACAGTCACTTTGGGTTTCATTCTGTTTAATAGCTGCTTTTACATTTGGTGATGATTGCCGCTGCCTCTCGCTCTCACGTTGACCCCCCAGTTTCCCTCCGATGCTGAGACAAAATGATTTCACTGTACGTGGCATTGGGAATTAATGCTGGAAAATGTGGACGCAACGTTTATATAGAGGATATCCTCTTCCAATGAGACCGCTAAGAAATGACGCCATATCTTATGTAGTTAGCGTACCACATAAAAATGATGTTCAGCATTAAAGACTGTGATTTCTTTTTCTGTGGTACATTTAATACACTAACCCAGTTCAATAATTCAGCCTCAGACACAATGAGCAACCAGGAAGAGCGTTGTTATTTGCCTCAATTGGGTTTCGAGACAATGTATTGCCCTTGTTTTATTGGCTAATAAGCGTCGAAGTGAATCAAACCTGTGAGTTATGAGGCCGTTAACGCCGACCAGTAGGGCCCTCGTGTTGCCAGCAGTCACTCTCTCTTGCGGTGTAGTCGGACTTGTTGAGTCAATCTCTCAGTATCTCTTCCCCGCTGTCCCATTTTCCCTCATTCGTTCTTCTAACGCTTACACTCTCTCTTATCTCAGTCTGACTCACTGATTACAAAATTGAAAATGGTTTTAATTCCACCAGGTTTTTGAGTCTGATTTGCACTCACTCACTCACTCACTCACTCACTCACTCACTCACTCACTCACTCCAGCTCTTGATTTTTTTTTTTTTTTTTTTTCCCCTTTCTTTCTTCTCTGCAATTAATTCAGTTCCTCAGACAAATCTGCTGACTGTCTCTGCTGCCGGCCTGTTTGTCATTGCAGGATGAGAAGTCCACGTTCTTCCAGTTCGGCGCCGCTCTGCAGCAGGAGGCTCTGCTCATGCTCTCCATCATGGAGGAGTATGACTGGCATGTTTTTTCTATCGTCACTTCCAAGTTCCCCGGGTACCAGGATTTCATCAGCACACTGAAGATAACTGTGGACCACAGGTAATTAATACCCCCCACACAAACATAAACATAAACACACACACACACACACACACACACACACACACACACACACACACACACACACACATGTGCACACGCTCACTCTCTGTTTCCATTCCTAACCTTTATTTACGGCAGCTGACAAGATTAAGTACCTTGTTTTTTTTTTTAATGGTGTATTGTTACAGCTTTGTGCGCTGGGACCTCCAGAGCGTGGTGACTCTAGATGCTGTCGATGGCGACCCAAACTCTAAATCACACATTGCACTCAAGAGGATCCAGAGTCCTGTTATACTGCTGTACTGCTCCAAGGATGAGGCTGTGTGAGTGTATTTTCTGCTTCTGTTTCTGTCTCTCTGTCACACACTGCCACATTTCTGCAGTGAATTTTGATGAACTCTCCCATTCTACTCCTTCACAGGTACATACTGGAGGAGGCTCGTTCCTTGGGCCTGATAGGAGCTGGTTACATCTGGATTGTGTCCAGTCTCACCACTGGCAACCCAGACTTTACCCCCGAGGTAGTGAGGCCCCAAATGTAGTAACAGGTGGCCTGTTGTTTGACAAGACGTGCAGAGTTTTTAATTCCAGGCTTTTTGCCGGTCATCTGCTACCTCTCCTGTATATAACTCATCTCTTTTATTCTCTACAGCCAATATAAAATACAACAATAAAGAAATACTGAAGGAAACCAAAATCAACTAACCAGCATCTCTACAGCTTTCTAACATGCTGTGTCTTGTTTGCTGACAATTTGTTATTATATATGGGGTGCCTGAATATTTTGCAGTTTCCAGTTAACCAGTTGAAACTTGGTTTTCTTCTGAATAAACTAGATACAACATGTTGATGGATAAGCTTTAGAGGTGCTGGAAAGCAGATTTTGTTTCCTGCGTTCTGAGCTACACTAGCTGTTTCCACATGTTTGCAGTCTTTGTGCTAAACTAAGCTAACTCTGCATATTAACAGACAAATATTGTGGTATCAATTTTTTTCATCCCTCCAGAAAGCAAATAAGCACATTTCCCAAAATGTGGAACTATTCCTTTAAGCCATATTAACATATCATATTTTTAATTTACTTTGCTTTGTTTACATTCGTCTCTCTCTGAAAACATTTGCTTAGCTCCTAAATAGGATGTTTGACAGCATTACACACACATTCACTCCCAAAAAGAAGAACAGCAAGGTAGCTCTTATCCAAATAGGATATGAATATGTGCATAAATAATTCAAAGTATAATCAGCTCAAATGTTCCCCTCACATTAATACTCGAAATATATATCCAATGTTTGCTTACCTTTTCTCAAAAGCCTCTCAAATGTTTATCCTCCTCCTTTCCTTGTCCATCATCCTCAAGTCCCTTTTATGTTGGGTTTTTATATCTCTTTTTCAAAGATCTGATTCCACATTTTGTGGCAAATTAAAAAGTAAAAACAAAATATTGTAGGCTAGATTGACAGACTAGCGTGCTGGCTCTTTTTTTTTTTTTTTTAAATGTTTGCTCAGTCTGGTTTAGAGAGACAAACTTAGTGAGATATTTGGTTTCTCAATTCTTTCATTTTGACAGTTTCAAGATGTAGGCGTTACCCGAATGAGCGGTTCAGTCACACTTATGTGATATACAGATATGAATTATTTCAGGAAGGCACATGGAACCAATAAATCATCTGCTTGACACCTTTGAGAGACATGGATGTTTAAAACTGGGGTTTAAAAAAAAGTCGAATTGAATCCTTCACACCATATGTGCCACCTCTCAGATCTCCTCTCCTTCCCTCTCAGGTGTTTCCCCTGGGCATGATCTCTGTGTCCTATGACGACTGGGACTACCCGCTGGACACGCGGGTGCGTGATGGGGTGGGCATCATTTCCTCCGCAGCCACCGCCATGCTGCGGGAGAAGGGGGAGCTGCCAGAAGCCCAGAGCAGCTGCTACAGCACACCGGCAGACAGGAGCCCCGGGAAGCTCCCACCTAGCGCCCTGCGCAGGTGTGTGTATGTGTGCGAAAGTGTGAGAGTGTGAGGAGATCAAGGTCTAGGGACTTGCATAACTCTGCTCGTCTTTGTAGCTGGGTGTTGAGCCGTGTTACATAAGTCTTTTCAATGCACTAATGAGAGGGCTAGAAAAGAGAGAAGAAGTAGAGATGACAGAAGTGTTAAACACTGTGATGTCTAATGACATTTAACACTATTAGCCGTTGTGTACATGGTTGCTCTGTGTTTGAACTCACTCTGCTGCCTTAACCGACAATGAACTGAACTGCAGGCAGACCTCTGTGTTGTTGCTGCCCTGTGTTAACTAGACCCTACCGTGTGTGTGTGTGTGTGTGTGTGTGTGTGTGTGTGTGTTCACGTGTAGTTCTGTGTGCGCACCTTACTTCACATGACTGGGTGTCATTAAGTCAGGATTAAAGCAGCTTTTACTAGCTTTGTTCTCTCTCTCTTCTTTCTTGTTACGGGGCTCTGTGGCAGTATGTGTTGGTAGGTGTGTGTGTGTGTGTGTGTGTGTGTGTGTGTGTGTGTGTGTGTGTGTGCGTGTGTGTGTGTCTCTCCGTGCACATATGCATCCCAGTATGAGTGTATGTACTCCTCTGAAGTCTCTGTGACGAGGAAACAGTCAAATCTTTCAAACCAGAAGGGGGGACAAATGGGCCCGCACAGTCAGACACACATTCATACTGAACATCCACAGTTGTAAAGGCACAGATACAGAATCTGGCAGCAGCTTTGCTTCCTTTCAGGGTTTTTTCTGTGTGATATTGTGACTACATCTTGAATATGAGGTATTCAGTGGCTAAAATATGATTATTAATTCAGACACTGATACAAAACTGACTGAATGCATGGAGGTCAGGTTGCTGGGCTCTGCACAGCTATGATGACTTATGAGTTGCCTCATTAGAATGAGAGCCACAGTGTGATTTTCACCAGTATGGCTTTATTATCTCATTTCTCTCTCTTATTAGCCCATTACAGTATATATCAAAGCATATACAATACCGGCGTTGTTGACAGGTTGATCCAATATAACTCAGACCTCAATAGGAGCGCAAACCTTTTTCGGAAATAATCTTTTCCTCATTCTGTCAGAGGTACCTCATTTTGAACTTATTGAATGTAATTTGCATATTTGTCAAAACAACTGCTGCCAATTTTTTGTGATAATATACTGACAGGTTGGATTTCCCTACCCCGATTTGCAAGTGGCGAGGCTGTGATCAGAGTTCTGCATACATTAGTCTAGATACAATCTTGCCGCAGTGTGTATAAACAACGTGAGGTGGAGAGGAATAGGACAAAATAATCTGGCACTTAAAAGTCATTATCAGCCCCGTTGGATTCCCCGCCATTCTTGCCTGACAGGCATTAATATCCCAGACTCTAGTTCTGCTTATGTGGTCTTCACAACGGCACCGGGGTTTTATTCAGGTTTGTCCTGGTAGTAAATTTCGAAAGGTTATTCTATTTGATGGAACCACTGTACCATGCAAACCCCTAAGCTGTCACTGTTTTCTGAAAAGATGCTGCCTGCCACAATGCAGAAGTTGGGAAGAGCCTCCCCTCGTTCTTTATTCATACCTTTAGAAAGTGCTTACACAATGGCTACCCAAGCACTTGAATAAGAGGAACATGTGCTGCACATATAGTAAGTGGACCCACATTTGAAAGACGCTGTTTGCAAACGCAGGTCATTTTTATTTTTCTTGTCATGTGGCTGATGCTGCTATTAAAATGGACGTTGAATTTCTTGGCAATGCAAATCACTGAGCAAACAGTAATTTAAAAACCACTGAACCCCGTTTTAATGTAGCTAGACATCTTGTTTTATTGACATCACAAAATGACAGGAATACACATAAATAAATATGAACGTATGAAGAATAATCTGCTTGTTTCACCAGCCTCATCCGTTTAAATCAAAATCTTCTCCCAAAAATGCTAACAAACCTGAAATAGGAGGAGACAGCAGTTTCCCAGAATAGACTGCAACAGTGTTTCCGCTATACAGTATGTATTCAGCTGTGGCAATGCACTGTGACAAGGGCATCACCTGCTGAACCACGAAGATTTTTCAAACACAAATCCTGACATGTCACTGATAGCATTTCAACCTATAATGACAAAGGCAGGTTCATGTATGCGGCACAGAAAAGTCTCTTATGTGTAACTTTGTAGGTTTATGTTGTAATTATTTGTGTTTGCTGAGAGAGAGAGGGGTCTACCCACGGCAGAGCTGTTTGGGATTTTTGCAGTGCCTGCTTGCGAGGGAGACAGGGACCTTTTTTATTTACTCTTTACTCCGTGTGAGTGGAGCCTGCTTCAAAAGAGCACAGGCCTGTTTCCAAGTCTTTGGGAAAACAGACGGTTAACGTACCTCTCTCTAATCCACTCTCCAAACAACATTTATGTATGTGTGTCGGAGTACAATTATTATAGTTTTCACCTGCAGGGCGCATGTCAAACAGCACTCAAAAGGTTCTCGTCATGCTCTGACCTGCTCACACAATCTTAGTCTCCTTTTTGAACTCTCTTGTTTTAGAGCGGTGACACTGTGAATACTGAAAGCATTGTTTAAATGCATCTATTAATGTATGTTTAGTAAGACTTACACTTTCTTTGACACTAATTTCTAAAATGCATTATGAACATACTTATAGCACTGTATAATTATACGCATTTATATATATATTGATAATTCGTTATAACAATAATGATAACATATTATACATTTTTATTGGCTTGTAAGATCAAATTTCATAATACTTTATAATTGCTGGTTACTCACTGACATTTTAGATTTATGGATCATTCTTCAATTTACTAAAAATGACCACTTAAAGTGATTTGTCACCAGTTTGTAATGAATCATATTTGCTTTTGCTTTATGGTCACATTATTATGCATTATGACAGTGATTATAATTATGGGAATTATAGTAATACACTGTGATCTTTGCCAAACAAATATGTCAGTGAATGACAATTATAAGGTATTATGATACTTGGCCTTGTAAGTCATTATAAAATGCTTTATAATGTGTTGTGATTGCTATTGTAGAGCATTGTGAATAGTAATATTATTTATTACGAGTGCTTATAACTATATTAATACAGTGCTATAAGAACACATTATAAGTATGTTTATAATGCATTGAAGACATGGGCATCATAAAAAGTGCTACCCAAAAATATATAATAGTGGACTCATGCGCCAAATTAAAAAATGTTTGTAAAGCAGATAAAAAGCTGCAGATCTTTTGACTTTTGAAATATTCTATTTTATTCAGTTGATATTTCGGTCATGCAGGATTACTCGTGGAAACCATGTTTGACACTGTGTCAAAATGAATCAAACTATTTGTAATAAGACAGAACACAAGGCATGTACAAAAAAAGTGTGGTCTGTTTTGGGCAGCTGCTGTCCCTCGTGTTATTTGGCCTTTTTAGTAAACTTCCCGAGACAGGCCTCTTGTCCCCCAGTGGGAATTCATGCTATCAGCCCGGTCTCATCACTCAGAACATCCTCGCCTTCTGAGAATTGTTTTACTGGAGCAAGTGTATTCTTAATCCCATATCACTGTGAGTGATACTGGTTCATTTACTCCTCTCTACTGCTTCACTTTAGCGAATGTGTAAATGTTTCAGCAAAGGATCTGTTTGCGTATGCAAGATAACTGTTGTGAGTAAGAGAGTGAGGGCAGCCTTGTTGCACCAGTGACTTGTCTTTCAGGCGTATATCTGTGGAGAAATCAATGCAGAATGCTGATTGGAGAGATATGTGGCCTCTGACTCTTCCCACTCCTACACACAAAGAGATGCTCACACACACACACACACACACACACACACACAAACACTCAGGCATGCATGCACGCACAGTGGGTGAAGACAGCATTGATTTGAAGAGGATACTCTTGCCGTGATTATAGACTGCTTTACTTGTTATTTCAAATGGATCTGCTCTTGTGCACACATACTCACAAGATGCAAAACAAAAGCAAATAACAGCTTCCTACTCTCCCATTTGTTTCAGACACATGATGCATGTTTGGAATGAAGGGCGTGACTTATCCTTTACTCCAGATGGTTACCAGGCCAACCCCAAATTGGTTGTCATCGTCCTGAATAGTGAAAGGAACTGGGAGAAGGTAACAAATGAACACAGTGGTTTTGCAAAAGAGCACGGAAATTTAAAAAAGTCAAAACACTTTAATTAAGATGGTGTCCCTGGTTTTGTTTTTGTCTGTTTTGCGCACACCCCCACACACAGATGGGCCGTTGGGAGAACGGGACGTTGTCACTGATGTTCCCAGTGTGGCCGAGGTATAACTCCCACGGGGATGAGGATGCAGATGAAAACCATCTCTCCATCGTCACCCTGGAGGAGAAACCTTTCGTCATTGTCGACAATGTGGACATCCTCACCGGCACCTGCATGAGAAACTCTGTGCCCTGCCGCAAGCATGTCAAAGAGTAAGTAGACAAACACGCCATGTGAACAAATACACAGCACCAAGCCACTGCTCAAACGGGCTCAATGTCGCTGAGGAAACGCTCAAATCCACACTCAGCTGGAGGTGGTTCAGGAGGTCAGACAGGTGTGGAAGTCCTTGATATCAGATGTCAGTTTCCTCCACTAGTTGAACTATTGTAAACCAAAATGCTCACTGCTTAACTAGTTGGAGTGTCTTTTGACTTTAATAGTTTACTAGTGAGGCCTTAAATTGAACTTTTGAAAGACAAAATGACTTACTAATTAACTGGTGAGTCTTTACTGGTTGACTAGGTGTCATTTTGACCTGACTAGTTAACTAGTTACACACGCTTTCTCTTACTCGTTGACTAGTCAAGGCGAAAAATGCTGACTTGTTGACTAGTGATGTATGAAAGATGCAGCACTTCACTAGTTAACTAGTAAGGTCAAAACAACCCCAACTAGTGTAACTAGTGGACATTTTGGCCTGTACTTGTTAACTAGTAAACATTTTGAGCTCACTAGTTAACTAGTGAGCTCAAAATAGACTCCTAGTCTAACAACATGCAGCCATTAGTTAACTAGTTACAGTTCCTCAGGCCAACATGTTAACTAGTTTGCAACATGCAAATGGCGAAGGCGGGATAATGACGAAATCCTTCCTCCTGATTGGTAGGTATTTTTTATTTTGAACTGGAGCCTCATTACACGCTTCTTCCCCACCTCCAGTAGTGCAACTAGTGAGCTTTTTTGATTTCAGGAAACTGATGTCTGATATCAAGGACATGGAATAAATGATCAAGTGGCATTCCATAGACAGGTACCTGTTTGTTCTTATTTGAATAAATAAGGTGGAATCAGCAAAGTTGTTTGTTGATCTCAGGAAAGCATTTGACTCTCAATTAGTTCCCCTGTAATCTTCCCACTAGCTTTTTTCTACTTTTCTGTAGAAAATAAATAATAGAATGATAGCTCTCAAACCGGTCTCAATTTGTCTCAGAACATACTCGTCAATCAGCTGACCTTTGCTTGTCCACTTTTGTTCTACAAGGCTTTATACTGGGCCCACTCATTTCTACTTTATATAATAATGACTCATCATCTGTTTGTCCTCGAGACTGAAATCCAAATGTATGTGGCTGACAATCTAATATAATCACATGGTGGTGCTGAAACACAAGTTAATACTAAACTCACAATCTCAATGGTCCATGTAAAAACTCGGTTGTCACTATATGTTCTTTGCCAAGACAAATAGGTCTTTTGTAGCCCCCCGTGTGTTTTGTCAGGAGAAGAGCTTGTATGCATTGTATACAAATCTAATCCACTGCAGCTAATTTGAGATTCATATATAATGATTCTACATGTCAGCTGAGGCAGCAAAGATGTACATCAGGGATTTTCCCTGACATTACTCACTATTTTGTGTTCTTTGTCAGTGTTGTACAGGAGTACAACTCTTTTCCAACTTCTGTCAGAGAGTTTAACACATACCGGCAAAGTAGTTCCCCTTTGGTTCATGGATAATCAGTTGTGTCAGCATTAATAATGAATTGCTCTCTGTTGCTGTCAGCTCGCTAATGCCAGTCTGTCGGTGTACTTGATTTTTGTTTCTGCTATCACTGTAATTGCATGTGTTGCCCATTGTGCTCTTTGTTTAATTGTTCCATTAATTCAGTGTGATTATTTGTGCTGTTTTAGATGATACAATTACTAATTAATAATTAGTAATGCTGCTGTTTCCCTTTGTGGTAAATAGAGACACATTCAAATTCTCATCTCATTGATGTTCTGCAAGGTTGTATGATATTTCAATATTGTTTATATTTGTACTCTTTATTTTTTATCTAATTTTAGACTCCTACATTATTTAAGATGTGGCCAGATGGAAGCAAATAAATACCGTAATGATTTGATTCTTATCAGCAACTGAACACTTAATTGTGAAATGTAACCACTATGAAAAACGTAATGTTGACGTTTGAATATGACTGAACCAGAAGAATTGATGTAATTCTAATTGAAAACCATTTATCTGATTGTCTGTGGTTTGAATTTCCCTTTTTGAAATTTTCAAATTGCAATTTCAAAAACTTTGATTTAGATGTAAAGTGTAAGTGTTGAGGGTTCAACTTCTCCTACTTAGATTACATGAGTTATAGATTATCTATAGATTATCATTATTATATATCATTGAGATAATCTGAGCAACTTGAATATTGTTTTCTGTCTTTTTATGAATTTACTCTGAATTTGTTCGGTTGACAATTAAGTAATTGTCAAGCGAACAATAGTGAAATTGCACTAGAGCTGAAACAATTGTGAATTAACTGAATTGTCAATGGACAGGAAAATTATGAATTAATGTTTAATAGTTAATAATCATATAATTAAAAATTTTTTATTATTTATTCCAAATATTCCCTCTTTTGGCTTCTCAGTTGTGAGGATTAGTTAGATCAAACATATCTTTAGGTTTTAGACAGTAGGACGGAGAAAACAAAAAGCCCTCCCATTTGGCGTTAAGAAATTGTAACAGTCACTTTGAATTATTTTTTGACATTCTATCAACCAAACGATCAATAATCAACACATTGAGAAAATATTATGCGGATTAGATGATAATGACAATAATGGTTAGTTGCAAAATCAGCTAGTGGAAACAGAGATGGTTCTCAAAGTAAAACATTTCAATGCCTTAAATTTATTGTTTTAGTATTTAGCAGTGATTAAAAAATTAGGTGTTTAATTGCTCGTGCGATTCAAATCGTCATGCCCAACTTTGGCTTCCATTCTAGGGATGAAAACCAGCCTTTTGGTTAACACATTTACAGTTATGCCTATGAATGTGCAGTGTCCCCGTTACAGAAAAACGGTAAATAAATACATAAATCCCAGCTTGAGCTGTACCTTGAGACAGAAAATGAAAAGATGTTTCATGTGGGACGCAGCCCAACCTTTTGTCATCTCCCATCTGGACTACTGCAACTCCCACCAAGCCAGGCTCGTAAAGTATTCTGTTCAGCAGCTACAAACCATCCGCTGCAGCCTGCCCTGTCTGCAACCTCCCCAAGTTCTCCTTTGTTGCCTCCCCACATATATAATACACCCCCCCCCCCACACACACACACACACACCCTCCCTCCCCACAGGCTGCCTGTGGCTGTTCACATCAAATTCAAAATTCTGGTCCTGGCATTCAAGGCTCCTTCGGGAGTCGCACGGGTATATCTGCAGGCAATGGTCTTACCGTATTCGCCAGCCTGCGCTCTGTGCTCTGCTACAACCGGCCACTTAGCTCTCCACTCCCTGCGGCAGCTACGTCATCCTTTCACCTGGCCTTGACTCCTCTCTCTGCGGCTCCCCAATAGTGGCGTGTCCTTCCCACTTCAGACGGGACCGCACAATTACTCCATATTTTCTATTGTTAAAAGAAAACAAAAAAGCCCTTAATCCCCTGAATACCCCCATTTCACCATATCTTTATTCAGCACCTACTCTTTGGAAAACACTTCTGTTTACTTAGACGGTTCTATAGTCATTAGCATATCTATATCAGACGTGATCACTTCAGGATCACAGGAATATTTCATTATCTGTTGCGTGCACTAAGTCGCTCGCAGTAACGGCATCGGCTAATGGAATGGAAATGTCCCACAAATTCTTTATTGACTTTGATGCGCTACCTCATCAAATGTGTTTATTTCTTAATGTATGTATACAGTTTAATACTTCACCACTCACCACCTCACTGCATATTATAACACTTTCTCCACTGAAACAATAGCAGTGGGCTGAACGGCTTAAATCATCCTTTGTTACAAATGATATTAGTTCCTACAGATTGAAATTCTTATCACAGTGATCACAGATTTCATACATATAAAACATGCATTTTGCCACAACTTAACCATTTTATTGTTTACATCTGTGTAACTGTGTTACAGACTCTACATGTATGTCATATGCTTTTAGAAATCCGCCCGGCCCTCTTAACAGCTACATGTCAAAAAATAAAATTGCACTCTCCTCTTTGAAAATCACTTGAAAGCCGGTTTATAGTGGCTGAAATGTTTTTGCAGGCCTTCTTGAATGTGTAAGCAACGCAGAGATGTTTCTCAAATAGTCTGGAAAAAGTAAAACTTTCTCAAAGAAGCTTCCCTCGAATTCTTCGACATGTTGGGTTTTGCTCCAATTATCTGCAATATACCGACGCCTCAATAAGAGCCTCTGCATGACAAGAGCGTTGTTTCTCTCTGCTAATTTCTGCAATTTAGCTTACATCTCAGCTTATCTGGACACAGCCATTTCAGAGTACATAAGCATTAATCATAATTGCTGCAGGTTTATTTGCCACTTGCTCAGTATCTGCATCTGCATCTTCTGGTTGATAACTTGGCCACAACACAGTCCAAATACTCAACTAAAATCCATCTTTTCTCCAGCATTCTACTCATGTCTAACAGCATTATTGTCATGACTTCAATGAATGTCAAAAATTTCTACCAGACAATAGAAAATAGTTCCATTGTTCAGGATAGCAATTAGGATAGGATAACACAGGATGACATAGGGACCACAGGGAAAGAACTCAAACTAATTACTCTCTTGCAATATTTATTTACTTTTCTTTTCAACAAACAGAATCCACCATATTAAAGCTATTGTGTCAGATAGACCCGAGACGGCAGACAGAAGATGCAACACAATAACTATTGAGTTTCTGACCCATGTAGTCACGACACTGTAGGCACGGACAATTAGACGACTGAATCACCGGGCATGGGAAGTTTAACTTGTGACCCGATTTCTCAACCTTCCTCCGAAAGCGATCGCCGTGGAAGTCTCAGCGGTCACAGGCCAAGATGACTTGTCTCTTCGGGGCCTTTGTTTAGGTTACATTTGCTTTTTTTTCCCCCGTGTCCAGCCATCCGTGCGTCCATCCATGCGTACATTCATCCAACCATCCATAAGTGCCACATTTACTCAGTCACTACTTCCATTTCATTTGTGTGTTTGTTATTACAAAAGTATGGCATGAATCAAACAGATGTACCGTATGAGTATCTTGGGGAGTCTGTGTGTTTACACAGTGACATAAGGACACAGAAAGGGCTCAGCTGGGAGAGCTAATGTATACATTATATGTGCATTAGACCACCTGGGGCACACTCTGTACATAGAAAGACTCACACACACACACACACACACGTTTGTATGAATACTATGCCATCTTTCTCACACACACACACATTTGCACACATGCACACTATGCTGTGCCGCAGATACAGTCGACTGCTGCTAAAAGACATTTTAATCCTTTGATGATTCAGTTCTTTGACAGTCGTTCTCTGTGTGTGAATTCCTCAGTTCTTTTATGAACTTTCCCTTGAATCAGCTAACATGGCAAGTGAAAAGGTCACAGAGTTACGCTTCCAGTTCATACATGCTACATCAGAGATGTTTGACACGGGAGCGAAAAAAAAAAAAGTTTTCATGGAAATACTTTTGAAAATGCTGGTGGAGTTTAATAGATTATGAGTATTATTTGATCCTACAATTGAGTTTAGTTCACAGCTCCGAGGTCCTCGGAGAGGGCTGTCAGAAAAGTTTACTTGAACATCAGTTTCCATTGACTGCATCCTGTCTGTTTGGCTGTTCAGTGTATGTACAGTAGGTAGGCTGTGAGTTTCAGAGAAGTACCCCCTTACGGACGTAATCAGTGAAACACTTAGGAGGAGGGGAGAAAAGGACGGCGTAAAGGAACGAAGAGAGAGACGCTGGGAAGGACAGCTGATATTTTAATCATGTAGGTTGGTTGTTCTGCAGAGCCCAGCTCTATTTTAAGCCCAGCAGCATCTGCTCAGTACCCCTGTGTTTTCAAGCACTGAGGGAAACACACACACACACACACACACACACACACACACACACACACACTCACAAACTCCATATAAGCTCTCTCTGCCCTTCAGCAGTATTCATGGTTACTCTGCACTGTCATAATTCTAGTTTTACAGTTTGGAACCACCAGATGTGGAGCGAACAGGCGGCAATAGTACAGTTACACTCACAATCCACACAATCGCCTGAACAACTCTAAAATGTCGTCTAATGTAAAAAATATGACCTAATTGTTGATTGTGTGTGTGTGTGTGTGTCTGTGTGTTGCAGTAACACCACATCAGGAGGTTCCTACATTAAGCAGTGCTGCAAAGGTTTCTGCATTGACATTCTGAAGAAGATAGCCAGGAACGTCAAGTTCACTTATGACCTCTACCTGGTCACAAACGGAAAACACGGCAAGAAGATCAACAATGTGTGGAACGGCATGGTTGGAGAGGTACGTCCTGCAGGTCTCTCTCTTACTACCATACCATATCGGTCTGACTCTATGTAATTATTGGGAAATATCAATATGCTTACTTGCCTTCTTGGAAGATGAGAAGATCGATACCACCAGCTAATTGTACATAAATCCACCCACCAGCACTTCTGTACCGTACTGATAGTGTGTTATGTCTTAAAGCTATAGCTTCCAGTCTTTATGCTATGCTAAGCTTAGCTAACCGGCTGCTGCCTGTTTAGTCATATACTAACAGATATGGGTATTTGGCAATAAAAGCAAATAAGCGTGTCGTATCTGTCATTCATTATTTAAAGGTTCCTAATATGAAATTTTGAGCATATGTATTGTCTTCATCGGCTCTCAACATGGAGATAGCAGCTAAGGGTGCTAGCAGCTAATGGTGCTAACAGTGCAAACAACGGCAACAGTGCTGGCGAGGAACCGTAGGGTGGGTGCTACACTTCCGTGATGACGCAGTGGGTCGGGACGACGTTATCAGTGGTAACCGCCGTATGAGCGCAGTGCATAGCGGCAGCGATTACCTAGCCAATTGGGCACAACAGGGAGACTCAGATGCACTACAACACACACACAGAGGGAGAGCAACCGCATTCTCTGCTCAGGTAGACTTTACATCTCCTCTTTACATAGCAAATAGTTGTGTGTTGATATATTATTGGTCTGAACTTTGAATTTAGCACCTTTTCAATGACACATGAGATATATCATTCAGTTGCATAATGCCAACTGCCATTTAGATTGACTGTATTGCTTGTTTCTTCCTACATGAAGGAAAAATGAAAAAGAAAGACAAACTACAATCTGTGATACAATTGTAAAACAAAAATGTCAAACCACCTTAACACACAGGACTGGAAGCTGCTATCACTCTTTAGTTGACTCACAAATATTTTAATATACATTGTGACATGAGACAAAAAGAAATAGGATGTAATAATTGTTACAAAAAGCTAATTTATCATCACTAAGGTAACACTCTTACCTGTAATTTATGTAGTCAATAATATTTCTCATTGGGGCTTTAAATTACACTTGGTCAATATCGTTTATCTTTTCTGGAAATTATTTACTCAACCCCAGATTAAACTAGGAGAGCAAATGGGTTCTTCCTTGGCCTTGGCTTCACCCTTCCACCAAATTTCATAAAAATCGGACCAGTAGTTTTTCCATTATTCTGCTGTCAAACAGACAAACAAACCGAACCGAAAACATAACCTCGTTGGCGTCGGTAATTAAAGCTAAGTGCTGTCACAGTAAAATCCCTAAAGGTTGAAAGTGAAACATAAAACGTCTGATAATGGAAGCTGACAATATGATCCATAGATTGTGGTAATGTTTATGTGAGCAGACCGCTGGGAGCCTTTAGACAATTAAATTAAAAAAATAAAAAACCATAACGTTTTACTGCATACTAAAAACAACATCTTTATGTGCAGATTCTCCGTCTGTCAGAATACATTCAGACAACCAGAAATGGTGGAACAATGAAAAAGACAGCTGCATTTTTACTTTTCATCTGATATGGCTGAATATGCCCTCCAACTATAGCTGACATTCTGAGCTCATACCCTCAGTCACTGTGATATTTCACATCCAAAATAAAAAGGAGGGAAACATATCAAAGACAAATTGTTTGAAGTTGGCCAAATTTTCCCGGAGCTCACTATATTTATATGCCAGTGTAGGTGGTGAGTCACGCACTCACTGTAACCATTCTATTCTCTGTCCACCAGGTGGTGTATAAAAAGGCGGTGATGGCAGTCGGTTCATTGACGATCAACGAGGAGAGGTCAGAGGCCATTGACTTCTCTGTGCCCTTTGTGGAGACTGGCATCAGCGTCATGGTGTCACGTAGCAATGGGACCGTCTCGCCGTCTGCCTTCCTCGGTAAATCTATCTTTCTTTTTGTCTTACTTAACCATAGCTTTTTTTCTTTTTATCTTTTTCTCTGACTGTCCCGAAGTGAGCCGACTACGGGGAACACAAAACAAAGGGAGATGTTCACGTGTTGGCAAAATCCCGTGCGTAAAATGGAATATTTTAATCAGACAGTATATGCTGGCCAAATTCCACTTGTACTCTGACTTTATCTAGGCCTCAACACCCTAAGCACATTAATATTTCTAGCGGAGCGGAGGAAGCGGAGTGTGCCAGCTGTTTTTTGAAAAGTCAGCTCAGACAAAGCTTCCTTGATACTATCCTCTCCTCCTCCTCCTCTCTCATCTTCACTCCTCTTCCTCCTCTGCCTCCTCCTCCAGTGGCTCAGATGACTAGAAACTGAAGCGCTCCTCTGTGCTCGCCTAATGTCTTGTATTGTCATTGGAGCGAGACAGGGAGCGAGGGGATCTATTGGACCATGCGTGTGTTGGTCCCTGTGTATCAAGCCATGTGTCAGTATGCGTGTGTGTGTGTGTGTGTGTGTGTGTGTGTGTGTGTGTGTGTGTGTGTGTGTGTGTGTGTGTGTGTGTGTGTGAAAATGGGGGGAAGTGTGTCTAATACTGCACGAATATATTAGGATGTTTGCGTATTGAATCAAGGGTGTGTGGAGAATGAATGTGCTTTGGCCGTATGTATGTTAAGGGGTGAATGCTTTGTGTGTGTATTTATATGAAAGCACATTGTATGCATGTGTGTGTGTGTTAGTGTGTGTGAGTGTGTTGAGCCTGGGCCAGGGTATCAGTGACGGTTCAGCATCCCTCGCACTCATATTAGAGGCACCTCAGTGCACAATCTCTCTGGGTTGGCTAACCCTGGCAGTCACATACTTAGACATACAGTGACACACACACACACACACACACACACACACACACACACACACATACACACTTACATACAATTTGTCTGGGTACAGCGTCTCTGGCACTCATCCCGCTGTCTGAACTCCTGCCCTGCTACACACCAAACACATGCAGACTCACACTCTCACTCACACACTCTCACAGATCACATACAAATAGATCACATACATATGCCCACAGCAGGGCACAGCAGATCACTCGTGGGTTTGATTCTTTTCTCTCCCCCTCTGTCTCTCTCTCCTTTTCTCTCTCCCCCTTTTCCTCTGCCTTCTCCCCCCGCCCCAGGCCTCTCCCAGCTCTCATCCAAGGGAATAATGAGAAATATGGAAATGTACTCCGTCAAACTCTCTGTGACTAACTCTCCCTCTCCTCCCTTCCCTCCCCACTCTCTCACTCCATCTGCCTCCCTTTTCTCCCCTCTCTGTGTCTTCCCTATCATCTTTTCCTCACTTTGTCTGCCCCTATCCTGCCTGTTCTCTTTTTTTTTGGCGTCTCCTCCTTTATTTCTCCGGGTCTGTCTCCCCTTTCTCTCCGTCCCTCACTTTTTTTATGCATCTCCTGCTCCTCCACTCTGTCTCATGAACTCGATTTCTCTTTAACTCTCTCTCCCCTCCCTCTCTCTCTCTCCCCCCTCTCAGAGCCCTTCAGTGCATCAGTTTGGGTGATGATGTTTGTGATGCTGCTCATTGTCACAGCCATCGCCGTCTTCCTCTTTGAGTTTGTCAGTCCGCTGGGCTTCAACCGCAACTTGGCCCAAGGCAAAGGTAGGCTTACACATACACAATCAGGAATATCACACCAATCGTCGCTCCCAGGCGCAAGAAGCAAAGATCCAAGCTTCCCCTGGAGCAAAGGAAGTGACCTATTATGACCCTGACTTGAGACAGTTTAGTCAATGTAACAGAGCATTAACAATTCTCTCCTGAAGCTAGTCACCTCATCAAAAATCAGCACCTGGAGCTGCCCTGCTGGCTGTGAATTGAAGATAAATGTTGTGATCCGTAAAATTGATTTTAGATAAATTCTGTATCTAAATGACCTAAACGCCGATGCAGGTGTTGCAAGTAAATTATGTTTTTTTTTAAGGATTTTTTTTTTTCTGAACACATGTTTAGTTTGCTAATTTTTCCTCTTACACACTGTTTGAACAAATGTAAAACTGTTTTAAAACTATTTTCATTCTCAAATTATTTGTTTCACCTCCAGGAGAACACTGTGTCTTGAAAAGAAAAGTTCAATATTGTTGGGAAATACATGTACTGGCTTTTTTTTGATAAGAGTTAGATGAAAAGATTGATACCACTCTCGTGTCTGTAATGAATATGAAGCTGGAGCTTCGCAGCTTAGCACAAAGACTGGAAACAGGTGGAACAAGCTAGCGTGGCTCTGTCCAAAGATAACAAAATCCATCTACCAGCATCTCTAAAGCTCTCTAATTAACAAGTTATATCTGATTTGTTTAATCTGTACAAAAGCTGAAGAGTAAAAACAACATGTTGGGGAATGTGCCAGACATTATCCTAGCTGGGAGCAGAAACTTCCTGGAGTCCTATTGTCACTGTGAGTTTGCCAACCTTTCCCGACTGCTAAGCTAAGCCAACCGGCTGCTGGCTTTTGCTCAATATTTACTGTACAGATTTGAGAGTGGCATGAGATCGAATAGTGGTTTATAAATTGATTTATTCTTTTAAATCTCTTTGCTGTGTCACAGTGGTGCATATCACCCATCAGGGCGCACTTTGAAATAAACTGTCATGTTGATTTTTAAGTTCAACTCAATATTAATGACGGGTGAATGTCTGGTTTGAGGCGCAAATTCACTAGAAGTTTTTTTTTTCCTTTTCTCTGTGAGATATTAGTCTGAAAAACATTCTTTTAGATTCACTTGTACAGAGGGTTTACTCACTGCATCATAGTCATGGTGGCTTTGACTTGCTAAAAGTAAAGGTCAATCTAGTTGGCCAAAATATTTTTCAGTCTGCATCCGTTAATCATGCTCGTAAACCCAAGAAAATGCCTGTCATCCACAATTACTGAAGCAAAATTTGTGAGTTGTAGGCTTTAATAAAAGCCAATAATACTGTCACATTATATTTGATATTTACAATGTCACTCCTCTGAAGGAAGCGTGATGCCCTCAAACTAGATCATAAAACCCTTTCTCTTAGAAGGTCTTTTGTCGTTAAAAAGATGGTGGCATTTATTCAAGAATTAGAACCTCTGCAATGATACTTTTCACCCTTTTTTTTTCACACTGCCGGTAGGCAACAGTAAGGCAGCAATTTCAAGTGAAAACATAATAATTTATATTAAAATGTACATTAATACGTTGACATGACTGGCTGTTTTTTTAACCCCAATATCAGCCTCATATATTCAGCTGAAAAACTGTACGATTTCATACTCCTTTACCTGCCTTCTTGGTTCTTCAGCACACACAGCACCAGTCTTTTTTACACTTTCTAATTTGTATATCCTCCCTCTCCTCCTCTGCCTGTCTCCCTCAGACCCACATGGTCCATCATTCACCATCGGTAAGGCCATATGGCTGCTGTGGGGTCTGGTGTTCAACAACTCTGTTCCGGTGCAGAATCCAAAGGGCACCACGAGTAAGTTCATTGTATCAGTGTGGGCCTTCTTCGCTGTCATCTTCCTGGCCTCCTACACTGCCAACCTGGCTGCCTTCATGATCCAGGAAGAGTTTGTGGACCAAGTCACTGGACTGTCTGACAAGAAGGTGCGTTTACACACATATGGAAACACACACACACACACACACAGAAGAAACTAAACACATTCACAGTCAGGGTTGCTCTTGTAATGGATGCCAGCCCTGCGGCCAGACAGGGTTCTCCAGGGAGCGCCCTTGGGCTTCAACATCCCAAACCCTCTGGCCGTAGCTGTCACCAAGCTAACACTGCCAGCACAGCAGACCCAGTGGCGCGCGCTCACACACACACACACGGGCTGTATAGATCAAAGACGTGTGTGTGTTTGGATGTGTGTGTAGTTTGCAGAGGCTGGCAGTGTCAGCAGAACCCTAGCCAGACTTACGCTAGACTGGACACACAATGATGATGACTGATGAGTTCACTCCACTGTCCCTCCTTTCTCCTCTGTCACTCTCCTTCCTTCTCTCTCCTCCTATCTGACTCTCCTTCACCTTAACACTTTCTCTCCCTCCCTCCTTTTCTTCCCCTCCGCTTTCTCAAACTTCTTACTGTCTCTCCGTTCTGCTTTTTTTTTTGTCTTTTAGCTTCTTTGTTTTTTCTTCTCTTGTGCTCCTCCTCCTGTCAATTCCATCTGAAACAATATGTCTCTCTTTTGCCCTCCTTATTTCCCTCACTGCAGTTCCAGAGTCCATACTCCTATTCCCCTCCATTTCGCTTTGGGACGGTTCCTAACGGCAGCACCGAGCGCAACATCAGGAAGAACTATCCGGACATGCATCAGTACATGACCAAATACCATCAGACTGGCGTCGTGGATGCGCTGGTCACCCTCAAGACCGGGTACTGTAATCTTGTCAAGTCAACTCGTGTCAAGTTGAGAGTTTTTATACCTGGGAGGCTAATTTTGTCTGCAGACAGCTCATATGCATAAGAACATGTGAGAACAAACCGAAAAAGACATTGCATCACACTGAAAACTCGGCCCTGTGGGGCTCAGCACTAGCTTATGCTAAAATGCTGCAGAATGTGCTCAGCGTTTGTGTCACTGACGGTAAAAAAGCAGACGCTGCCTGCAAGTGCTCATTATTGAGTCTTGTTGCTGCTGGAGAGATGGAGCTGCCAAAACAGGGAGAGTGTAATTTGTTCTGTAGTTTGCTGCCTTTATTCTCCCTCCTAAACACACTAATGGAAGGATGGCTGCAATGCTTTTATTTGTTCATTAGTTTCGTGTGCTTTGATGTTTTGGGTATTTTTTCCAAATATGATTTTGCTTGTAGCCTCTCTGCAATAACTTCACTGATGCTGAATATCAAATATAGGAGGATTGGCTTTGTTTATACAACATCACAACTGTAGTATATATAATGTGTTCTGCGGAATCATCAGTCTTTAATTCAATTCGGCAACATTTGTTGTTAAAATCAGAGAAAATGTTAACACTTTGGAGTTCCTGTCAAAGTCATTCAATAGGCCGTGACACATTTAAAATATTATATTCTTTAATGAATCTACAGTGTATCGTTTTCAAATGCTGTATGGACTTCAATTAATGAACTTCTGTGCGGTTTTGCAATAACAGCTACTCAATGACTGCGTTTAACATATGCCCTTTGGTGAACAGTTCCATTCAAAGTGTTTAATATTTATCCATCTCTAACATGGAGAACCCCAGGGGGATTGATTAGCACCAGGGTGTATTCATAGGGTTGTATAAAATATTTTTTTTTTGCTGATAACGAAGTTCTAAAAAGGGTTCTGCTGCTATATATATGCTATGTTTTTGCTGAGCTCGGATGTATCGAGCCCACATAGGGGGAATGTTTTGTCGGATACAAATTGTGGCCCCTTTGTTTGAATTCAGCTTGTCATGTCAGAATAATGACAAAACCTGCGAATAACAGATTATAGCTCAGTACGAACAAAGACATCCTCATGTGCTCACCGGACAGTCCTCTCAGTCACAGTCAAAATCTGATCAGTGTGAGAATTTCTGCTCCAAAAAAATTGTGAGTAATCCAACTGGTCTGTTTGTGGATCTGAGTCAAATTGTTATTGGCACACAACACACTATGTACATTAGGCTCAGTAGACTTAACAGTGTTGACGCCTGGTGTATCAAATTTCACATTATCTTCTTTTACCATGAAGACAAACCCCAAGTACATTGTAGTTGTTGTTACTTTTACATGGAATTAATACAGTTTCATTCACATTTGAAATTAAGAGCATTAATATAGCAGCAAACAAACACATTCATTTCCGCCGTCGCTCTGCGCTGCGCCATTACCGCTGATAACGCCGTACCGTCCCACGGCGGCGTCACGTAAACGTTGCGTAAATGCCCACTGATAGATATGCTCCGAATTTGTAATTTAGCACCTTTAAAATGTTTTATCTAATTTGTTTAATCGGTTTCAAAAACAAAGTGTAAAAAGGGCTCGATGTGGTTTGTATGCTAAGCGACCTGTCTCCTGGTTGTAGTTTCACATTTAACAGACAGATGAGATCAATCCTCTCATCTAACAAGAATGCAAATAAGCATATTTCCCAAAACTATTTCATCATGTAAGACAGTCCTTGTGCAGGACTATATCTTGGCTTCATATTTAAAGGAGTACTCTCGTATCTCTCTGCAAAAAAAGTGACATCTCAAAATGTCAAACTAATCCCTTTAAAGCACACCGATGTCACAGGGTATGTTTATGAGTTGCAAGCAGTTCTTTCAAAAGTAACATCCCCTTGCTTTAACCGAATCGTTTTGAGAGGCCTGACTACTGTAGGCAAAATATCCAGTACATCAGTGAAAGTGAAATAAATCTAAATTTGTGTTGCAGAAATATGTTATTTTAATGTTCTGCCGTTTATGTTAATAGTGTCATAACCCTTAAGATTTATCATGTACAGGCTGGAAACCCCCCAGATAATAAATCCAGAATGTGTGGTTCTCTTACAGGAAGCTGGATGCTTTCATTTACGACGCTGCGGTGCTGAACTACATGGCGGGCAGAGACGACGGCTGTAAGCTGGTCACCATCGGCAGCGGTTACATCTTTGCCACCACAGGCTATGGCATCGCCTTGCAGAAAGGATCCTACTGGAAGCGACTGGTTGATTTGGCCATCCTGGGCATCATAGGAGATGGTGAGGCGCTCGCACGCATCAACATTCTGCAGCATCTCTGTCACACGGTCACAGTCACACATTTAAGTTCAAGTTTCTCAGATGATCATGGCTTTTATTGTTATTTCAGTTGTGCCATTACTCAGCTCTCCCTCCTCCCTCCCCCTCCCCTAACACTCTCACTCTCTCCTCCCTCTGTCAGAAAGCTATCAGGGGCGAGTCTTAACACACCATTTCATCATCATTATACTGTGTGTGTTCGTGTGTGTGTGTGTGTGTGTGTCCATCATGTCCTGTTATGTTTACTCCTCCAGATTGTTCTGTATAATAAGCTGTGAGATGGTGCGAATGGAGGAAAGAGAATGAGCCAGACAGAAATCAAACTGCTGAAACCACTAAAGCGCTTCGCTTCACACCCGGCCTTTTTATTCGGGGCAAACACCGGTGTGCGCATGCGGCACACAAACACACTCGGCCTGATAATAATTCCTCCCATCTTTCCTTATCACTCCATCACTATCAATTCTTCTCCCTCCTCCCACAGCCCTTTTTTTCACTCCACCTCCTGTATCCTTTTCATTACGATCCATTTACCAACTCACTTCTCGCCCCTTCTCCCTTCTCCCCTGCATCTTTCCTCGTCACGATATGGCCTTTTTCCCACCACACCTCTCTTATTCCCTCTACCGCTCATTCCCTCCCTCTCTCTCTCTCGACCTCGTTTTATTCCTTCTCTTTCATTCCTTCGCCCCTAACCTGCAGCCATCTTAAATTTTCACTTCACCTACATTTCCACAGAGCTACTGGGCGGGACTGAACATCTCCTTCGTCCCCTACAATTTGTACATCGAACCAACAGGGGGTTGCTATAACTCTGCTTTACACCATATACAAGCATTTAAAGGGTCGTAAAAAACCATGCTAGATTGTTGTTTGTGGACTTCTCGTCTGCCTTCAACACTATACACCCCCACCTGCTGGTGCAGAAACTCAGAGTGCTTTGGATTGGACTCAAACAATGTGGGATGGATGTTGGACTTCCTCACTAACAGGACTCAGAGAGTGAGAATAAATGTACTTCTATCTGGTCTGTCTTTAACATCAACTGGTTCCCCCCAAGGCTGCGTCCTCTCTTATAAATTATGTATAGCAGTGACATATGCATTGATTCCAGACGCTACCAGCAAACTCCTTTAAACACTTTAATTAACGGACAACATTGAGACAATTTGACCACAGATATGCAGGGTAAGAAAAGCGTCTTTGATTGTGTGAGGAAGCCAGCCATGTTCCCGGTTGACAGATCCCTGATCACACTGATTTATAAATATTTTATTGAGTCACTTTACACTTGCCTTCTGCTGGTATGCATCCCTTAACCTCAAACAGAAAAACTAATTAACAAAGTCAGCTGCAAAATCATTGGCGCTGAGCAGAAATGTCCATTTGAACTGTACAACAAACAGCTGTTAAAAAAGCAGAAGCCATTATATCTGACAGTAACCACCCCTGCACCCCTGTTTAATTTGAAGGTATAAATTCTCTTTCATACCCTCTGCCGTTTTACTGCTGAACTCTGTAGTACAGGTAGTATCATCAAATCTCCAACCATTCCTGTTCTTTTCACTGATATTGTAAATTCATACCTCATGTGTTCCTCCTGTATTTATAGGTTTTTATAATCGTGGTTATGTAAGTGTGTTTTTTTATCTTGTGTGTCTAGCCCTGTGTTGTTATTGCTACTGCTGCAAAACCGATTGCCCACTCGGGGACAAATACAGTTTTTGAACTTGAACTTTTCAACAGGTGAGATGGAGGAGCTGGAGGCGCAGTGGCTGACTGGGATCTGCCACAGCGAGAAGAACGAGGTGATGTCCAGCCAGCTGGACGTCGACAACATGGCGGGTGTCTTCTACATGCTGGCCACGGCCATGGGCCTCTCCATCCTCACCTTCATCTCTGAACACCTTTTCTACTGGAGGCTGAGATACTGCTTCACTGGTGTCTGCACTGGGAGGCCTGGTCTGCTCTTCACAATCAGCAGGGTGAGGATAAGGACATTTGTATTTTCCACTGCAGGAACATGGTCCATTGTTTGCTCCTTCTGCTTCTGAGGTTGTATTTGAGATGTTGCCGTTACAATCTGCAGTGCTGAACACCACTTACTGATCAAACACCATCCTCGAGAGTGCAACAACTGATGTACAGCATTGATTGAGGCCTGCAACAAAGCACTTATTGCAATGTCAATATCAGGGCTCGGGATGGGAATTTCGTGAAATGTCATTGACGTTGAAACAGTGCAGGCGACTTGCAGACTCCTCCTAGAGAGTATGAAAGACAGAGAGAGCAGGCTATACACACAGAGACACAGCTAGTAAAACAAAGCCTAACTGCATTTGCAAATTGTCTTAATGCGGTTTCGTACTGAAGCTGAAAAAGAACAAGAAAAAAGACGGCGAGATATTGCGACTTTGAAGACAGCCGTGGAGCCTTTGTGGTGTTTAACAACAACAGTTCAAACATCACACATTAAATTACAAAAACGATTTTTCTGTCTGTTGCATCTCAGACAAAGCAGTCTAATTTGCCTAATCTTCATGGTTCTTCAGATGCAGTGAAAATGCAAACAGGAACGCACAAAAAACGACTTGAAGCCTGAAACAGGATTGTTTCAGTTAAAGAAAAAAGCAAATATGTGGACAATCATAAGTCTGAGACACACAATAGTTACTGTTAACATATAGAAGGAGTCTGGGTACGTGCCGTATGTGTGTGATAAAAGATGATATAGTCCAGCTGAGGTAGAGATGAACTAACGGCACGGACTGCATGGAGGAATCAAACCGCTATGAGGATGATGTGAACACACACTCATATAGACACACACTACACAAAGCTTTGTCCTAGCTCTCTCTCACCCACACACACGTACACGAGTCTGGTCTAACAAAGTTAAAAATGGTAACACATATACAGGAGGAGCGAGGGGATGGACAGAGTTGACCACACGGGCAGACAGATAGACAGACGCACACACACACACACACACACACACACACACACACACACACACACACAGACGCACAAACACACAGAAAACAGAAATGGGCTCATCCAGACAGACCATTCTTTCATTATTCATATGTCATGTCTCTGTGTGAGGAAGGGCTTTTATTCCAGACGAGCAGCATTTCACACATTAAATGTTTTACAAAAAGAGTGCGATGTCTGTCTTTGTGTAAGTGTGTGTGTGTGTGTGTGTGTGTGTGTGTGTGTGTGTGTATCTCTCGTTTTGCGCATACCGTTCGAGCAGCGATGCGGGAGGTTAAGTGGCTTCAGGAAGAACATCTCCTTGCACTCAAAAGCCCCCTTCAGTGACATCATCACCTAAATTAAATTTTCTAGGCGCCTCTGAAAGCCGTTCATCTAAAAAAGTGGCGATTATCTCTTCTTGCCACATCACAAAACAAAATGAGGTTAAGGTTTGCAGTAATCGCATCGGAGACAAGGATACAGAGGTGTCCCTTAATTTACCGGGCATGGAAATTAGTCTTGTGCATGTTTGAACTTTTTTCTTGTGAAGTCATTGGGTTGGGAAATAACTCTTCTATTATCTTCCTTATCTCTCTTCCCCTCTGCCTCTCCTCTCCTCTTGTTTTGTTTTGTCCTTTTTTGTTTCCTCTCCTCTCAGGGTATATGGAGCTGTATCCACGGCGTTCATATAGATATGAAGAAAAAGAATCCTGAGCTGGACTTCAGTCCTCAAGCCAACATGCTGCATCTGCTCAAGTCTGCCAAGTCCATGGCTTTGTCTTCTCCCAAACGCAACACTGTCCTCTTGCAGCCCAACATCTTAGATGTGATGTCGGGGAAAGGTACTATAACTCACGCACAGTACACCTTACAGTGTATATTGTACACTGTATTTATATTGTATATTTTACTTCGCACAGAGCAGGCAAACATACCACCTGTGATACCATTGCTCACACGTACAGAGGTCACCCTGCCTTTTCTATACAGTCTACATATGCTGAAATAAAGGTGACTCCAGACTGTAATCGGATTGACTGTCATGTATAAGCTCGCCTCATGATTAGAAGCACATTAGGTGGCACACGCAGCGTGCCAGGGCAGTAGATAATGGATCAGGCTGAGCATCCATCCCAACATCCGTGTATTGTATCTGCTGTCTGAGGTGCATCTCTCCTTGTCTCCTAGGTAACTCACTCCATCTGCCCCCGAAGGGTCCTGGTCTCTATAGCAACGCTGCTGGTCCGCACAGTTTCTTGTCATTGTCCGGGCGACACAAAAACCTCCTTAACAATGCTGCGCCATTCCCGGTTCAACAGAAAGCCCCCCCTCTTCAGACCAGCCCCAACAAGCCCCAGCTGTCAATCACGAACGACAACGGCAAGACCCGCCTCACTGGGTCGGCCCTCGCCGCTGTGCCACAGGGCTCCAAACCTCGAGCCCTGTGGAAGAAAAGTGTTGAGACGTTGAAGACTCAGCCCACTGTCGTATCTCCAGGCCCAAGCCCCGCCCCCTCATCTGGACCTGGACCTGCACCAATGAAGAGCCAGCGCTATCTGCCTGAAGAGACGCCACATTCTGACATCTCAGAGTGCTCCAGCCGGCCGCCATCACACAAAGATTCTGATTCCATTGCGGCGGCGAGGGGAGGATTCAAGCCTATCAATCAGCTGAGGAAGAGAGGAGGGGGAGGAGGAGGAGGAGGAGGAGGGGGAGGTGGAGGCGGAGGATCCAAGATCTACTCCATTGACTCAGACCAGGCCAGTCTCCAGTCCGCTCCGCCCTACCAGCGAGACAGCCAGGGGGGAGGTGACGACCACAGTTACCCCCCTGACCTGTTTCCACCTGACAGCACATACTCACACACTCACACACTCTCCCACCAGGTGGACGCACCCATTTTGCAGCTGAGTGCCAGCCTGCTGCACCACAGTCACAGCGCAGAGGCCGACCTGCACTCCCTGAAGGACAAGAAATACAGCACCTACACACACAGCAGGTATCATGCTCAGCAGAAAATGAACACCGTGACCATGTTTCAAGGGCTTTCATAGTTTTTTTTTCTTGTGTGTATAATCGATGTCATCCTCTCTCCCTGCAGCTCAAAGGACAAAGCTGGAGGTTCATTTGACGCTCCGGGTGCAGGCCAGGGGACACAAAGCGTCAGGCCCGGCCACTGTCGCTCCTGCCTGACCAAGCTGAGCGGTTACTCCGGCCTTTACACTGTCCGCTCGCCACAGGCCCGCTGTGACGCCTGCGCCCACCTGGGAAACCTGTACGACATCAGCGAGGATCACCTGCACTCGCACTACTCCCACACGCACACTCACCCACACAGCGGGGACATGTTTACACACTACCTTCCCCAGAGCGAGCTGGGCCTGGTGGGCGAAGGGGACGGGCTGGTCAGCCACTTTGAGCCCTCCCCCTCCTCCCCGTCGCTTCTCCCCTCCTCCCCGTCGGCCCAGCACCTTCAGCTGAGTCGTCAGCACTCCTACGAGAACGTGCTTCCGGACGGCGTTCCCGAGCGGCTGTCGCAGCTGCACACCCACCTGCGGGGCCTGAGCCTGCCTGACAGAGATAGGGAGAGGGAGCTGACCCTGGACGAGGGGGCCTATGCTAATGTTCTCACAATGCGCTCTGATCGTCCGTTCAGCAGCCGCAGCCCCCCATCTCCGTCACCCTCACACCACCACAGTCTGGACGCCCCTATGCCCCTCCCCCGGCGCTCGAAGAGTCTCTTCCCCGATCGCCCCTCTCACAACCCTTTCCTCCAGTCAGCTCCTGGCACGACACAACGAGATCCCTCCCCCCAGGCTGTCACACGCATGCCACAGAGAAGTTCCGCCCACGAGCTCTATAAGCAGCGAATGCCGCTGTCGCTTACCCTCGGTAACCATGGCAGCCATCACAACAACCAGCATGGCGGCCTTGTCGACCAACAGGTGTTCTACCCTCAGCAGGAGCCCCCTGTGGTGGCCT
>NW_027176963.1:583512-611012 GCF_023349555.1 Cebidichthys violaceus
ATGCAAGACAGTTTGAACAAAAATACGCACCTTTTTGAAAGGTGAACGCTGCCCCTCTTTTGGTAATCTTACCAGGTTTGGTGTGTGAGTTATATGCACAATATCAGGTTGCAATATTATACTTCTGTACAGAGAAATCTTTGTTTTAAATGTTAGAAACGGATATCATTTGTTTGATTTGAATGGTATTAAGTGTTGAATTCATTTCAATAACAACGTGGCTTTTTATTCTGCTTTTTTAAAAGAACAAAAAAAAAAAAGACTGGCATGTTTTTAGATTCTTGTGTGATTTATTTTTTTCCTCTGGTGTGTTGTTGGTTGGGACCTCACTGTACAGTCCTCACTGCCTGGTTAACAGACTAGTTAACCATCCTGGTCAGCTCACCAGTTAACTAGCGACACGTAGCTGGGTCTCTCATCTGAATCACACTCAATGAATAATGATAGTCCAGCCTGTGTGGTTAATACAAGCCCCCTCCCACCCACATAGTTCTCTTCCACTACGAGTCTGTGCTGTTTCACCTCTGAGTGTGAGCGCGTGTGTGTGTGTGTGTGTGTGTGTGTGTGTGTGTGTGTGTGTGTGCGTGCGGGAGGGAGGGAGAGTGTGTATGTGTGTTTTACACCGTGCAGGCATTTATATAAGTCAGTGGATATGTGTAACAAGAGGTTGTTTGTGGTGTGTGTGTGTGTGTGTGTGTGTATACTTTTCTGTACTCTCTTCGGTTCGTCCCACACATAACATTTGACCCGGCTCTTACTCATATAACACAAATACAGCTACACACACACACACACACACACAAACACATGTTGCGTCTGTACTGTCGTTGGTTAAGAGAACATGTAGAATGAGTTTTGTGCGTCCACCATCACACCGATTTTTACACCAACCTTTTGTTTGATTTTTTGATTCTTTTTTTTTTTTTTTTAAATTGCATGACGTGCTTGTGTTTCTGGTGGTACCTATTTTGCTGCAACACCTGAGTTCTCCCTGAGTTGACCTACTGAGGCTACGTGCGCCAACGTCTCCCTCCACCCTGGTTAGTGCACCACGTCCGACTGGAGCCCCGGATGCTTAAACACCCCCCCGACTCCCGGCCTGCGATGTCACCAAGGCGCCAAGCTGGCTCCTGCACAACGCCAGCCGTCGTCAAGGAACATGTGGTGAACGTTTCTCAGTTTGGTCCAGATAAACACATCTTATACACAGTACTGGGTGGAAGGAGTGCGTTGGTGTGTAGTCCTCCGGGTCTCCCTGCCGTGTATCTCACTTGTGTATAAGTTCAGGGGTTTCTAAGCTACTAGTTGTGTTGTAAATACTACCTTGTCACTCAGTACCTCTGTACAATCTGTAAATAAGTAAAGGTTACATTTTTCTACTTGTTTGGGTCTTGTTGATTAATCTTTTTATCTATCTTTCCATCCATCTATCAATTAATCCATCATCTATCTATTAGTCCGTCAAGTAACTAAACTATTCATTGTAAATGAAACAATTATTAATGCTTTATCAATCAGTAATAAGCCATAAGAGGATAGAATATGAAGCTTAAAGGGGAAATTAAGAATTCCAATATGTTATTTCCCTGGCCAAGGAAAGCTCAATACATATTTGTGAACATGAGCTTCTCTCTCACAAAGCCAGAAACTACAGCAGTAACTCTCAAACCTGTGTTGTCATCCGGTATCATCAGGAGTCTGGAGCTGATCCATAGACAATGAATGGAATATTAATTTTGTGAACACAGAATGTTTGTTTTCTTTATTATACCAAAATGAGCTTTATTCTGTTGTAGAGTTCTCAGTCCTGAAATAGGGTCTGAGGGAGAGTTCATGTTCATAAATGTTTTTGGACCGTCTTAGACCATAGGAATAACATTTTTAAAATGAGCGTTCCCTTTTAAAAGAGGAGTTCACACCACAAACCAGAAATAGCATTTTTCGGTCAATCGTGTTACCTTTGGCCGGAGCGAGGCTAGCTGTTCCCCTCTGTTTCTAGGCTTAATGCTAAGCTAAGCTAACCGTCTGTTAGTGGAAGCTTCATATTTACCATAAACTCTCTGCAAAAAAAAAGTGTATTTACCAAAATGTTGACCTGCTCCTTTAATGACTTACTAACATGTGTAACTGTAGACCTGAAGGCTCATTAGAAAGTGGGTACACTCTGGGTTTCTCACCCTCTGATAAGTTGTCAACGGTGCTCTGCAGCTCTTCTTTAAATAAATGACTACCCTGTCAAAGCTGTAATTAAAGATGATTAACTTGTTTTAAAAAAAAAAAGTAAGTCACTTACCATACACAATACCGTACATGACTCAAGATTATTTGGTCAGACGACTATTTCTAAAGTCCAGGGAAATTAACTTTCAACTTTTTGGTTGCCTTAATTAATGATAACATTACTGTAAACTTAATGGCTAATTAGAAAGTCTGTAAGTCAGAGGTTTCTCACTTTCTAATAAGCCATCATGTCTGCAGTTAATAAGTTGAGTTAATAAATTGTTAATGAATTAACTTTGTGTCTGCTAGCAGCATGGCTCTTTGGGTCTGTTGGTCGGTCCACTGCTTTGGTCCACACTGAAATATCTCAAGAACCATGAGGTGGATTACCATGAAACTTTAAGTCTTGATCCTCAGAGGATGAATCCAAATTACTTTTCCTCTTGCATCAGCAATGGTTTGCAATTTTGAGTGAAATGTCTCAACAATAATTAGATTGAAAATTTTACACTATTTATGCTTCCCTCAGGATGAATTGCAATAACTCTGGCAATTCTTTAATTTCATCATCTTCATGAAAAATCTATGTGTGTATGACCAAATATCACAAATTAGCCTCCGCTGCACTTTGAGTTAAGTGCTGATAATGAAATGTTAGCCTGCTAACAGACGGAACTAATGGCGACCATGGTGGACATTATGCCCACTAAATATCACCAGGTGCTTGTTGTTTGCATTTATCACAAAGCATTGCTTTGCACAGGCGGCAAGTCTGTGCCGAGTCTTAAAAGTGAAGCCAATGCTGAAGTGTCTTAAACCTGAAGTCTGATTGTATCGAAGTCTATGAGAAAATGACCCTACTTCTCACTTGATTTATCTAAACATGAGTTTATGGTCTCAATAGCTAGATCAAGTCTTCTTCCACACAGCATGATGTTCATTTAGTAAATTATGGTCCCATTTAGAGTCAAATAGACTATATAACAGGGTATGCTTTAGGGGCGGGGCTACCTTGTGATTGACAGGTCGCTTTCACAGCATTGTGCAGTCTGGGAGTTGCCCGTGTTTTCATCTGACAACTTTAATCCTTTCACACTGTGTTTTCAGTTCGTAAAGAGTAAATTATAACATGTTTGGTCACCTCAAAATGTGTTACTTAGCTTTTTGGTTGTACTTAGCTCCACCCTCTCGTGTCACTTCTGTTTGCAAAAAAGATGGCGACTGCCAAAACCAAGATGGCGACGACTAAAATTAGGCTTCAAAACGGCATTCCACAAACGAATTGGTGACATCACTGTGACTACTTCCACTTCTTATATACAGTCTGTGTTATAGCCTCACACAGCTGGCTGAAGACTTCAGAAGGTAAATGGTGAAACGGATCTATCCATCTATCCATCTATCCATCTATCCATCTATCCATCTATCCATCTATCCATCTATCCATCTATCCATCTATCTATCTATCTATCTATCTCTGCAGTCTGCTGACTACTAAAAGGGCTTTTTAGGATCCTGCTGCAAAAGCTCTCTCTGCCCCACTCCCCAAATGCTTTCATAATGCACGCTTAGCATGAGTGTGTGAGTGCGTGCCCGTGTGTGTGCAATATGTGTGTGTGTGTGTGTTTAGATCAGTGTTCTGGTAAAAAGCTTTATTTTTATATTTTTGTCTCCCTCAGGAGACGGACGCTCTAATCTGGGCTGAAGTGGGACAGGAGAGGGGAGCAGAGAGGAGCACATAGACACAAAAACACACACTCAGACGTACACACACACACACACACACACACTTTTCCATGGTGCAAATCAGCACACGCCGAGGCTGAGAGATCTGTCACAAGCCGTAGACCAGCTGCAGCTAGTAGAGAAGGAGAGCGAGTCCCGCCAGAGCCGTCCAGACTTTATTTGAAATGACTCGCATGGTGAAAACATCACTCTACACTACAATGTCCACACAGACCTATACGTCTGTGCTCACAAGAGTGTGTCCTCATCCGTTTGCCGCTTCCTCTGAGACGGGTTGTGAGGACCACAGCAGCCTAATTCTTTCTGACGTGATCCATATGCTCGCATCTAATGGACAGACTAACAACACACACTCTGACACAAGCCTCTTATTTAATTAATAGAGTTGAGCCCCATGTGTCAAGCTGGTAATGTAATTACTGTAACAAACAGGAGAAGAATACATGTTCCTTGTACCCCTGAAGTAACGCTCATACATACATGTGCGTATACATATATATCACACTGTATGTGGTGTGAGATTAAGCAGATAAATGAAGATGATTAGTTTCCTGAAAGAACGTCTGCATCTGAGCAAACCCCGCGGCTGGAGAGGAGTCAGTAAAACAAGAGGCATAAGTCAGGAAGAAGAAGAGACCGAGCAGAGGATGATGGAGGACGATGGGGTGATAGCGCTGACTTTGACAGGCCCGCTGTAGGCTGTTGGCTCTTCCAGAGACTTCAAACATCCTCATTAACCAGCAGTCAGCCTACACACTTAACACGTGTGTGTGTGTGTGCGTGTGTGTGTGTGTGTGTTTGCATGTACGCTTGTGTTCTTAAACTGCTGTGATTGTATGTGTGAGAGAGCTAGATAGATAGAAGAAGAGGGGGAGAGAGAGAGAGAAGGAGAGAGCAGCGTGTCAGCCTACACACTAAACAAACCCATGAAAATTCATAAGGACCTGGCGACGCCTACTCACAAATACTAAAAATACTGGAGTGAGTTGAGCCTAGTCAGAGGAGAGGAAAGGGGAGGAAGAAGAGCGCGAGAGAGAGAGAGAGAGAGAGATAGAGGAGATGAATAGAGAGAAATGAGAGAGCAGCAGCAGAGGAGGAGGGAGAAGAAGACGAGATAGGTGTAACATGAACCAGGGGAGAGTAGAGCAGAAAGAGAGGAGAAATAATAGTTACATCAACTGCATCCAACTTAGAACATCTATTCTCAGCCTCCAGCGGTCAGCACTCACTTTGTGTAAAAGTGAGAGTGTGTGAGTGTGTGTGTGTGTGTGTGTGTGTGTGTGTGTGTGTGTGTGTGTGTGTGTGTGTGTGTGCGTGTGTGCGTGTGTGTTTCTGCGTGAAAATGTTTTCCCTGGATATCGTGAGCTTGAAGAAAAATAAAATAAAAACAGTTTAAATTTTTCTCGGCATGTTGGCGTTCAAGCCTCTCCGTGTTGCAGAAGTCCACGTTCACACTGATTTGATGGCAATTGACAGCATTTTACTGTCAAAGTCATCCATCCAGCCGGGGAAGGAGGGTGGGCGGGACGGGCAGTTTTGATTGGGATTTTGCCTTCAGTGCTGTTATGTATAGTCATAGTGTACAGACGTTTTGTTCTGGGCGTCTGAATCGGGAGGAAGCGGCTCCTTTCACAGCTCTGATGGTGGACTTTCTGCAGGCTTTAGTAAATGTTGACAGATGATGTTTGATTGACAGCCCAGACTCATACCAAGTGTTTTCAGTTTAGGATTTTTAAAGCTAGCTATCTATCTATCTATCTATCTATCTATCTATCTATCTATCTATCTATCTATCTATCTATCTATCTATCTATCTGCAACATTGTTGGACCTATTATGGACAGTTTAGGGAAAAAAAAGAAACAAACAAAATCAATGCAGCAGAAGAGGAAGAGGACATATCTTCTTTTTTTCGTTAAAACCTGGTGCCTACACTACCCAAAATGCAACCCCACTGCCTATAGCGTCTAGCGTGGCCTCGAGCAGAGATGAGGAACAGGCTACAGAGGTCTGGTTGGGTAAACTCACTTCTTTCTGACTCTGCGGATTTTTAATTTTCAAACTTTTAGTCTTACTTGCTTACTTACTGTGAGTGACATCATTTGAGGGAAATCTGATCTGATCTGACTTCCCTTATCTCCCTCTGGAGCCACACTGGGCTTTATAAAACTACTACTACTACTCACATACATATTTAATTCATCTAAATATAACTGTTTATGGCTTTGTTTTAAGACCTTACCTGTTGCCATTCAAAGAAAACTATAACCCATTGGTCTATTTGCGTCATACCAGTATTAAAGTCAATGCCATTAGGATGAGTGCAGTGCCACAATTAATCCAGCAGATGGAGACATATACTCTGTTATCAAATGAAAGGCTGCTGCTGGAGGAGGACAGTGTGCAATGCTCCTTCATGCAAATGAATACAGACGGTTAGAATCCCCTAAAAAAGATCCAGAGGCATTGGAAAACCCATTAGCATGCCCTCAAACTCAACTTTTGATCACAGCATAGCAAAGGTAACACATGATTTGTGGTTATGGCTGTGTAAAATGTATTTTTTCTTTTCGTCGGCTGCTGGTTCGTTGAGTTAAAGGATAGAGTTAGTGAACCAGCAAACTATCATTCATTCCATTGTCCGTCAAAATATTAAATAGCAACAAGTAGTATTATATATCATTTTAGGACTGATATAGGACATATTATTATATTATAGGATATATTGTGGCTTGATTATGTATTATCCGTGTTGATAACAACTTGTTACATTGTTCATAGCTATTGTCAACATGTGTATTTAAGCATGTTTATGCATGCGTGTATTTATGATCCATGTTCTATGCGTGCATGTGGATTGTAATGCTGGCATGTTGCATTGTGTGATGCAGCGGATTGGAGCCCAAGACCAATTTCCTTGTGGGACAATAAAGTATATATCTTATCTATGAATACACAGCATGTAAACAAAACAACATTGGAATTGCCGGTAGTCACATTCATCCTCTATTGTAGAGGCTCTTGAAAAAAACGATCACATTACTGCCTCCATGTCTGCTCTTTTACATGTGTATACATGGCCCTCCACCAATCTCACATATAAAAGTGGGTTTGCTCTGTCATGAGTCGTTCTACTCGGCTTGTGAAAACATGTATACTGACTTGAGCTGATATGACCAGGGTTGTCTCGTCTTGGGCCTAAAACACAAAGCCTCTGTTAAGACAGCGTTTGAAAGACATTAACCAGCCATTGAGGGTCCACAGAGTCACATGTGTGGACCACTTCTCAGTCTCTGCTGCTTTCACTCTTAACCCTCTTTTCTTTAATCTGTGCCTTGCGAGTCTTCAGACTTTATGGAGGTACTGTACCAAATCACTGGAGTACCCTTTTAATACCCAGGATAAACAGCTCCTTTTGCAGCTCTGATGGTGAACTTTCCGCTGGTCGACAGATGATGTTTGATTGACACCACATTCTCTGTCAGTCAGCTCAGTTTAAGCAACAAAAGCAACATGGTTTCCCTGATAGAAAGCTATAAATCTCAAGCAGTGGAGTGACATCATGCGTGACTGATGACACCTAGTCCCTGCCTCACTTTTCTCGCCATCCCTCTCACACACACACACACAGAAATAGTGCTTCCCGGCTATGCTTATGCTAATAGCTCTATGCTAATTAGGGTACTTCCAGGTGCAGAAATAGACACAGAACATTTAGAGTAAATTTAGCTTTAATAAACAGGCTAATCGCACCATTAATGTTACATCCAGCCCGACGCACACATGCGCAGTGTACAGCATTGTTGTTATTCTAATAGCGGGTTTCCACCTGACTGCTGCTTGCTGAGGGATGCTGAGAGGCAGGAACAAGGAGTTGGACAAACTCTGCTCCGTGTGCATCTCCAGCTACCGCTCTCCATGTGTGAGAGCTTGTAAATGTGAGAGCCGCAGCTCTCAGACTTCACGCCGTTTTGTTGTGTTTGTTTTATTTTGTCTCGTCTATAAATGATGAAGCTCCAGGCGGGAGAGAGGGAGAGGCACTCAGCCCTCCCCGGGGGGGGAGTGCTCGCCGCTGGGCATCGTCCCCTCAGCATCACCCACCTCCCCACAACCACCACGCCCCATGACGAATGAACGAGGACAGCGTGTGCATGTGTGTGACTAAATTAACAATCACATGAAACCATGTTCCAATGTGCAGAGCGTCACTGCATTATTATTGAAAGTATTAAGTTTGGCATCCATAAAAAAGTAATATTTTTGTAATTACTCTATAAATGAAAGCATTCATTTTGTTGTTTTACTCATTAGCTCCTGGAAACAGTCATTTGTCAGAGCTGTGCCTATAAATTACCAGCGGTTTCATCTCTTCAAAGGCTCCTGTTTACGACATTACTGACCTTGTGGGTGAGCGTGACCATCAACAACAATGTTTAGTGTTCTTGTCATCTGCCGGCAGATTAGAAAAAACAAAAATGGAGGAATAATTTGCAGCTCAGAGAACATAAATCTTTCTGTCAATTTATGTTTGTGAGTTGTGAGTTGAGAGAGGAAAGTTTCATCTTAGCTCAGTTGATTTGACAGTAAATCACAGACAAGTGTCAAGGATGACACAGCAAGTACGAGACATTTTGTCTTTGTTGTGTATGATGTAAATATAACACAAACCAACACATACTTATAGCATTATCAATGAAATCAAACATAAAAAAAACAAAAAAAACAAGAATAATACAAATGAATAAAAAATATTTTTGAAAAATCACATTATATATTGGATAATAGGCGTATATGTCAATGTATAATTTAACCTTTTAAAACTGTGTTTGTTACTTATCTATATAGTGCAAATATTGCATTCTGGAGAAACTTCTTTTGACCTTGAGCTGACAAAAGAATCTCAACACAAGCTTCACTAGCAGCTGTTCTGGAGCTTTCTATTGCATGATCTTCCCAAACAGATGGAGTCAATTTTTTAAGCCAGCATGAACAAGACGTCCTTAACATGCTCAGAAAATTCAAATTTGAACATCTGCAATTTCATGACAGCTGAGCAAACATCTGCTGAAATGTGATCAAATCTTCAGAAAACAGCTACTAAAGGACACTTTTCTCGAGCCTTTTTTATGATGATTTATAAGTCACAGAACAAACTTTATATAAATAACATCAGATAGCACCTTGTTGAAGGCACGACACAGTAAGCAGACACTTTCGGAAATGATATGTTGGAAAGTAATTCTTAGTTTTGATGGACTTGTAGTGAAACTCACACTGAACCTCACTGTGTGTTTTTCTAAAGTTAGAAAATAACATTAAGTAAGCAATTTGTTAAAGTACTTGTCAGTGTCAAACCTGTCTTTCCGTGGAGTAAGCCGGCCTTTCAGCGCCGTTGGCTGAGGCCATAAATGATGTACTTGTAACCGCATAGATGTTTAAAAATGAACTCATCTATGCAGTCGAGGTGAACCCTGCTGCTTTTTAAACTCCATTCACTTACTTCATCACATGGACAGGAAAAAAAGCCCGTAAGTCCACAAAATACAAGAGGAATCCTTGTATGAGTTTGTATTGGATTGTGTTCACGCCAGGAGTAAAAGCCAAACCGGAGACTCGACAGGAGGCAAAGAGCACAACGCATTTCTTCTTTGTTACACTGAAACGTACCACTGGGCCTGATGCATGTTCCCCACTAGCTCCATGCACTAAATCACAATTTACGCTTTAATTCCTACAACTGTGGCAACTACAACAATATCCATCAATTTACTGTTTTCACCCATTATTCGGTGTGTTTTCTGTGTTGTTCAGATTAATGTTGCTGATGAGACGTAAAGATCTTTGACTTTTCTTCACTCTGCAGAGTGACACAAGGGCTTATTGCTGTGTCTCTGTCCGCGGTGCTGATTGTGGATCTGTCAGCGGTGCAGGAGCTGTCCAAGGTGTTTGAAGAGCTTCATGCTGACTGTAATGTCTGCTGCCGGTGGGAGGCACTCAGCCTGTGTCAGATCTCTCTTACTTAATCACTGAGACATTATCCGTGCCTGTCTGCCGGGATATATAAGCTATGAGAGCTTTGTTCTTCGCTGAGACTTAGAACATGGTTCCCTGACATCTCACTTTTAGCAAAAGTGTAGTAGTGTGTTGTTTTGTGTCACTGCTTTAGTGGTTCCCTGGTCAAGTTTATTATTTTCGACATTGCCAGCGAGGCTTTGCGTCAGGTTGACTGTTAGTCAGAGGGCCGTGATCCTCCTGTCCACATCTCATGGAAATCTTTGAGTAAGACACTGAAATCCAAATAGTTCTTAACGTATGGGTGTGAGAAACACGACTTAGAGTCTACACCCATGTTAGTGGCTCTCTGAGGCTTTAAGCTTTGAGGTAAATGCTTATGTCAGCATGCTAACATGTTCACAGTGACAATGTTAACATGCTGATGTTAAGCAGTTATAATGTACACAGCACAGTAGTACAAGCCAGTACTAGCCAATCACAGCACAGTAGTACGAGCCAGTACTATCCAATCACAGCACAGTAGTACAAGCCAGTACTATCCAATCACAGCACAGTAGTACGAGCTAGTACTAGTTAATCACAGCACAGTAGTACGAGCCAGTACTAGTTAATCACAGCACAGTAGTACGAGCCAGTACTATCCAATCACAGCACAGTAGTACAAGCCAGTACTATCCAATCACAGCACAGTAGTACAAGCCAGTACTATCCAATCACAGCACAGTAGTACAAGCCAGTACTATCCAATCACAGCACAGTAGTATAAGCCAGTACTATCCAATCACAGCACAGTAGTACAAGCCAGTACTATCCAATCACAGCACAGTAGTACAAGCCAGTACTAGCCAATCACAGCACAGTAGTACAAGCCAGTACTATCCAATCACAGTACAGTAGTACAAGCCAGTACTAGTTAATCACAGCACAGTAGTACAAGCCAGTACTATCCAATCACAGTACAGTAGTACAAGCCAGTACTAGTTAATCACAGCACAGTAGTACAAGCCAGTACTATCCAATCACAGCACAGTAGTACGAGCCAGTACTAGTTAATCACAGCACAGTAGTACAAGCCAGTACTATCCAATCACAGCACAGTAGTACGAGCTAGTACTATCCAATCACATCACAGTAGTACAAGCTAGTACTATCCAATCACAGCACAGTAGTACGAGCCAGTACTAGTTAATCACAGCACAGTAGTACGAGCCAGTACAGCAATCAAAAATTCACCTTTAACAAAAGTTATTGGAGGAAATGATATCTGTGCTGCACAATCCTAGTTTGAAGAGCAGGTCACCACATATCTTAACCCAGCTACTCCTTTTCCTTCAGCTGCAGCCACCCGCAAGTCAGTTGGCTCAAGAGCTAGAGGCCACTCTACTAATCGCCAAAAGACACACAAAGAGAGTGCAAATTTCTGTCTGGCTTTGTTGGTACAAGTACAATGTGACCCAGCAGTCGGGGCCCAGCCATCCAAATCCTTCCCAAGACATGCAATGTTTTGTTTGCTATTTCTGTGTGGTCAGCTCTGGTGTGAGAACAGTAGTCAAGGAACACAAATCCAATGACTGGATGCATGAATGGTGCGTGATCTAAAGCTGTCTGCTAGCAAAAAGGGGACCGTAGTCATGAAAATAACTGAGCACTAAACCCTGGCAGTAGAGACTACGTCGAAATCTGACGTCACGTTGAATACATTTTTCCAGGGATCGACTAAAAGCATAAAGACTTGTGACATATGAGTTGGACCACCTAGGATCTGATTGTGTTTTCCATTCACCTGGCTCAGTGGGACACATGTGGCGGTGAGAAAAATGAAGAACCCAGGCCAGTGGAGAGGCCAATGCAAATCAGAGACCTCTCAGCAAGCAGCACCAGCTTCATCGCATGAGATTGTGTTATTGACGTCCTCTATTTTCAATTTAATGGTTTGAATTCACTTCCAGTGACTGCAGCCACAGAGGAGCACATTAACAGGGCCATTATCATGGGTTTTTGTGAAAGCAAAAATCAACCTTTTCATGTTTTAGAGCTTCCCTAAATTAGCGTAATTGTCACTGGGAAAATATTGAAAATCATTAACCAAAGTACATTTCAAGTTATTCCACTTTGGCAAAACAGAGAGCTTAAGGTGATGTGAGGAACTTTTAACCGATTATGAAACAGTCTCAATTTAATACTGATGCCTTTATATGACATAAGTAATGATACCATCAGCGAGAAGATTTAGGTCATAGGTGCCACTGGGTCGGATTCAGCAATATCAGACAAAATCATGCAGGTTGACGGGAGACTCCATTAGCTCAGACTCCAGCGGGTGCTGGTGCTCCACCATGCTCAATGGTAACTGATTATCATCATCCCATCTGACCTCAGACCTTATAACTACTTAACCCCACCTCAGAACTATGATTACTCTTTGTTTTCTGAAAGGTTAGTTTAGCAATAAAGTTAGCGCATATAGGCTAACTAAGACAGGGGGGGAGGGTCTGCTAAGTTTAACTTTTTAGTCACTACTTGTACTCTTCTTGTGTCCCTAATCCGCTCCATCTTGTCCTTCACTTGAAACATTCCTATGTTTAGTAATAAGGTAAATATGAGGCCAAGTCAAGGTTATGACTTTATTCTTTTTTAATCGTCCTCAAGCATGATTTTAAGAATTTGCACTCTCGGGATGTCTTCAGGATTAACTGATCAGCAGGTCAGTTGTCACCTTTCTGCTCTGCACAGTGAGCGCTCAAACAAGCAAAACTGTCACTCAGGCCGAAAACCAGGGCATACATCTGCTGTGTAATGTGAGCAGCCAGTCAGTGCCAGGCCAAGCAGACGTCTCACAGCCGAGTATTTTCTGTGGTCGTAGGAAATCTTTTAAAGCACCAGAACCATCCTTAACTTGCACGGCAACTGGATTCCTGTGAGAATCGCGGAATCAGACATCACACGAAAATCCATTTCGTCAGACTTCAAGTGATGGCTTGGTGTCCGGCACGTCAGAGCACAGATCAATCAGTGTCCAACAATGGCGGCTCCTAAAGAGGTTAGCGAAGATGCTGCAATGGCATCAGTTATATCAGAACTAGAGAGTAAGAAAGAAGAGATAACAACGGCACTGAAGGCATTTCTCAATGGGATGAATGTTTTTCGCTCTTCTCCAGACTCGCTTTGGCAACAGTTTGATTGACGGATGGTTCATCCAATCACTTGCCTAGAAAGTGCCTGCCCTCTTCCAAACAGTTTCCAATGACGGTTTTCTCAGATGGTTCGGTATAACAAACCATCTGGAACGTCAGGTTTCAAGTTTCCCTTCCCTAAATAAAACCTGCCTAAAAAAAAGATGGATTTACTTTTGGTTTACAGTTACAACACATTCCCTCTGTGTCTTTATACGTCAGTAACTCTCTCGCAATTCTTGCCTATTATCTTCTCACTTTATCTTTCACTCACTTTACGGCCTTGGTGTCTAACAATACCACTCACAACACATTGCACTACCCCACAAAGGCTTCCTGCCCACGGCCATCTAGAGCCAGCTGAACTCTGGAGGCCTCATCTGTGTGTGTGTGTGTGTGTGTGTGTGTGTGTGTGTGTGTGTGTGTGTGTGTGTGTGTGTGTGTGAGTGTGTGTGTCAGGGAAAGGATGCACTGCTATCCTCTGCCGCTCTTCTGCTTTTATCGTGACTTATTCAACTGCACACTCTCTCTCTCTCTCTCTCTCTCTCTCTCTCTCTCTCTCTCTCTCTCTCTCTCTCTCTCTCTCACAAACACACACACAGACACACACACGGACAGACATACAGCACACACAGACAGTCATGCATGAAACATAGTTTGCATTAAATACTTGATGAGGTGTGTGAGGCTGTCAGGCGTCTTTCTGCAGCTCACTGAGAATAGTTGTCACATCCAATGAACAATTTTGTCTTGTGTAACGTCTCCTGAGCCTCAATGTGGCCCTGAGAAACAAATTCTCAACAACCTGCTTATATACTATACTGTACATATGCATCCACCATAGCCCACCACAAAGTACAACAAAACAACTTTCAGTGCTTACAAAAGGATTTTTAAAATGTGAACACATAGACACATAGACGTTGGCTCGTGTCCAGGGCCCCGAGCCAACGGGCGGCTCGAGGCCCTAAGATTTATCACGACCTTTTGTCAAAATGTCAAGTAATTTTGTTTTAAAAAAATTGGACTAAATCTGATTTAAAAAATGTAATATGATTATGAAATTGTCTGACTGTTTTGTAAACTAGCTAATTAGATGACATGTCGTAGTGACGACTTGACCAATGACTTTTCTTCAAAGAAGGCCAAAAAACAGCCTCTGGTTTAGGTAGGAGAATATTTTTCTTTGGGGTTTTGTGTGTTCGTAGCTGCAGCTCTGTACATTCATGTATTCTTTATCAATTTTATTGTTTTGGTTTGGTTTTGTTTAAATAAAGGTGTGGGTTTTCACACCCAAAAATATACTTGTATAGCTGTAAAGAACGACAGGCCGCAAATGACAGTAATTTAACCCGTAGAAATAACAAATATCATTTCAAAGTAAAACACACGCTGCTTTGTGGTTGCCTTGTGATGTTGTGCGACCAAACCTCTAGCTGCTTGGGGGAAGAACACGCAGTGCTCTTGTGCTGTTTGAGTGTGTAGGTAGGGGACCGTGGTGAGTTTGTGTCCAGGACCCGTGGTCATGATAATCCATTCATGTTTGTCTGTGCCCTGTAGAACGACACAAAGAATTGCTTTCTTACAGCCAGAATTTGGTGTGAATGTCAGATTAGCGGTTTCAGAAAGTTACAGAAATGGTTCGGAAAAGTGACGTGGAAGAGGATCCAACACCAGCTCTGACAGTGTAGTACTTACTACTCCAGCTCAGCTGTACCCAGACAGGGATTCTCAGCTCCAAGCCCATTCATTCCTACTGAACAAAATAAGTCCTAAAGAAATTCACGGATGAATTTCCTAGACCAGCTTGGTACTGTAGTTTTTAACCAACATTAATCAAACTAGTACATTTTCTCCGGCGGATGAATACACATCTGGTGCTCTAGTGAGTTCCAGTCAGTATTTGCTGCAGCAGGATGATATATGAGGGACTGACTCAAAATAAACAACTATTCACAGATAACACGTCATCCAGAGCAACGTTTTGGCTCATTTTGCTTGTTTTGATGTCGTTTTTGGACAGAAACTGAGGTATATATCACAGGGGAATAGAATATAAACAGGCTTGCGTTGAGAAATCAAGTCTGTCGGTTTTGGTCTTTTAATGGGATTAGTTGACACAAAGAAAAATAAAGAATAAGCCAGCTGTACCCTTTAAATATGAAGCTACTGTTCCAATTCTGTGAGTAACATTTCCTGTTTGTTTGTTTTGTTTTTTAATTCGTTGAATATCGTGAAATGATGAGAAAATACCAATAACGAATAATAGCTATATTTACTTTTAGCTCCCCCTTCAAATGGAAACACAAATTCACTTACTGCACAAGTTGCACACACACACACACACACACACACACACACACACACACACATTGCAGGTCTCTGGAGCTGCACCTTCAGGCCAGATTAGTTTGAGTGACTCAGAGGCAACTCTCCTGCTGTGTAATTGAACACAACTACTGTAGCCTCTCTGTTCACATACTTAAGGAAAGACACACACACACACACACACACACACACATACGGACACATAGACATACATTGCGGTTTCTGTGTTGAAACCCACATTGTGAAGAAAAAGTGTGTGGAAGAGAAGTGAAATAGGATTATTAAAGTGAGAGTAAAACTGGGGAGAGGAGCAAACGAGAGCACAGAGAGATGTAAGACGGAGGGGTAAGACAGAGAGAATAAAAGCAGGGGCGCCTTGTCTTTCCTTAAATACTCCTGCTGAGATGCTGCTCCGCTGATCAAACGGTGAGAGAGGAGAGGTGAGGGGGCGCGTGTAGGAGGAGGAGGAGAGAGAAAGAAAGAGATATAGAGAGCAGAAGAAAGGGATAGAGGAGCTGCTGAACAGAGAGAGAGAAAAGAAGGACGGTAATAAAAGGGATAGCGAATGGCGGCAGCCTTCAAATTAGAATTATAAGAGGTGTGACGGCACGGACAAAGATTTGACTTCTACAAGATATTAGTGCCCCGTTGGTTCTCTTGCTGTCAGGTCTCATCTCATCACATTGGAGTCACTCACATACCTGTAACAGCAGCAGAAACACTGTCACCAGCCCACCGGCGCTATGCTGACGTCATTGACAGTGACGGCCGCCATCTTAGGGATCTACAGCAGGGAGACAGGGAGGGAGACACTGTTTAAGAGTGCTCTGTACCTGCAGAAAGTGTACTCACTCTGTGTGTATCTGTGTGTATATGTGTGCATATGACAGCTCTTTAAAAAAGCCTAATAGAGTTTGTACCTCAGTGGACTCAGCACCCTAGCGCCTCCACACACACACACACACACACATACATGCATACCATACAGGCAGACTGGTCTGAAGTTCAGGCTTTAACTTAAGCTGACAGTCAGGACACACACTTGTCACACTCTGAAAGTAACATTAGGCGATATCACTGGGAAAACACACACACGTGTTTTAACTTTTTGTCATGAAAGCAGATCTTTGTCAAGAAGGAACCTGACGAGGGAGAGAAAACTAGAAAAAGAAGCAGGCCTAACTAAAACAATTTTGGAAACACAATATTAAAGTAAATAACTTATCATCAGTAATTAAGGCATTTATAAATGCATGACTCTACATGAATTAAAGCTTTTTTTCTAATACTGAGTTCCCTTTTTGCATCACATTAAGCACAGTCTAAATAGTTTAAACTGTGAAATATTTTTGATTTGACAAAAAATTTGTTCTGTGACCAGATGTTTTCAAATTCATGAACTCTAAAAAACAAAACTCATGAAATTCAACTGCAGTTTTTGACACACTTTTTTCACGCTACATAGTTTCACTAGGTCAGTACATTAACAAAAAGGGAGAGATGTGGGTGACGGGGTGAACGTGGCTAAGTGGAGAGCAGGGCTGTCTTTCAATCAGAGGGTCAAAGGTTCGATCCCCGGCTCCTGTTCCACTAGTCTCATGTCAATGTGTCCTTGAGCAAGACACTTAACCCCAAAAACTGCTCCCGTAGCTGTGCCTACGGTATATAGATAGATACTGAATTGTAAGTTGCTTTGGATAAAAGCGTCTGCTAAATGACTGTAATGTAATGTTCCAAACACAATTTTGAGTTTTCTCTTTCATTATTCAGTCGTATGAGTCGTGTCACTGGGATGAGAACGGTAGTTTCGATCAAACGCTGCTCAATTAGGAGTAAATTGTGCATTTGTTAAGAACTATTTTAGATAGATAGACGTTGGACAGAAGAAGATTGAGTATGTGAGTGTGTCGTGGAAGATGAATGAGATGAGGAAGAGCTGTAGTTTTGGAAGAGATTCAGGCCGCTGTAATTGATCTACGTGTCTGTATCAATCAGTCCATGTAGTTAAGTCAGCGATAAATAAGACTTGAGACAAACTCTACAAAATAAGGTCCTTGTGTCTTCACCTGGACTCGAGCCATTATGAAGTAAATTTTAGGACTCATTTGACCCAACAGGATAATTAATGTGTCTTACTTTATGTTAGGTAATGATCTTAAGTTAGATTTTTATGTGCCAACCATGGAGTCGACTCATTACACGTATTAATTAGCTTGGACCCTCATGAGTTCATATATCATGCATTTATTCATGCATTTATTCATGCTGAGTCTTGCACTAATATTACTGTATGAATTGCAGATAAGTCACGTACACACATATATTAAAGTGCTACATTGCTTTATGGATCGTTCTCTACGGAGAATGAAAGTCAAGGAGCAGCTGTCCTCCTTCAGCGAGGTCTGACTTTGAAAGGTGGACAGGTTTTGAAGTCAGCTAAAAATAAGGAGATAATAACTATAATACCACATTGTGATACTCACTTATGTATTCTGAATTCGTAATTCAAACAGCAGTGCAGCACAAAAGCCTTTTGTTTAACCATTAAAGACGAACCCCGCTGAGGTGGACTCCCACCAACAACACAGAGCACAAGTTCAGACAGTTTTAGAGCTGATCAAAAGGTTTTCAGCCAAGAAATTACTGTTTCAACACAAGTGTTTTATATCTATACAAGGTATTTTACTATGTGTAAAGAGTTAATAAACAGTATTGTATTTTGCAAATCCAAGAAGTTAGCTGATAGCTGAGAGTTAAATAATAGAGAATACCTAATTTTGTGGTTTTAAAATGAGTCAGAGCAGACTAGATGACTTCCTCCTAGCCATGGATTACTGAACGGGCCTACCAGGCACAGGTTTAGGGGCCCAAAGTGTCAGGGGCCCCCTTGCCTTCACCTGCAAGATGTCACTAGAAAGACAGGCACTGACCAGGAAGAATGAGCAAAATGAGCACAAAGAAACACAAAACAACTACAAGGAGACACAAAGAGACTCACAACAAATAATGAAAGCTGCAAGATAACTACTATGAGACACAAAATTACTATAAAGAGGCACAAAGCAACTACAAAGATACTCAGAATGACTACAAAGAGACACAAAGCAACTACAAAGATACTCAAAATGACTGCAAAGGGACACAAAGCAACTACAAAAAGAAATAAAATGACTATAGAGACACAAAGCAACTACAAAGATACTCAGAATGACTACAAAGCGACACAAAGCAACTACAAAGATACTCAGAATGACTACAAAGTGACACAAAGCAACTACAAAGATACTCAGATTAACTACAAAGCGACACAAAGCAACAACAAGGATACTCAGAATGACTACAAAGGGACACAAAGCAACTACAAAGATACTCAGAATGACTACAAAGCGACACAAAGCAACAACAAAGATACTCAGAATGACTACAAAGCGACAGAAAGCAACAACAAGGATACTCAGAATGACTACAAAGGGACACAAAGCAACTACAAAGATACTCAGAATGACTACAAAGCGACACAAAGCAACAACAAAGATACTCAGAATGACTACAAAGCGACAGAAAGCAACAACAAAGATACTCAGAATGACTACAAAGAGACACAAAACAACAAACAAACAGACGTAAATTGATAACAAATGAGGGCAAAATAACCACAGACAAAATTGACCAAACTGACCACAAAGAGATTCCACAAAAACCCCAACAACAAAACGAGGCAGAACCACCATAAAGTCTGTCTTGCTCCTATGTAGGAGATGTGGTGGGGACTTTTGCATGTCTGAGCCCAGGAGCACATAATAATGTCTCATAATCCACCCATGCTCCAAACAACTTCCCCTGGAAACTATCTCCAACTTCTCTCAGATGCCCCTGTGGGATTTTTGGGGTTTAGGGTTGACTTGATGTCAGATGAGTGAACACAGCTTTACCCCTCTGAGGGTATAAGGACTGACGGCTCATAGCACTGACCCTGGCACCTCACACTCTCAGACAGGAAACCTCAGGGACAACGGGGATAAGCCATTTCTAAATCCACAAAACACATTTACAAAGGATTATCAAATTCTCCAGACATCTCTGTTATCTCTGTGAGGAGAAACTGTTGGTCCACTGCTCTATGTCAGAACAAATTCAATGCATAGTTCCTCCTGAGTCTGGACATCAACAGTTGAATGTAGTCTTCTTCACAGGCTATTCCAAGCAGGCTGAAGGCCGAGACAGATTAGTAGTGCCCTTGAGGAAATCCAGGTGTCCATTAGCAAACACAACCTGTATTTGCATATAAATATAGATTAGATTACTTTAACGGAAAGTCATATGAATGAATAAATAGATAGAGTGTGCTAATAAATGAAATATAAAAAGTACCACATAGTCCTTGAAGGATTATTGCACATGCAGTCCAGGGGGTTAGAGTCGTGGGTACGGGGGGAGAGACAGAGAACCGTCCACAGCCGCTGCTTCCTCTGGCCTGACAGGATGTTGTGGAGGGGATGACTGACATTGTCTAGGACGGCCGGCACCTTATTCTATATGCATCTTTTCACCACAGTCCCCAGTGAGTCCAGCCTCCTGCCAAGCACTGAGCCAGCCCTTTTCACCAGCTTGTCCAGCCGCCTATGTCCTTGTCTGTCAAGCTGCCTCCCCAGCAGACCGCAGCATAAAAGAGTACATTTCCCACCGCCGACTGATAAAACATTAAACATTTTGCTGTAGACGTCAAAGGACCAAAGCCTCCGTGGGAAAAAAAAAAAAAGAGCCAGCTCGGTCCCCGATGGGCATTTGTGTTCAAGGACCAGTCCAGCTTGTCGTTCAGTTGCATACTTAAGTATTTATAAGTCTGCACCACCTCAATGTCTACCGCTCGAATGTTGGCTGGCTGAATAAAGGCCTGAGACCATGTCCTTGGTCTTGGAGGTGTTCAGCAGGAGGCCGCTCACATTGCCTTCCTCAGAACCCTGTAATCCTCTTCCTGCCCATTCCTGATACACGTCACAATAGCAGTGTCATCACAGTATTTCTGGATTCAGAGTTGTACTTAAAGTCCGCTGTGTACAATGTGAACAGGAAGGGAACCAAAACAGTGCCCTGTGGAGCCCCAAAGCTGCTCACCGCTGTCCCAGGGACACAGTTACCCATCTTGACGAACTGCGGTCGTCCTGTCGGGTAATTAAGGAAGCAAATGAGGAATCCACCCACATCCCCTCAAGCTTTTCTCTAAGTATGGGGCATTGGATGGTCGTAAATGCACTTGAAAAATCAAGGAGCATAATCCTCACATAACCACTTGGCTCATCCAAGCGAGAGTAGGCCCTGTGGAGCATGTAGAGGTTAGCATCGTCCACTCCAGTGTGTTCCTGGTACGCAAAGTGAAGGGTGTCTAGTGTGTGTTTGACATACTAGAAAAAGGAGTGTTTGAATGAGGTGCAAAGCTCTTCTCAGACGCTCAGCGATTTGAACCCTTCACTAAGCCCCGCCCCCTGGTGCTACTCCGTCAAACTGTTAGAGCTTCATTACCATGGAGCCCACACTGTCACTAACTGCACGCCTTGAATGAATGTTATTTGACTTTTGGATCATTACTGATCACAGTGTAAGAGTGAACCACCACATCACCTGCTATCAGGACAGTAGACACAGAAATAAGGAACATCTCTGTTCCTGTATAGCCGGGTCGGTCTTTAGTCACTGTTACAATCATTAAAAAGCAAAAGCAGCATGTGTTAGAAAATGAAGTGCTAACGTATTCTGCTCATGTTAGCTTCATAGGTTTTTATGTAGAAACGTGATGTTTTAGGAACGTATATCTCCTTCCAACTTCTCCAGGTAACGAGTATCTATCTAATATGCAAACGCTTAAGCATGACTAGTTCCAAATCCACAGAACCAGCCTGAAAATCAAGAAAATCTGAAACGATTGCATGAGAGTCTATGGAGCAGAGCTGGTTAGTTGTCAGACCCTGGTTGGCGCTGACTGATGCTACGCTATGATTGGCCAGTCGGCGTTCGAGGGGCGGGACTCAGCGAAAGGGCAAAATATTGTACCTTTCCAAAACAAACACTACAATGTGAGAGTCACGGCTGCTTTTCTGCAGTGATTATCCAGCTGTGCACAGATGTAAGAATAAACACAGCTCTAAGTGCTTCACAAACTCACACTTCCTCCGTCCAGAAATGGATGATGAGTAACTGAATCTGTTCAATTTTACAGATGGACAGACTTTTCCGACACATTCATTCACATTCAGTTCACACTATTTGGAATAAATCTGTATCGTGCAGGAACAGAATAACTGCCTCTTTAATCGGCTGGTGGTTCTGAGAAAGATGTATCAAGAAAGGATCTAAAAGTTGGCCACAACTTATCTTTTCTCATGTGGTGGCTTGTTGTAAACCCTTGTTGTTTTTGACAATATACTGTGTCAGCTTCCAGCTCTTATGAAAGAGTTATTGCTCACTGCAATGATTCCTCCTGTCTATACTCACCAAAGAAAACAGATGGCAACCAAATGTGACAGTAATTTCAGAGATGGGGGACAAAATACAGAATTCTCTCTTTTTTTTTAAAAATGCATTGTAAACGTCAGCCATCTTGGAACATGAACACCTCTCTATTACAGCTCAGCAAGAAAACATCTTCCAAGGAAATGCAACTTTAGAAAATATGCATTTGATTTGGTTAACACAAACTGCCAAAGCCTCATTTTAGGTTTGGCTAAATTTCTCAGTACATTTGTAAATTTTTTCTTACATTGGAGTCCCGGTATCTTCGCAGAAGAAGAGGAATGATTGCAGCGACCAATAAATCATTCAATATATGTACATAAAAGCACATCAGTATTGTGATCGGCTTGAAAGATTCAGTACTCAGCATGATGTCAGCATGAATCTCATCCTCCCCAGCCCCTTCCACTTACCACAGGTGTAATTTCATGAGGAGACAAGCAGACTTGTCATCACTAATATTTCATATAAATCATTCATCCTACTCAATTAATTCTATAGAGTGTCCATGGCAATCTCACCTCTCCTCAAACGTATGAGAGAGAGAGAAACAGACAGAGACTGTGCAGCCGGGGGGTTCATACATCATGGTCGTTCATACAGCCGCACAGCAGCGCAGTAAGTTCATTCATTATTACTATTCACATACCGTCCTTCCTCAAGCCAATCACAGACCACCTCCTGGCCTTCAGAGCCAACTGCACTGTGGACGATGCTGTTAACCTCAGCCACATAGTTCAGCACCTGGTAAATATGTCAGAGCTCTTATGTGGACTTCAGTTTAGCCTTTAATACCATACTCCTCAACCGTCTGCACTCCGAGCAGCTGCGGCTGCACGTACCCATCTGCGAGTGGATTACGGACTCCCTAACCATCAGGAAGCAACAGGTGTGGCATGGCAGTCATCTGTCTGCCCCCCCCCCCCCCCCCCCCCCCCCAACACAGGAGCTCCACAACGTTGTGTCCTCTCCCCATATCTGCACCAATGACTGCATCTCCTGCCACACTTCTATCCAAGTCTGCCGCTGACTCCACGGTCCCAGGCCTCATCAAGGACAATGATGAGGCGGCCTACAGGAACACTGTGACACAGCTTGGCAGCACGGAGTAAAGACGACAACTTAGAGCTCAGTGACTGCTCCGTAAGAGATGAACATCCCCCTGGATGTGTCCTTAACCTCCTCCATCACTTTGAGGTAACGCAAATCCTCTGCCCACACCAAACACAGACTGTAACGCATCAAGGGAACAGCCAGGAGACTCACAGGCCAGAAACAAGTGCCTGTGAGTGTTCTGCACGATGCCAGAGCCAGTAAGCCGGGCCAGTCAGGTAGTGGCTGACACATCACACCTGGCTCACTGCGTCTTCAGAAAGCTCCCATCTGGCTTCAAGTTAATTTTGATATTATGAAATAGTTATATTATATTTCTATATACTACAGAACAAGTTTTAGTTTCTACTTTAACTTGCAGCCTATCTTGTTTTAGTTTGATATACTTAATATTGTTTTACTTCCTCTACTTATATGTACAGTATTCATGTCTGTCCTGTTGCAAAAACCTAACGTCCTTATTGGGGATTACTTTTATCTTATCTGTACTGCAGAAATGGCGCCCTCTTGTGGTGACTCCCTGAACTCTGGCTCACATTACTTTGGACCAATCAGAACTAAGACCAAATTCTCCCTCTTTCTCCGGAAGTAGTCTGAAGTCTACCACATCTTCGGATGACGCTATCGCCTGGATATCACAGGTTGTATAAACCTCTAACTGTTCCTCCTGCCATCTGGAGTGAAGTCCGCCTGTCAGCAGGTGAGTTGTTTGTAATTGCTAGCTTGCTAACCATTAGCTTTGGTGCATGTTAGCTAATTTAATGGAGCTCCCGGCTCATAGTTACTTTCCACCACTGCAGAAACCTGAGTAATGTTTCCGCTTTATGACTTTATAGTTACGTTTGCCGTGTTAGTTTGCAGTGTAACTGGTAGCTTAATGTACCGACGGTTAGCTCGTTAATTAACGTGTGCTCAACAGCCACCGTTGATAGTATCCTGCATGTATTTAATCGGCCAGTAGAGGGCGGTGCTGCATCACTAATGGACTTAAAGAGATTCCTGTTAATACATGCTATTGCCAGAGCTACAATAAGCACTCAGCCCCTTTACTTTATTAAATATAATAATACTACAGTGTAGAAATATATATATATATATATATATATATATATATATATATATATATATATATATATATATATATATATATATACACACTCTGAATATGCAAAGTAACTAGTATTGTCAAATAGATAAATAGTGGGGGGAAAAGTACAACATTCACCTCCAAAATGTAGTGAAGTAGAAGTATTAGCATTATCGAAATACAAGTACAAGTGCCTCAACATTTTACAGCACTTTTTTTTTTACATGAGCACTTTATATATTTTTAAAGAGTTCATTCTTATTTTGCGATGTACAACCTGCAGTGGTGGAAAGTAATTAATTACTATGAACTCCATGAACTCATCTGTACTGCAATGTACAATTTTGAGGTACTTGTACTTGAGTATTTCCATTTACTTCTATTTAACTACATTTTGGAGGTATTGTTGAGCTTTTTAGTCCACCATATTTCTATTTGACAGCTGTAGTCAGCAGTTACTTTGCAAATGTAGGTTATTGATATAAAATATATAGCAATTAAAATATAGCTCTACTTAATGCATCACTAATTCTGAGTCTGAGGCCATTATGCATCATTAGTACTTTTACTTTTAGTATATTTTGATGTTAATACTTTTGTACTTTTACTCAAATAACATTTTGAATGCAAGACTTTTACTTGTACAAGTATTTGACACTGAAGTATTGCTACTTTTACTTAAATATAATATCTAAATACCCACTATCATTTAGCTATTAAAATGAATCCGGCACAGAAATTGCAGGAAAGTTACACCCTCCTCACAGTTGAAATGCTCCTCCCTCTTCTCAGTTCACGGTTCAGGGCATTATGTCTTGTTAAATGCCAGACATAATATAGTATGTGCAGTATATTATGCGCATTAAGAGCATGGCGCTCTCCTCGTTGAAGAATATAATTGTAGTGGCTTGAGCGGTTCCCAGTAGATGTCTCCTCCAGAGCTGAAATGAAAATGATGCCCTTTCCACTAACAAGCTTTCTAACTGACCTCCACAGAGGAGATGGACTCAGACCCTTTTCAATCCTCGAGCACTACCCTTCCAAATTATATGGCCGGCGGGTTTTGAAATGATCCTCCCACCTTCAGGCGGTGATCGAGTCAAGAGCGGCGCGTTGCTGTGCCTGGTGAGCGCAGGTATGGCGATGATCTGCCTCCTCATCCTGACACGTTTATAAGCTCCCGCACTGGACTCTTTTCAGCTCACACCTTTCTGCTGAACTCTCCTCATCTGCTGGACAAGCTCACACACATTTCATGGATCACCAGCAGGATCTTTGATTGAACAAGCCAGAAACACACAACCCTGACGTATTTACCCTGTATAAAGCTGTGGTAAACGAGTGAACACGCATGGCCTTATCCCTGTATTTAAACATGTGTCTGTGGCGGTTCGGAACAGCTATAAACCTTTTGCCTTCAGATGTTGTCAGGCAACACCAACTAGTTTCGTGCATATTGACATCTATGACCGAGTCATGCCTCTGGCCACCTGATACATGTTAAGTCCAATATTTGTACCTAGCTCTGTTTTGGTCTCCACCGACTCCTGAGGGAAATGTTTGTCCCTTTAGCTTCTAAATGCTCGACTATGTTCACCAGCTAGTCCCTAATTTTGTCTTGTCTGCTGTTTGGTACTGAGCAGAGTACAGTGTCTTTTTTTAGCTTTTTTTTTGCTGAAAGTAGCTGCGTGTTGCTGCTGCTGTGAATGAGTTTGATAAGATCAGTGAGGGTGAATCAAAACGTTAAAGTTGCAAGCTGTAAAAAGTCATGAAAGGGTCCGTCGAGCTTAGGGGACCTGCAGAGTTGGGTGATAATTCTTTGTAGTTTCGCTGCTTAGAGCAAACCCAAAGTTCCACATTGCACGTAGCAGCTTTAACAATTACTTAATTTTGCTTTTTTTTTTTTTTTTGTATATTAACTGATTAATTGTTTTATCTATACAATGAAAAACAGAAAAATGTCCTTCACTAGTCCTCCGAGCCCAAAGTGATGTCTTCAAATAGCATGTCCTGTTTGACCAACAGTCAAAAACCCCAAAGATAATAAAACTACAATGATTCAAAACGACACGTCCTGGCGGCACCGACCAACAATGCCCACAGTCCCTGTCATGTCTAGACTCCTAGCTACCCACATTTAGGCACACAAAAAAAAAAAAACTGCCAAAAATAATTAAAAGAAAACTGCAAGAAGCAGCAAAAGTTATTACAAACTCAAGTAAACAGTGAGAACAAGGCTCAGCGATTGTTAAATTACTTCAACTGTTAATCCATTATCACGATTTAGTCCATTTTGTTTCAGTGGCTAAAAGCAACAGCTGTTTCAATACTAAAGACAAGCACTCACCAACAACTGGCCTCGTCTACACATCTCTATGTCCTTGACCTTCGAGAGGAGCACCACTGGGCTGAAAACTAAGTTTTTCTGTTTTGCAGGCTTTCCTTCTCCAAGCTAATGGTGAAGAGAGTCCAGGGAGGGCGATCGAGCCACAGAGGTGCCGCACGGGTCGGGCTCTGTCGAAGGCTAATGGCCCACAAAGTCACACCAGGTAAAGCCTGCTGAAAAATTTGAAATGTACCACGACGAAAAATCACTTCAAGCACAGAATATTGGAAAAATGGAGCAATTCTGAAGAGAGGGCAAGTGGGACAGTGAGTGAGTGAGTGTGTGTGTGTGTGTGTGTGTGTGTGTGTGTGTGTGTGTGTGTGTGTGTGTGTGTGTGTGTGTGTGTGTGTGTGTGTGTGTGTGTGTGTGTGAGAGTGTGAGTGAGTGAGTGAACGCGTAGAGGAGCTGATCCTATCAGACTCTTGTCAGGTCCTGTTGGGTTTTTCTGTATAAACCTGTGAGCAAGGAGACTTGTGCTGCACTTACACTTTTTTTTACCCCCCTTCCTGTCTATATGTCTCTCGCTCACACACACACACACACACACACACACACACACACACACACACACACACACACTGTCAGTCTCTTCCTGTTTTCCTCTGTCTTTCTACATTTCCCCTTTTCTCACATCATTAGTCCCCCCATGTCTCTTCTTGCTCCCTCCCTGGAGCTCAGTGAGGATTTAGGCCTCCTCTCCTCCTAGACTCACCTACATCCTTTCATCCTGTTCCCTTCTCTCATCCTCCTCCTCCTTACTCCCCTCTCCCTCCTTTCCTTCTCTCTCTCTCTCTCTCTCTCTCTCTCTCTCTCTCTCTCTCTCTCTCTCTCTCTCTCTCTCTCTCTCTCTTTCCCCCCCTCCTTGCTTAACCTGCTTCCTGAGCCCAAAAAATAAACCCACACACACACACACACACACACACAC
>NW_027176963.1:613512-773512 GCF_023349555.1 Cebidichthys violaceus
AGTATATTTTATTTCTATGCCCGGTGCTCAGTTCATATGCCAAATTTCCATATTTTGTATTTTCCGTTACGATATTGAGGTTTAAAATTGAGTGTAAGATTTTATGCTTTGCCTCTTTTAGTAAATGCTGTTTAAACCTATTGAAATGGGCTGTGTAAGCCCCCCCCCCCCCCATCCTCACCCCAATAATTTCCGTACAGTCCCACTAAAACTAGAAAGCACTCAGACGGCTTATATATCCACCAAGATTGTACAATGCTTTAGATTTGTTGTTTTAATATTAAAAAAGTTTTTGTCATGTAATGACAGACAAACTTTTTGGACAATTCCTAAATCAAAGGATGAATTTGCCAAATTTTTCAAGTAAGTCAGACTCGTGACCGCTACGTAACGCACAGCGAAAAACACAGCTGTGCGTCATAAAGGTGAAATGACATAACATTTTTGCAGAAATGCTGCGAGTTGAGATTACAAATTTGAACAAATAGGACTAACAAACAAACAATTTGGCAACACAGTTCCAGGAAATTTTACAGAGTGATCCTGTAAGCGTCATGTTCCAAATCTGGTAAAGATTGGATGAAATTTGCAGCGTGTTTAAAAAAAAGTTTGACAATATCTGTTGTGGTCTATTGGGACAGATAGGTGTGGAGACAGAAGGCCTGTTGTGGATAGGATGGTTTTGGCGCTAACCTTATACAACAACAGTAAGTGCCTCCTGGGCTCCGTTAACATTTCCTCACCAACAGGACTGAAAGCACAACCTTGTTAGCAGGTCACAGGCTCTCTGGTGTCCTGGTGTCTAATCATTGCCATTATTTCAGCATTAAAACATGCCGCTGCAGATGATTACTGTTTGTCATCAGGGTGACTACAACTGCACACTAATGCTTCGAGTAACCTCAAAGGGCACTTCTGTCATTTTAATAATTGTGTCATAATGGTGTTTGTGTGTTTTAGTGTTGCTCATCTGTTGCAACTTTTCTTTCACTCTGTTTCATTAAGGAAACTGTGATATAAATAATCAATCTTGTTCTCATGTTTATGTTATTATCCTTCTATAAGCATGGTATTGTATGTTGATGTTTTGCAGGACAAACTAGTCTGCGTCGCCCCCGTGTGTTCGCTATGTTGAACTGCACAATGGTCTCAAAAGGAGTTTTGAAGTTTGTTGACAACCTGCTTCTCACAGAACTCTATACAGCAGTAACAATAACAAACGGATAGACAAACACTACGCTCTCATTTCAGTAGATCCTTTGTTCTTCAGCCTTTGGTGACTGACCTGAATATCGAGTTCTTTCAAGCAAACAACGGGAAGATTAAGGAACATTTGTTAACCAAGCAAGCAATGCGATAGATAATAGCTGAAACGCAAGTTTTTCTTCATAGAAATATCACTTTTGAAAGTAGAGATTACCCTGCACTGAAATAAGACCTTTGCCAAGCAGATGGTGCAAAGAGTGAAAGCGTAGAAACACCCAATCCAACCCGTAGGAACCTCAAAGACAACTTAGACAAACGGTTGTATTTTCTTTAATGTCAGAATTGTTTTTGTACATGGACATCCCAATCGATTTGCACTTCTTTTTACAATATGTACCACATATAACAGCACCTACATGTTATTTACACACATTACACAAGATTGTATCACAAAGCAGTGTGTGAAATTAACCAAACAAGTGTCCAAATCTTTGCCGAACCGCCACACCCAATAGTCCATGAGCTGGCGGAGCAAATTCAAATACCACAGCTGTCATCCCCAACTAGTTCCCTGGCAAATGTCCTCTGTCATTTTAGAGGTTTAAAGCTGAAGTCACAAGAGTGAAAGTGTTCTTAAATACAACGCTGACAACGCACCAGTTTGTTCTCATCAAAGGGCCAAATGTAAACAAAAGGTAAAATACAAGCTTTGAAACACTTACTGCAAAACGCAAGAAGTAGTAATCTGTCAGGTGTATGTCGATGCCGACAGGAAAAACTGAGTTTATTTGGATTATTTGTAAACGTGTCACCAATGACAAACAGTGGTATTGGAAACTTGCAAATAAGAATGCAGGACATGGGTCCTTAAGCAAAGCTTTGTCTCTTGCCGTCCCCCTCCACTACTCAAAGTGTCAGCAAACTATGACTGTAACGATAGTCACCATTATCTGTGTAAATTGGGGTGACCTGCTTTGTGATAAAACCCTGGTTTGGGCTGCAAAGAGCAACTAAAAAGGAAAGAAAGAATAGGATGAATTTAAGTAAAACAGGAAATAATTCAGCCAAGTGGTTGCTGGATTTGCCAGAACCCCGCATCCGCATCCAGAAGCACACACACACATACACGCACACACGCACACCCACACTCATTGTTGCACAACAACCAGAGATACTGTAGCAGCTTTCTCAAAAGGCAAAGACAAGTACAACACACTAAGTGGCAGTTCTGCTGTCAGATACGCAAAACCACAGAGCAGCAGCAGAATGAGTTACACACGCTGGCGAGCAGTTTGAGTCGAGCCACGCAGCGAGGTGGTTCAGCCTGCAGAGGAGCCCGGGTTTCAGTCCAGTCTGGTTTGGTTTGGCCAGCAAGCCATAGAGGAGACGGAGGAGGAAGTATGCTTGAGGAACAAGGGGAGGAGAACTGCAAACAGGAGGCACCAGCCTGGTTCATACTGGATGTGAAGAACAAAAAGGAGCCCGGCCAAGTAAACAATGTCGAAACGCAACATTCTGCAATTTAAGGATTTTAAGTGTGACGTGTGCTCGCTTCTATAAATCAGGTCTACTAGGGGCAACCAAACGGAAACGAATGTTTTCTGGAAAAAGAACAGTGCGCTACTATGGAGAGGATGTGTGAGACAAAAGAGAAGGTAAAGAAAGAAAAAAGGGAATAAATGTGTGGATTGGTAAAAGTTAAGTTTCTTTATTTGTAGCATTGCAACTAAGAGGAAAAGGAGGAAGATTTCAAATGGTTGGCCAAGGCATCAGTCCTCATCAGCTGTCCAGTCGGCCACCAAGGAGAGGACAGAGGAGGGATTAGTGGTGTAGGAAAAGTTCAGAGCATCCTGTTACGTTTATGGGTAGGTGAGTCTGTGATGACATCACTACAGGGGGCAGGGCCTCGTTTACGATTGGCTGTGGATTCCAAATGGAGCGCCATCTCCTCGGCGATGAAGGTGTTGAGGTCCACGTCATGAAGACCGTTCCTGCGACGACTAAGGGGCTGGGCAGGGTGAGTTGGGGAACCAGGAGGACCGGAACGCACAGAAATGCTCGCCATGGCGCCACTAAGGCCTGGAATGAATAGAAAAAGAAATGAATATGAAGCCACAGTACACTGCGTGAAATCTGGGGTCTCATTCTTACAATGCGACACAGCTTCCTGCCGAAGACGGAATTCCTACGTACCATGCAGTGCTATGGCCTCTCTGAAAGGCTGCAGGTCTGTCTCCACAGAGCTTCCCGTCTCTGGTGGTGATGGTCGGCTTGCAGACACCATGGAACCTCTTGGCGGGGCGCGAGCTGTCCGTGGAGGTGGAACTTTGCCACACAGGAAGCTGATGAGGTCCTCGCGCCTTATAGTTCTTCTGCGTTTCTTAACCCATGCAATCACATCCTTATTCCTGCGCTGGTGGCCTAAGTGGATGCCCAGGTCATAGCTCCGCTGGCGGGCCTCCATACTCTCTGACAACACAAGGACAAATGTCTTCAGTAAATCTGGACAACCACAAACAAAGATCATCGCCTCGCCTGATGTACAGACATTAGTTTCTGGTACTTGCCTTTGTAAAGGTTTGTGACTGCTGTGGCTGCATTCTGGAAGGGCACCCAGAGAGAGAGGCCTTGCTGCTGACATACTCTATCTGTAAATTAAAATCAAAAAGTTAGTCAGATTGTTGTGATAACTTTCCAATGTTGTTTTCACACTACTTCTCAAGCTCAAATTTCATCTTTAGAGAAATTCAAGTCTTCGCGGTTAAAAATGGGTCATTAAAATACAATTCCACGTGTAAGAAACTAGCCCGGCGATGACGCATTTGGAGGAGCACCGTCGCAAATTTGGATTTAATCTAATGGCTGCCTGTAACACAGCTATGGTGTTATTGTATGAAGAGTATTGATACAGAACAGAGAACTGGGTTCACCACAAAAATACACATACAAAAGCTCAGGGCCTATGTCGTGCTCAACTACAAATCATCCTTTCATGATTCAAATCTTGACTGCAAATCCTTGCATCTTATCTGCAGGAGCTGTCCATAGGCAGCTCCATAAATGACTCAGTTGTATTACATTTTATTAAGGTGAGCATACATATGGGGAGCTTGGAAGCAGGATGTAGGGACATGACTGTCAAGAGTCTGTCTGTTAATTGGTCAACAGAGCCATCTTAAACATTCATTTTACTCCCAGCAAACAACTCACTGATCAAATCTAACCAACCATGATGTCACCATTTGAAATATAGACGTTTAAAATGAAGGCTCACGTTTATTTTCCGTTTCAGTATGTGTCCTACTACAAGAACCACAGCGTCAGTGTTCTGTTCAAAACACTCAGTGAAACAGAGTGGACTTAACCAAGAACATGTTTACTTTAATCATAACGCCATTTTGTTCTGGATATTAAAGAATGCAGTCGTCAGCAAAAAGTACATTAAGTTGTGTGTCGGAAAATAAAACGTATGTTGGACGCTATGTGATAAAAAAAAAAAAAAATCCACCACACACCACTGCGACAATTAGCTGTCGCTGCGATAGACCATCAACAAACGAGTTGTTTTCTGTCGGCCAACACCTCCCTGTTTATCGCCATTTTGACGAACTGGGTAACTGTTAAAACGGGGTGGACAAAAACATTTTAATGTGAGCAATGTGTGTCGAGGCAGGACGAATAGGTGTGATTAAAAACAGTATAAACAGACCGCTGAGCCACTCGGGTCACGCATTGATAAACGCGTGCTTATCAACGCGTTTGGCTCTGGAGGACCTCTGACAGCTTCACTGAGTCACATTCAGCCCTGTTGTGACACACTCTTGACACACTGACCGGCTATTAGCGGCTGCTACAGCGTTAGCTGCGGGTTAACGTTTGCCGATATCGACAAGAGAACCGCAGAAACATGTTTAGAACACAATTTAATAGAATACACATTTGAATGCCACACACCATGGAAATAAAACACCGCTAGTTATGCTGTGGAACAAGCTGCAAACAGCTAACGTTTAGCCTCGCCAGTGCCCTTTGTGTCTCTCTCTCCGCTAGCAATATTAGCTTCCTTTAGCTCTGATAGATAGCTAGCTTGACTTGAACTTCGGTGTTTTTGGTACAGACCTTTGTAGAGCTGTGCTACCGCGGTGGCCGAGTTCTGAAAGAGGTGCCACAGTTTCTGCTGGCTTTGTTCCGTCTCCTCCTCGTTGGGATCGGCCCGCTCGGCTTCTGCTAAACACTGCCGTTCCCATTTAGAGAACCAGTGCTCGGGGCCGTGCTCTTGGATCTCCGCTTCTCCCTCCTCCTTCTTCTCCTCCATAGCTAACGGTAGGCGTTAGCTAGGGTTAGCTTATAAGCTAGCCGTCGTATGAAATACAGGATCGTTTGGTTTGCGGAGATACTTAACTGTCTTTCTTTTGTACTCTATTGGAGAAATACGTTACACAACCCTAACAAGCTATAGAAAAGAAACAAAACAGTTGCTGTTAAGGTCGCATTGTGGACGTCTTAAATTCCGCCCGCACGCCCAGTGTAACGCACACCAAACTAAGAAACACGATGACAACACCTACGAATCTCTGGTGCTGGCCACGCCCATTTTATCGCTGTACTGAAAAACGATTGGCTGCAGAGATTTTTGTAGGCGGCTCTTGGTGCTGAACACGAAGCCTGATTGGACAACGGTAAAAAAGAGAAAAGGTCAGAGAAAAACAAAGTTGATCCCATCTAGGATATTCTCTCTAGCCTGCCGTACAGCATTCTGTACAGCAGGGGGCAGCCTGGCCATGGAAATGTGGGCCATAACAATATGTGATCAAAAGTATAAGGACAGCCCTGTATATATATATATATACATATATATATATATATACATATCTATATATATATATATATATATATACATATATGTATGTATATATATATATATATACATGTATATATATATATATATGTATGTATATATATATACGTATGTATATATATATATATATATATATGTATATATATATATATATATATATATATATACATATATATATATATACATATATATATGTGTATATATATATATATATATATATATATATATATATATATATATATATATATATATACTAGCATACATATTTTTCCAAGTGACAATTATGGGGTCATGCTAAATGGCCACTGTAACTCCAGAAATCAGAAAAATATGAAACTTAAGTTTGCACATGCAAGGATTTTGTCTTGGTGTTTTGTTGCATAAGGATAAATACAGTTGAAAAGTCAAGAGACATAATGTATAAAATATTAAAATGAACAAAAGTATGAGAAAAATACGTAAACGTTTTTTTTAATAGAACCGCTGTACAGTACAGAGCTCATACAGTATCTCAAGTGGTCAAGCTAGAGAGTCAGAGGTTAGTAAACTGATTCAGTAAAAATCTGTAATGCTTCAAAAGTTCCCCAAAAATTAGCCACCATAAACTACTGGTCATAGCAGACCAATTAAGACTGTAGGAGCCAAACCCCTGAGCTGAGATTGGACTCTCAATTCTAATTAAATCAACTGTCAGTTGTAAGAGTAATTTTAACAATGTGTTATTTCCTCTTATAAAAGTTGGTGTTGCTTTAAGGAATTTGAGTGATCCAGGGCATGTGCTTTCAACTTTGTTGCAACAGTTAGGTGACAGCCCTGTCCTTTTTCAATATGACAAAACCAGGCCCATCGATAAAAAGTGTTTCCTCGCTTGGTATGGAAGACCTTGGCTGGCCTGCAGAAAGCCTTGACCTCAACCCCATCCAACATCTACGGGATGTTATGTGAGCCAAGTCTTATTGCCAAACAGGAATGACCCCCATGCTCCCCCAGGACCCTGAATACAGATAAACACGTATTAACAATGGATGGATGGATACCACTTGCCCTGCGTAAGTAGCAGTATTCACCATATAAATATTGTCATCTGTCAATCACCATGAACATTATCTCACAACTTGTGGTGCAGTTATGGCTGCGTTGAGATTTTAGGTCGAAAGTTCAATGTCACACTATCTTTTTGAAGACAGCCACAAGTCTATGGGATAAGGATTGAGAGAGTCCAAAGATCAGATGTTCATAACAGGAACCTCCTGGTTACACGCTCTCTCACCTGTCTCTCTGTCTCTCCCTCTGTCTGACTGCACATCTCTGTGTGTCAGACTGTTCCTCTCTCTCTCTCTCTCTCTCTCTCTCTCTCTCTCTCTCTCTCTCTCTCTCTCTCTCTCTCTCTCTCTCTCTCTCTTCTCTTTCATCAAATCCCAGTTTCTGACCCCGTTTATTCTCTTTTGGTAGCACTGCTAGTTTTGAAGATGTCTAAGGGGGAGCAGACTGTTTGCGGTGTTGATGAGTATTTCCAGGAACGAGGGCCAACTCTCACATTCAGCAACTTGCAGTACAGTGTTCATGAGACGAAGTTGTGCTGCAAGAGAGGTACTGAAAAATACATCCTCAACGATGTAAGGTAGGACATGATACTTTCCTTTGAGTGTGTGCGTGCGTATACACACACGTACACAGCAGGATGTGTAATTGACTGCATTATCACTCGGCGGTGACTGGATGTTAGCATGTCAGGGCTACCTGTATGACGCAACACTCCAGGTGTTTCTTCACCGCTTTTTCCTGTATTCATACAAATACCCTATGCGCTATGGTTGCTGTACATCTGACAATAAGTACGTTATGAGAAGTGTTGTTCCGTTTGTGGCTCATTTCATCGAACCTGTGTATCATTATATACGTTTTATAGGGAACCTGATCAATCTATTTATTTGTGTATTGTTTTATTGAGGCAAACTAAGACAAAAATAGGAGAAACGGAAACAAAGTCAAACGTTTTCTGATATGAGATCCTAAGCCAGAGGGAATCCATATTAAAAAATACACAAGTATTTTGGCTTTGACTTTTAGCTACAATATATCCTGGTAGTTAAACATAACTGATTCTAGATCATTTTGTTTTTTTAAAGTGTTCTCTGTAAATAAAATGACTTGACTTGATTTTCTGGTTGGCTGTTGCAGTGGCATCATGAGGCCTGGGATGAATGCCATCATGGGCGCCACAGGAAGTGGTAAAACATCGTAAGAAACATCTTTTATGTACATGCAAACACACAGGCACGGTCTCACACACATGTACAACCCCAACCAAATGCATATTAGCTTCTTTCTCTTTTTGTCAGACTCCTGGATGTAATCGCAGGGAGAAAAGACCCTGCTGGACTGAAGCAAGGAACAATCATGGTGGATGGCAAAGCCGTCTCGTCTGACCTCAGGCTCAGCTCTGCCTATGTGGTCCAGGTACACAAATACATCCAAACATGCACACACATTTGTTTACCATTATTATATTTTGGATTCCTCTGAGTACTTGGGGCCTTCATCATTGGTGTGCTTCCAGGATGATATCCTGATGGGCACTCTGTCTGTGAGGGAGAACCTTCTGTTCAGTGCCAACCTGCGTCTCAGCCCTCAGCATCACTCCTCCACGGATAAAAACAACAGAGTGGATGCCATCATACAAGACCTTGGCTTAACAGACTGTGCAGGCACCAAGGTACAGCGCTACACACGCAAGCTAATAGCTGCTGCACATCACTCACTATACAGCAGTGTTGGAAAGAGCTTAAAGACTGTTAGTTTACAAATATCTTACTCCGGTATAAGCAGAAGCACTTATTTAAAGATTGTTAAAAGGAAATTGATCTTAATAACTTCCGTAACCCTATCCAAATGAGAGAATAGTGTTCAAATGATAAGGTACACAAATGGAAAAAAATGTCCCAAATTTATGAGTGGCAGACATTTATTTGTTCTCTTTAATGATATAGTATATTTCAACTGTAGCAAAGGAAAACAAAACTGATATAAAGACAGCCCAAAAAGTCCAAAACATGTTCCTTAGTTGCATTAACAGGAGTATTTAGTATTTTTCACACTTGCTGTTCAGCTTAGCGCTCAAGGGTTTGGTGTGTATGTGTATGTGTGTGTGTGTGTGTGTGTGTGTTTTGTGTGTGTGTGTGTGTGTGTTTTGTGTGTGTGTGTGTGTGTGTGCAGATAGGGACAGAGTTTCTGCGTGGCATATCTGGAGGTGAAAGGAAGAGGTGCAGCATCGGGATGGAGCTCATCACCTCTCCCTCTTTGCTGTTTCTGGATGAACCGACCACCGGACTGGATTCTAACACTGCAAACTGTATCATCAGCCTACTAAACAGGTACAACACAATTACTAATTACTTCTACATTAGAAAACACACGCTACGTATACGCATAAGATACAAATGACGACTGAAGCGTACAATGCTGCTGAAGATGGCGAGTGAATCTGCAGTGAATCTGCAGCACCTTCGCCATCTACTGCTGTCTTTGTGTTTTCTGTAACAATATTAATGCAATCAAATTCCTTATGTATGTCCAGGCTGTCCAGAAGTGGTAAGACTGTGATCTTCTCCATCCACCAGCCACGCTACTCCATCTTCAGACAGTTTGACCATCTGACTATGATGCATAAAGGGGAGGTGGTGTACGCAGGCGCAGCAGCCCATGCACTGGAATACTTCACAAACCTCGGTATGTGTGTTTGCTATGAAAGGTGTAGTGCCTTGACTAGGAATGTGTTGTAATATAATGTGATGAATCCTTATACAAAAAGGGAAATTGTATTTCCATATGAAGTCATGCTGGACAGCCAGCTACTTCAATTTAGCTTCTTTTTTCACAATAATCAGCCTCCTAAATATGAAATTAAAAATAAACTACTACTGTTCTACTTAGTCTCTTTCACTTATTACAGTGTTGCATGCGTCTGTATTTGATGTATTTTGATTTGATATGTGTGTGTGTGTGTGTGTGTGTGTGTGTGTGTGTGTGTGTGTGTGTGTGTGTGTGTGTGTGTGTGTTTTTTCGTTCAGGCTACCAAATTGAGGCCTTCAACAACCCTGCTGATTTCTTCATGGACGTCACAAATGGAGAGGCAAAATCAACATTAATGTCACTTACTGCAGGTACACCTACACAAAACACACACACACACACACACACACACACACACACACACACACAGTTTAGGTATATAGCACCAACAGAGGCTTTAGGCCTGTTTTTTGGTGATTTGTTAGTATGAATACACCCATGTGTCCAAGTCTTAAATTGGTTGTAATGTTAAAGTTTAAAATATAGACAGTGAGATGACGAATAAAAAACCCCCACATAAGTTAGCAAACCCACGATAATGACAATACTGACAGGAAGTCACAGATGATGTCCTCCAAGAAATGATTACAGCATTTACAATTTTCTTAAAATGTCAAACTACTCCTTTGACCAGATTTAGATTTCAGATCCCGTTTTCAGGTTTCAAATCACCCTGAGGAGACTCAAAGACTGCTATATAAAGATAGAAGTTTATTCTGCTGTCCGTATCTACAAAATGGCGATGCATAATGTCCTCTCTCTCTTTCCACATTAGAGTGTAAAAACCCATTGGCAAACAAGTACCGCCAGTCCCAGCTGTGCCGGAATGTGCTCGATGAGTTGGGCCATGTGAACCAGAGCATCGCTGACGCGCCCAAAGGTCCAGACGAGGCAGCTGACTACGCTACCTCTTTCCTGTACCAGGTCAGCCAACGCCGCAATTCAGAAACACAGTCGAACGCTGGATAAAACACTCTCTTCTTGCATTAAAAAACTGTACAAAATAAATATCCATTTGAGGGAATTAAAATCTCAGTTGCTATTCATTTTTTTGATTAACCTGAAATTGAACTGAGTTTACGATGTTACGTCACAGAGTTTAATGACTGTGCCAGCCAGCTAAGTCAGTGTGCCCGCTGAATGAACCCTGTTTATAACGCTCATCATGTTCATAAAAAACAATTCATGTCTGTGTGTGTGTGTGTGTGTGTGTGTGTGTGTGTGTGTGCGTGTGTGTGTGTGTATGTGTATGTGTCTGTGTGTGTGTGTGTGTGTGTGTGTGTGTGTGTGTGTGTGTGTGTGTGTGTGTGTGAGACAGTTGCGCGTGGTGTGTGGTAGGACAGTTCTGAACTCTCTGAGGAACCCTCAGACCTCTTATGCCCAGTTGGCTCTCAACATCTTCTTTGCTATTCTGGTGGGACTCATTTATTACCAGATGCCCTTGACACTGCCCGAGGCGTTACAGAACAGGTACAGTACCATAACCTGCTGCGTAACAGCAATGCTAGTTTGAATCTGCTTTAAATTCACTTCTGAAAACTCGTCCTACGGTACATGTGCCCCCTTTCCTCAGCCCATCTCAAGGCCAAAATACAACGTAACTACTTATTGGAAATAGAAGATAATATCAAAGGTTTTTTCCGTTATTGAAGGTTTTCATTGTACATTATTAAATGGCATAGACAGTAAGATGTGGTGACACAGCAAATCTGAATATCTCTATATCAGAAGAGGCTGCGAGAACAATGGCTTAGGCTGTCAAGGCAAGAATGACAAAAGTGAAGTGCAAAAAGAAAAGATTTCCTTTTCAAAAGTATGCAATTTGAAATACAGTAAATGAGGGAGATAAGTCGCCACGATGTCAAGATGAGGAAACCTTTATGATGCCGTTCCACCCTTAAGTTTAAGGGGATGAACACAGGTCAGGGCAGATTAATCAGATAACTCTCTCTCTCTCTCTCTCTCTCTCTCTCTCTCTCTCTCTCTCTCTCTCTCTCTCTCTCTCTCTGGACGACAGGAGTGGAGCGTTCTTCTTCCTTATCATCAACATGGTGTTTGGGAATCTCTCTGCTGTTGAACTCTTTATCAATGAAAGAGCAATATTCATGTGAGTGAAAGATAAAAGTTACGTGTTGAACTGCAGACTTATGCAGAAGGTGCTCGACTACGAAGATGTTCAATGTCTACATAGATTTATGTGGATCACGTTTGTCTTTTTAATGGAGGACAAAGCTGTTTTAAAAAAAGGTTTGTCTTATTGTAAAAAGAAAAACATTTTTTTCTTATTGTAAACAAAACCTGTGAAAAGACCAAAACCAACAATGCGTTAGGTTCAACAAAGTTCAGATTGTAGTTCCATTTTTACTACATAAGACAAAACGATATTGTATATGGAGGGTGCACATCCCATGCCAGTTTGTAATGCTTCCACTTAGGATGCCATCAGCTCCTTGGTTTTACTGACGTTGAGCAGTAGGTTGTTCTCTGAGCACCAGTGAGGGCTGAGAGGAGAGCATCCTCTGTGGATCTGAAGAGTCCAGGTTGGTTGGGATGTTGCTTTTGATGTGCTGAAGAACCAGTTTCTTAAAGTACTTCATCAGAATGGGGGTGAGTGCTACAGGGTGATAGACATATAGACCAGACACTGCAGACTTTTTAGGTACAGGAACGATGGTGGAGAACGCTCTCCTTTAGCTGCAGTTTGCTTGTCGTGTTTTTAGTACACGACCAGGGATGCTGTCAGGCCCAGCAGCGTTACTCATATTCACTCTCATCAGGGTTTTTCCCACATCCACTGTGGACACTGACAGTGGCCGGTCCTCTGGAGACGGGGCAGACTTGACAGCGGACTCTTTGTTGAGGAGATCAGAGTGCGCATAAAAGGTGTTCAGCTCACCTGGGAACAACACCAACTTTAGTGCTGTTGGTGTTGAGGTCTCAGATATACGTCTTTAACAGGCTATATAGTTTTTGTTTTTAAGTAAATAGGGAATTTGTTGGGGACTATTTTCAGTTACTTGTGGATTAATATTCATTCGATGCTATCGTTTTTTATCGAGTTTTTTTCTGCAGCAGGACGGTGTGTGTGGGATTGAGTAGAATAAACTACGGTTTGCATGTTCGTGGTAATGAATGAACATGTCAGCCAGTGCAACAGTGTGTCTGATTTATGTGTTTTTAACAGTTTGTGGTAAACAAAAGAGCTCTACGGAACAGAGGAATAAGATATATATCAGACCTCGGCTACACAGATAAGAACGTGCAATTCATTGTTGATGGGGTTTTTTTCATGGGATTTGTTGACTAGCACGAGCCATAAGCTATTCATTGATGGCTCAACATTGTGACATGAATTCAAAGTCAGTGAATACTGTGGATCCTTTACAATCACATTGTTTTTCACTGTGCCACAATGTTTGTATGTATTTGTCAACGTGTTTCTTGAGAGTCTTTAATATTTGTTGGCAGTCACGAGAACTCCAGCGGCTATTACCGCACGTCCGTCTACTTCCTGTCCAAGATCTTTGCTGATCTCATCCCCAACCGCATCATCCCCATCTTTGTGTTTTCAGCCATCGCCTACTATATGATGGGTATGTCTCACACATACCGTAGACACAGAGAATACACACCATATTGTATCGTGCAGGTGCTCTTATGTTCATGTCCTTGAGATGACTGTTGTACCTGAACTTTAGGACTTTGTCATCTTCCCCAGGTGACGTAGTGAGTGAAAGCATCAAATTCTGTAGTAAATAAGGAAACAATCCATAATTTGTTCCGCACAGGCTTGGCTTCACTCCAATGAGGTTCAAGTTTTGAGGAATAAAATCTAGATGACAGGGAGCTGCCTGTTCTAGTTTTGCATGTCTTCCTAATTTAAGCTCCTGCTGTTGATCTCTTTGTATCTGGAACCTTTCATTTGACCTTTCAGCCACGTCTGAAGACCCACAATGGGGGAACCTGCTAAAAGCAACACTCTGGATTTGAATTAAATGTCCTTTCTCATACTAATTTCTGTCTTCCCGTTTACATTTGTCCACCACCCTTTCAGGATTGAAGCCTGCCTTTGAGGCCTTCATGTGTTTCGCCCTGACCATGTCTCTGGTCAGTCTGGCAGGAGTCGGTCTGGCCTTCCTCGTCTCAGCGAGTGTATCTTCGTTTGCAATGGCTAACATCCTCATTGCTCTGCCCTTCGTCTTCATGATGGTGAGATGTTGAGGCACACGCACAACATTTACATGGCTGAGATCATAACGTGTACTCTCAGAAAGTGTAATATTCTCTCTTTTCCTTCTTCATTTTCCTATTTTTAGGTATTTGGTGGTTTTCTTGTCAACCTCAATGCCATGCTGAGCTGGCTCTCCTGGCTGCAATGGATCAGTATCTTCAGATATGGACTGAATGTAAGCGATGGGTGTGGTTGTGGTTGGTTGAATTTAATCTGGTCTTTATCTGTAGCAAGGAAGGTGTTCAACCCAATCTCTTTTCTGTCTCTGTCAGGCTGCATTCATCAACGAGATGTCAGGACAGTTGTTCTACAGCAACACCACCATGTGAGTATTGAGCGATAACACAGTCACTCCTTAAACCACAATAACCCACACACACACACACACACTGAGCCTCTCTTGTCTGTTGCTGCAGTATCCCAGGGGAGGCGTTTCTGAAAAGCCAGAACATTGACTACTCTGTGTGGGGCTTCTGGCAGAACCAGGTGGCTCTGCTGGGAATCATATTGGTCTGCATGATCCTGGCCTACGTACAGCTGCGACGAATCAACCGCTGGAAATGATTTCCAACTGTTTATGTATCCATCAATCATGCACTGTGTCTTTATCTTATTTATTTAATATATCATGCCTCAAATGACACACACATACACAAAAAAAAAAGTTGTTTTTTGTGTGATGAAATAAGCTTTCATTAATTATAATTTAAAATCACCATATCTCTCTCTCTCTCTCACGCTCTCACACATAAACAAACACACGTGTTGTAACATTTGACTCCCAGGTGGATTAGCCGCTGCTAAGCACACCCGGTCTGTGCACGAGGGAATGTACAGCAACAGCCAAGCCAACACCTAAGTCCTTACAAAGCTTCTTACTGGCAGTGAGACAACATGAGCCACAGTAAAGAAAAAATTTGCAGATTCTAGATTTCATGGGGAACCTTTTAGTTTTAAAATAATCACATTTCTCAGTTCTCCAAGTTAAAAAATATAGTTAATGCATAAAGCTCTCTTTTTTTATTATTGCCTTACAGAAACAGTGATGGAATTGTCATTTTATTTTTAGTATAATATATTGTTTTTGTTACAAACGCTGTGTAAGTTTTACAAAAAATATATACTGATAACTTAACATAAAACAGATTACAGGGCTTAGAAAAAGATTCACAAATGATAGAAAAGCTTTCAAAAACAAACCCTCAATTTCCCGATAGCTTTAAGGTTGGAAATTCATCGTGTTCCGCTCTTCGTGACACTATCACACAAATATTCTGTATCATGTTGTATCACCTCTTCATTGGAGCTATTTTATGTTTACACTGAGTAAAACATTCAAACCAATGACTCCATGATTTTTATGGCTGCACTATTGCATTAAATGGAAATATTTTAGATGTCTTGTGCATCATTTTACACACTTTTTTTTTTGCCTAAAATTCAGCATACTAGTGCAACACCTTCTAAGATGACACCTCAATTAGCAACACTTCTCATGTCACCTTTAGAAACACTCTTATTCAGACTGTGTCCTACTGTCACTGGGGTGTTCTCCAACCCACGGAGCCACTCTGTACATTTCAGCACCACATGCTCATCCACACCGCGGTCCTCCTCCTCCTCATACTCCACATCATCGTACTTATGTCGCTCGTTCAGAAGGGAGATTTTCACAATTGAAGTTATGTCTCCCAGTTCAGCAGCGCTGCTGTTTTTCGCAGCGACTCTGCCCTTTGGCGTGCCGTGTCTCTGTGTCGCCGTTTGATGCCTTTTAGAGACGTTTTCTCTTCTGTATCTGGAATCCAAGGCGCTTCCAGAAACTCCTCCTCCGCTTCCGGACACCGAATGTTGACGTCTCTCACTGTTCCTCCTCTGCAGCAGCAGAACGGCCTCAGGTGTGAGAGTCAGTGTGAAACGGACCTCCTCCTGAAGCCTGGCCCTCGCCTTCACCTCGGGTTCGCTCTTTACAGAGCTCTGGCTCACATGTTTGTGCCGCTGTGTCTTAGACAGGGACTCGCCCGAGTTAGAGGCTGGGAAGCTGTCCTTTTGTGATGAAGGCAGCAATCTCTCCCTTCTCTTTGCATGCAGCTCTGCCGCTGACACGGCTATGGCGGTTGGCAGATGACTCCTGGGTTGGCTCTTCTTGCCCAGCTGCTTGAGGTTTGAAGCCCGTTGCTCCTTCACTGAGCCGCCTTTGTCTTCTCGTTGGACCTTCGTCAAAGTAGTTGCAGATGAAATGTTGCTGATGGGTCTCTCCTTAGCAGTTAGTCCTGACACAGAGCGCGCAATCGACACAGGTGGGATGAATGGCATTTTGGCAACACACAGGATCAAATAGGAGAGGAGTTCAGTTTTGCGGTTGAAGGGCCGAGAGAAAAAAGAAGAGGGCACTAAGGAGGAAACCGATTGACCGAGGGAGGCGAGATACTCAGATGCATCCTCGGCCATGCAGGGGTCAGCGGTCAGTGTGTTGCTGCTGGGATCCACCAGTGCTCATCTACCCTGGGACAGCTGACGTCCCGTCAGCGTCTTATACCTGAGCAGCAGGAGGGCGTGGCGCGCCGCAAAAAGGCGTGTATGACCTCAGACGAGGGGGAATCAAGGGTTTTGCTGCTTCTCAAATGCTTTACTCTGAGGCTCAATGATCTAAAATAAACCCACACTTCTAATCCTCTGGTGTCATGTCAGTAAGGGCATGTTTACTACACACTGCGCAAGTACACATGCAGGCTCAAGCCACACGGGATGCAATGACAACTTAAGTGAAAGTGAGTTGGGGCTCTGTGCAATGAGCACCAAGCGGGCAATGGTAAAATCCATATAAACAAATTCAGACTTAATTATGAAAGAATTCTTGTCCTTGAATAAAATGGTTTGACAAATGATTGAATAAATAAATAAATAACTCGACTTGCAAGCTTTTTCCAGTATTCAACTGCATCGCCTGGTCTTTATCAGCAGATGGATAACTCTAGTAAGTAAATCTTTAGGTTCTCAATTTTTTTATCAAATGTTTTGCAGATATTTTGTTTGGAGCAAAATATACACAACCTGCTTGTGTCTAAGCTCAGCATTGTTTTCTGTTGTGTGCTCTTCTTTATACGACAGAAAATATGAGGGAAAAAAAACTGCCACAGAAAACTTTTATTTGATAGTATTTTGTCACGAAACACAATTTAAAATATAGTTTTAAAACATTTCTAATTTCAACATAGGAACCAACATGTCTTCTCCCTATACATTAAACATACATCTATATATTTGAAGTTATCCTGACTGACTTGTGCATGGATTTACATACACATTAACCTGTTGATCTTGTGTGTGTGTGTTCATTCACAGCATGTCCTCCTGTGTACATGGAGGAGCAGGTGGCAGCAAGGACAAGTGTGACAGGCATCCTTGAAGTAGTTCACAAAAAATGGAATCAGGCAGCATCCCAACACCAACCTGTGAGACAGAAATTAAACATCAGTCTACGTCTTTTGAATATGCGTTTTGATTGATGCTGGGTAATTAGAGCCAGACCAGATTTAGGCATTTGAATTTGTCTTTTCTCACCCGCATAACACTAACAGAAGACACATGAGCCACGCGAGCCTCCCGGCTTTGTAGGTGACCTGCGTGGTGACCTGAGTCTGACAGGAAGGGCATGTTGTCAGAGCTGGGTAGCAAAACAGCTCCATTTCATAGCTCACACACGTCCGCCTGGTAGTCAACTGAGGGGAAGCAGACGCTAGAGAGAAGACATGGGGGTTTTGTAAAGGAATGCTTATTTTCACAATTTAAAGCAGCAATCCTTATAATTTTAGTCCTGGTGGATTTCTGTATGACAGTAAACAAAGGATTTTTGCTTACAGTTCAGCAGTCTGGAGTCTTTGGCTGCATCTGAAATTCCATACCAACATGCAGTATTTTTATACAAAACGTAGTATACAATGGAGAAAAACGGTACAGCATTTTTGGAATGTAGCCTCAGACACCCAGTCTGCAAATATTTAAAGAATTTCATCAATCACCATTGTCTAACTTGAAAATCTTCAAGATTGCACTTTACCATTACAACAATTTTCTCTCAACTTAACAAGTCCTTAACATTATCTGATCAGTGCAGTTTGAGAAGTTGGATTTGCAAAGTTTGTGCGAGAAAAAAAAAAAAGTGTACTCAAAATGTTATTTAATAATATCTTCTTAAATTTGTGGCATATCATGGCATTCCATGTATGGAGCAAAACTACCAGTGGAATTAAATCAGTATGTATAAGTCACTTCACACTTGGACAATACAACACAAACAATGGACACACCACGCTTCAATAAACACTTCCCGACTTAACTGAGTCTAAAAAGGCAAGAACATAGCTGAATTGTGAACAATTCCGGCCTACTCTATATATTCAAAATGGAGGCAGATGAGAAGTGAGCATGTACCGGTTAGAGGTGCGCAAGTTTCGGTGGTGCAGCCAACTCCAGGAGAAAAAGAGGAGGTTGGTGGTGGAGTCGTGGAAGGTGAGTGAATATGGTAGAACCTCACGTTTGGCCCGCTGTGACGTTCACCTGTAAAAACAAAGACACACGTTTTGGTTTTAATTTTAAAAACTGATCATCAGTCAGACATTTCAAATGAAGTAAATTAAGAAAGTATCTTACCTGGTAAGAAGTACGCTGGCGGTGTAGGAAAAGGCTCATCCTCTTTTGACTCCATTTAACAATTTGATGATGTACAACAGAAAAAAAAGAGTGAGAATCTGGCTTTGTTAGCAGCCAGCAGCAGTTCATTTGTAGGTATACCAGGTGCAATGGAGCGGTACTAATTGAAATCTCTTCTGATTGGTTTAAGAACCTATTACCCACAAGGCAATAGCAGCATGCTTTTAAAATGAGGCAGAAGTGAATTGGAGGTAGTTGTTTGAAAAGTTGCACTACATTGCTACCTTACTTATGCTTACTGCACAATAAATGGAGATTGCTCGCCTGTAATTCCTTTGATTTTAAAAGTTTTACATGTCAAATTAATAATATAGAATTTTAGGTGTGCGTTTTGGAGTGGCCTAAAGTTAACACTACTTGTGCAACGGTCATGTTTAAAAAACAAACAAACAAAAAACACTTCCAGTGTGATTATTGCTGGTTGACTTTAATCACTATACTTGAAGTAAAGCTGAATACTGCGATAGATGATTAAAGTTGAAAACCATCTACAATATTTTTCATTGAACCACCATGGCATCAAGCAGGTGTAAATCAAAAATTTGATTCTGAGCCCATATTTACCACCTGTTACTCCCATCCTCTGTGCATTTTGTACAGTATTCCATAATGAAATAGTACATAAATCCAGATTTATATTAATTTAGACACAATGCACATTTTAAGCACAATATCAGGATCACCTTAAGCCCCATCTTAATGCCCGTATCTGATATTATTTACTTTTATTGACAAATGTGTGGCTTTTAGGCCCCCTAAGAATCAAGGAATTATTTCCCTTATCTCAGTTCATACTAGACTGCCACTGTCGGTCAACTATGGCCACTTCCCTGTTGAATTGTTTAGGGTATTTGTCCACAAGATGCACTAGATGGTGGTGTTTTGTAACAGGTTCGGACACTTTGGCTGTTTCTATTTGAACCACTAGAGGAGCTCTTTCGCACTCGTCGTAGTGTGTGTGTGTGTGTGTGTGTGTGTGTGTGTGTGTGTGTGTGTGTGTGTGTGTGTGTGTGTGTGTGTGTGTGTGTGTGTGTGTGTGTGTGTGTGTGTGTGTGTGTGTGTGTGTGTGTGTGTGTGTGTGTGTGTGTGTGTGTGTGTGTGTGTGTGTGTGTGTGTGTGTGTGTGTGTGTGTGTGTGTGTGTGTGTGTGTGTGTGTGTGTGTGTGTGTGTGAGACGAGGATCTTCAGTTGAATGTAACAGCTAGCGTGATGAGGCTAAGCTAGCTATCAGCCAGGCATCCAACGGGTTTAGCTGCCAAGTTTAGCTGCCGGATGCTCCCGGTCGTATCCTACTGGCCGTCTTGACATTTCCTCAACACTCCTGGACGAATTCGTGTCGACTGACCAGAGTCCGCGAATTCGGGTCCATTCCTGATCTAACCTTTTCCCCCGCTAGCGTAACCGTAGCTTGCCGGCTAACGACAGTGCAAGAACCGGACTGACGAGGTAAGTTAGCATGCGGGCTAGCGGAATGTACGGCTAATGGTGTTAGCTGTCATCGGAAGTAAAGGCATCTCCTCCAAGGAAAGCCCAAAGTCTGACATAGAAAAGGGAGGCCCCTCCGGTAAGCGTTTGGGTAGCAAAACGTCGATATATTTCTAGAAATGACCAACGTGGCTGCTAGGCCTATCTTAACACCGGTGGGCACTAAGCTAGCAATTTGAATAACTTGCTAGTAATGTTTTGCTGTTAACGATTAACCAAGCGAGGCAACAAACCCAGTCGGTAATATGACAGTAGCTAGCAAAGAAAGTCCACTTCACTTCGTAAAAGTGTCCAACTTGGCATGTCATGGTAATAAAATGTGAGACTATGGTGAATATCAGCTGTTAGCTTGGTTATATATTTTAAGCTAACGTTATTGTTAGCTAACGTTAGTTGAGTGAGCCTTTCAATTGTTTTGACTCATTGGGTTTAGTTAATGTACCCAAGCTAACTAATGGTAGTCGAGTAACGTTGCAATGAAGTTAACAGTTGTTATATATATTCTGTTATTAGTGGGGCTTTAACGCTGGTCGAGGGAGAGTTCAGCTCAGCTGTTTACTCAGGGTATGTGTGTGTGTGTGTGTCGCTTGTTGCTAACCTAAGTTTCGCTGTGTGGCTTCGCAGAGTTCTTACTTGAGGACCACACCCAGACAAGATGTCCCTTCATCAGTTTCTGTTGGAACCCATCACCTGCCACGCGTGGAACCGGGATAGGACACGTAAGGCTCAACTATGCCCTCCTTTTATTTGAGAGTATCATCACCAGCTTGTACACTGCATACCAGTTAAGACATCAAGTTCCAGGTTATGCGTTTGAAAACAAATGACAATGGCATGTTTATGTGAACAGGAGTGCAACTTCTGCCACAAAAACATTATTGTTCCACTGTTTGTTTTCAGGATTTGTGAACTTTTACTAGTAGTTAGCCTAGTTTGGTATTTGGCAGATAGCAGAAACTGGTTCAGCATGTTTGTTATCTGTACTTGCATCCTGTTAACCTGCTGTATTTTTGTTTTTGTCGTTTGTTTGTTTTTTCTGCAGAAATTGCCATCAGTCCAAATAACCATGAAGTCCACATCTACAAAAAGAGTGGCAACCAGTGGGTTAAGACTCATGAATTGAAGGAGCACAATGGACACATAACAGGTATTTCTATGACTAAATCAAAAACAACTGAACAAGTGTGACTGGAACTGTCATCAGCTCATGTTCACACAGGTCTGACTCTGAATGCTCAATCTGTATAAAAGCTTATTCATCTCTAGAATGTGCCGTCCTAATTCACTTCATGAGTGTTGCAACAGTCAGTCAGTCATTGCATCTCTCTGCGTTGTGTTGTAGGTATTGACTGGGCTCCCAAAAGTGACCGTATAGTGACGTGTGGAGCAGACCGTAACGCCTATGTGTGGTCCCAGAAGGAAGGGGTATGGAAGCCCACGCTGGTCATCCTCAGGATCAACCGAGCCGCCACCTTCGTCAAGTGGTCTCCACTGGAGAACAAGTTTGCAGTTGGAAGTGGTGCTCGACTCATCTCGGTCTGCTACTTTGAGTCTGAGAATGACTGGTGAGACTATTTGGACAACCATTACATTTTTCTAAAATTGAATACAACAATAGACTCAAGATTACCGGCAAATTCATATTACTGATTGTTTAACCAAATGTATTGATTGGGAGTATGACTCCGTTATTTTTGCACTCCAACACATGTAGTGTGTTGTCCCTTTTCTAAGTGCAGAATTGCAGTTAGATTGTGTTATTTATCTTTTCTTCGGCATCCTCTGTAGTCCCCACCGTCGCAGCCTAAAGCACTGCCCACATTCAAATGAATGGGAGGATTAGCGTTTTCGTCGCAACTCGTGATTTGGTGTGAACAATGAAACAAACAGCTTAGTTTTGCTGAACTACACTCACAAATTGTTCCTGTCTCACGTTTTGAAAAATACCATTGGTATAATTGATTGAATCATTGAATTTATACATAAATATTAGATCGAAGTGCTGTGTTCATTCATATTTTAAGATGTCTGTGCTTTTTCAAATGCTCCAGGTGGGTGAGCAAGCACATCAAGAAGCCGGTACGCTCCACCATCCTCAGTCTGGACTGGCATCCCAACAACATCCTGCTGGCTGCTGGATCCTGTGACTTCAAATGCAGGTGAATGTCGTTCGCAGTGAAAAGAGTTGTGGGACAAGAGATGGAAGAATAAATGATGAGAAGCCTGCCAACGTCCTCACTCACTCTTTTGCTTTCTGGTCTTTTTTTTTTTTTTTTTTTTTCTCCCTTCTACTCCCCCCCTCCCTCCCTCCCTCCCTCTCTGGCCTCCAGGGTGTTCTCAGCCTACATTAAGGAGGTGGAAGAGAAACCAGGCCCCACTCCCTGGGGCAGCAAGATGCCATTTGGGGCTGTGCTCGCAGAATTTGGAGGAGCGGGTCTGTATCTGTGCCTTTTTCTTTTTTTTTTATATGTGATAATAAAAAAAAAAACCTTTTCATACGACTGAAAGTAACCCATTGAACTAAACAAGATCTGCCTTTTTTTTCCTCATCCACTTTGTGTGTGTGTGTTAGGTGGAGGGGGTTGGGTCCACTCTGTCTCTTTCTCAGCATCTGGTAACCGCCTGGCCTGGGTCAGCCATGACAGCACTGTCACTGTGGTGGACAGCTCTAAGACTGCCAGGTATATTCATTTCTACCCAGTGATTATGGTTTGTCACAAGAGGGTTTCTCTGACTACACAGAACATGTGGAGTTTTCTAATAAACAAACAAACAAACAAACAAACAAAACATGTTTACATTCAGTGTTGCACACCAAAACGCTAGGTGTGCAACACTGAAGGCTTGTTGGTTGCGTGTCCTGCCTCATAAAACATTTGCAAAGTCTTTTTTTAAAGTATTTTAAATCCTGTAATGATAACATCAATGTTTACGAGCATTACACTGCCTTTGATGGCGCAGTGCTGTATTTTTTTTTGGCACCAGCTGTTGAAAATATACTCCCTGTGACTGGAGCTGTGGTGGAGGTGGAGATGATGATGATGATGGATATTCAGACGGTATAGTCCAAAATGATTGACACGAGTGGGCTGTGAAGTTTCAGCAACTAATGCAAGATGAAGTTCATGATTTAGAGCTCGGCCTGGTGCATTTTTTTGTGTTTTTACAGCAACTAAAAACAGAAAAGGAGATAAAATGTTGGTCCTCTGAACCAAACGGGGAGATGGAATGGAGAGATTTCTTTTCTTGAGAAGCAGATGTGTGTAAATGGGCAGATGAATGCGTCCAATCCAAAAAATGACTAACTCCTTTCATGAATTTGAAATCTTCTCCCACACAATCATCAGCAAAGTACATGCTTTTATTTCTTCCGCTACATGAGAATGCATCTTGGTGTATTCTCTAGTTCACTGGCATCTGTACATAAGCCATGATTTGTAATCCGATCAGCTACTCGCAGTCCCCATAAGGTGCTAAAGGTAAACAACCACGAACATAATGACATGCTGGCGTCGACAAATTTGCCGGAGACATGAATAGAAAGGGCGGGGATTGAGACTGTGCCAAAGAATTCAACTCGTTCTCCCCGGAAACCTGCACGCACTGCAGCGTACGCAGCCCGGTGTTTCCTGTGACAGTCTGCTGCCTGTGTAATCTTTTTAAAGTACAGTAAAACCATTTGATTCTCAAGATGCTAATTGATTTGTGTGTTTAGTCCTTCACAGCTGAAGACGGACTTCCTTCCGCTCCTCAGTGTCATTTTTGTTTCAGAGAACAGTCTAGTAGCTGCGGTAAGAATAAAACATTCGCGACACATTTCCGTGTCCTAATACACGGTGCGTGACGTGAGGAGTGTAAATCTGTTGTGTGCGTCTTCAGGGCCACGACTGTTGCCCCATGCTGTTCCGTTGCGACGATGGTGGAGCGCTGACATTCGTGTCGAAGCTCGACCTCCCCAAGCAGAGTATCCAAAGGAACATCTCCGCCATGGAGCGCTTCAGGAACATGGACAAGAGAGCCACCACCGAGGACCGCAACACTGCCCTGGACACACTGCACCAGAACAGCATCACGTAAGTCACGCTGACGGGAATCCATGAAGGGCAGGACGTGGAATTTACCTCAAGACGCCTTCAGTACCTTTTTCATTTTAGGGTTAGATATGTGCAGATGTTTAAAAAATTAGGTAGTTGTTGGTGTAAACAGAAGGGATTTTGAATGTTTAATTCAATTTTCTTTAATATAGAATAAATATAAAAACAGGCTCTGCGATCACATGGGGTCAAAAACCTCAGTGAATAGCCTGAACTTGTCTGTTTAAACATTACGTTGTGTTCTTTGTCTGATCCCTGGATAACTTGAGCTGATGACTATAATGTGCAGCCATGATTTATTACTGGAGCCCATTGGAATTCAAGCACTGATAATAATCAGATCCGTTCAGCTTCCTGTGTTTCCAAACGAGGAACAATTTTTCTTTACTGAATGCCATTCATGAAAAGTTTGCATGCTGCTTTGCTTAGCTTAGCTTAGCTTAGCATAACGTCTGTAATTGGGGGGCAAACTGCAGTCATGCCAGCAGATCTAGAGCTCACTGATTAACACCTTGTTATCTCGGCTTTTAAATCCCTACAAAACTGAGTTGTAAAAACGACTCAACATGTATAATTTATGTTGGTTGGATGAATTTTCCATTGAAGGGGAACTTTGCTGATTTTGAACTGGCTTTGTATCGTTGCAATGCTGTTGTGCAAATTAACAGTGTTCGGTTTCTTTTTGTGTTAACTTTTCAAGTACACAACATGGTGAAATCCATCATGATTTTCTATATTACAACTCCTTCACCCTTTTTTTTTTTAAAACTGTCTTTATGTGTCTTCATGTCTCGCCCTCAGCCAAGTGTCTATCTATGAAGGAGACAAAAGGGATTGTCGCAAGTTCTGCACCACAGGCATCGATGGAGCGATGACCATTTGGGACTTCAAGGTACAAACGCGCATGAATCAGCAATCCTCTTCAGAGATGAATTTTTCCCCCCCAGGTCTCTCTCAGCTCTAACTCTCTTGTGTGTTTTTCTGTGTCGACCTCCTCAGAGTCTAGAAGCGTCTATCCAGGGTCTCCGCATCATGTGAAGAAATCATGTAAATGAATGAAGAAACGCAGCAGGCCTCACTTCTCCCCCCCCCCCTCCCTTCCTCCACCTCACCCCCTTCGCTCCTGCGACGCAGCCAGTAAACACACACAACTGACCACCTAATCGAGTGTCTGCTGAAGCACTGACCAGACCATAACGCACTCTCATGGGTGTGTGCAAACACTCTCACGCACACACGCACGCACACACACTAAAGTACACAAACACGCATACACTACACACACACACACACACACACACACACACACACACACACACACACACACTGAGCTGACGTGTGACATCACTGTTGATTTACTTTTTTTGTTTTGTTTTTAAATGAAGGTTAACCAGGTGTCAAAGTGGAAAAGGTCCTCTGACACGTATTAAAACGTGACGTGAAATGTGTGTTTTTATGTTCTCTAACCTCCTGTACCAAAAGTTGAACACTAAAAGGTGCGTTTTATCCAAAAGTCAGACTGTATTTCACCTGTAGCTCAACCTCGACACGATCTCTGAATGTCAATGTTTAGTAGAACGGAGGACGTGATGCTTCACTTGCTGGCGTGTAGTAGATCTTCTCCAGCAGGTGATGTCATTGTTTAGATTAGGACCCGGGTTATTGATATGCTGAGGTCATGTTGCCGGTTGACTGTAGAGAGCTGTACAGGTTCTGATGGTGGAGAGAGAAAGCAGCTGTGCGGAGTCACGGCTGGCCAGCGCTAGGCTCTGTAGCTACTACACTAAAACCACACAAGATGGAGGATTTCTATGTAACCGATCATGAGGTAGACATGAAATAAAGATGAAGTACATTTAAAGTACACGACTCGACTGTTCTCTTCCTTTTGTCTTTGCCAGACCAGATACATTTAGTGGATTTGCAGTAGTAGTATATTTTGTCTTTTAATGTGCATTCCATATTTGTTCTTGTGCCGTTCAGTTTTATGTAACTATGTTGATGTTTCTTCATTGACCTCATTGTGCATTTATTACAGACAGACTTAACACAAGGAGGTAGCTGTAGAAGAAACTTCAGGTTCATATCAGAACTCTTCAAAGCAGCCATGGATTTCTTTTGCTACTGTCTTTTTAAAGCATGTTGAACAGGTCTAGGTGGTCACAGGTGGCTCTGTGAGGCTGTACTACGGTACAGCTGTGCTCTGAAAGCTAACGTTAGCATGCTAGCAAGCTCACAATGGCAATGCTATCACGCTGGTGTTCCAATACCCATACTACTATACTATTTAGTATGCTAGAAAATAATTTAGTTTGTCCTAATACATAGTATGTCAAATGCAGTATGCAAAAGATACCAGTATGTCTACTGCATCGGGTCACATTTTGCAGGATGCAAACAAGCATGCTTTGTTGGCTATACAGTATCTTACCCACAATCCTCTGCGCAGCGGATATGTGAGCAAGAGGGTTCAAGGTGCAAAGTTAAAACAGAGTATTTTTTATTTTTTTTGCAACGCAGTGTTAATACTCACCTTCTTAACGTTGACTGTTAGCATGCTAACATTTGCTAACTAGCAGGCGTTCAACTGATGGGATGTCATTAGTTCTGCAGGTATTTGCTCTTAAACCAAGGAATTGGACAGATGCAACCTCATGGTTCTAGTAGATGAATGTGTGACCTAAGTGTGAACAGCATTTCATGGCAATCCACATAACTGTTGAGATATTTCAGTTTGGACCAAAGTGGTCGACTGACAGACCGACACCGCCGTTCTTCCTTGAGGCTAAAACAACAAAATCAATGTATGAAGTTACAGAGCAGACAATGCCACCAGTGCATAAGTTCATATTTACAGTAACAAGGGTGCATTTTAAGGGTTACTTTCTCAGAAGGGCCTTATTCATGTCATCCTCTAGGCCTCTGCCTCCTTATGCAATCAAAACTTTAGTGGTGTCTATGATATAAATAACAATACAAATTGTCAGGGTCACATTCTATGGAGAAAAGTTAGCAAAAAATGTATAAAATTCAGCTTACTATATAGTAAGACGATCAATATTGAGTTAAGTTTTTATGTGAGGAAACACACAGTGTCTGACCTAAGACAACATCCATGCCTGATTTTAAGAGAAAAGTGAAGGGATCTTTAGGTTAAAGCATGTAAACTTGGAGTTAGGAAATTTGAACTGCTTAGATTGAGGAAATATAACTTAAAATACATGGAAAAAACAGGAGCAAATCTTTTCTATAGTCAACTTTTTGCTCCTGACGTTTTCCTCCCCCCCCTTCTGCAGTTTAATCCCTCCCCTATCCTTGTTCCTCTTTCTTTATGCAGAAGTGGCCATACGGCCCTCCCCCTTCTTTTCCGTGTCTTTCATGCTTCTTTTCACTTCCCCCTCAGTTTCTACTTCCTGCTTTTTGTAGAACATTGTTTTGTGTCCATGCCCCTCCCTCTATTCTCCCCTTTTCCCTTTTGTTTCTCTTGAATATGAAAAGTTTGCTCCCATTCTCTCACATTTTTTGAACTGTTACACCCATTTTCTGCCTCAAGCGTGAGCCTGCATAAACGTCCTGTATGTCTCCCCTCCTGAGCTTCACTGTACCCTCCTCCACTTCCCCCTCTGACCTCTCCTCCCTCTCCTCAGCTCAGCTTCTCTCTTCCTGAGCTCACTCTGTCGTTGGCGTTCGCGTTGACTGGCCAGAGTCCGCGAGCTAAACACCCTCATCTTTATTTGATCCGCCGCCTTCCTCTGCCTCTCTCTTCTCCCTCACTCTCCATCTCTGCAGCTATTCACCCATTCATCTCTGTCCAGCCCTCAGGGTAAGTAGCCTAGAAAACATTTAACAGTTGACTGAGTATGTTTAGACATGTCAGTAACACTAACTCACACACCCACACGCACACTTTGTGTTATGTGTACTGCATTTTCAGGGGAAAAGCTAAAAGTATGCAACAGGCACTCAAACCCACACACACTCACTTGAGCACAGAAACATGGATGTTATGTCAAATTTCTTTTTGAAGTAGTGCTTGTAAAATGACTGACTGTGATGCAGATGCTTCTCTCTATTTCCTGGGTGTGTGCTCTAGCTGTAAAGTGTAAAGTTTGTTTGTGGATGTGTGTTTCCCGTGAGCTGCATCATTCCTCTCTCTCACTGAAAGTCTGGATTTCATTAACACAACCGGATTGCGATGAGTTCAGTGTGTCTTTCTGTGCACAGAGGGTTAAAATCAGCTGCTTTTGTGTTCTTTTTATTTCTCTTTTTACCTCAAAAAGTTTAGACCAACTCTTGATGAATGCATTGTGATAAATAGTTATGTAAATTGAATTATAGTTCATAACTTTGTTGTGTGTTTTCTTTACTTTTTTCGCTCCTTCCTTAAAACAAGAATCTTTTAACTTCTGTTTTTCTAGACTTGACCGTTATCTCCCAGCTCACCAGACGCTGGTTCCTCACAGCCCTTCCTGGTCTGTTTCTATCGTCTGATTGGCCATGGCGTACCATAGTTTCCTGCTGGAACCAATTAGCTGCCATGCCTGGAACAAAGATCGTACCCGTAAGTCTGCTCGCCGTCTGTGATTGGTCACTCGGGGCTTCTATGTCAGTGGCTCTGAGTTCGTCTCCTCTCTAAACTGTCGTTTTATTCACATACATCATGGAACATCTTGCTTCAACTAGCGTCTGCGCCAAAGAACAAATAGTGTAACAGTCAGAGGTTTGTGATTGGCTCCCAGGTGGTAGAAGGTATTTGCTGTTTCCTGTAACAGTAAGAGTGGTGTCTGGGCCCTTTCTGAGAGGCTCTTGTGCTCCGTTAGCTGCAGGAAACTAATGCCATATTTGGCTGTTTTGATCAGCGCTTTGGTTTCTGGGCAAAGCGGACGTGTGGTCGAGTCATACAGTTGTAGTTTCACTCAACTTGTAAGCTGAACACTTCAAGTTTTCTCAGCTTGCAGGCTGAACACTCACCAAAGAAAACAAAAATGCACACTAAAGCACCCACACTGCTGCTTTTAGACAAACACTGCATCTGACTCATCTGCTGACTAAAACATGTGCAGGGTTTGCTACAACATTATGGGAAGGAAGGTTGCAGTTCTTGCACATTGTCTATTTAAAGATACCATGTGTCTGTGTGCTGCCTTCAGGCAGATACATGCTGTATTTCTCTAGTTTTCTCTGTTCTCATGCACCAAGTCAGCTGTTCGGTGTTCCACTCCACCGATCAGCAACACAAACTTCTCCCTTCGGTCACTCTGTACTTTGTCCTCACGCTGATGAATTTCCTGTTTATACGTAGGTTTCACTGACTTGCAGTACTGTAATGTGTTTCCTCAGAGATCGCCCTGTGCCCCAACAACCACGAGGTCCACATCTACAAGAAGGATGGGACCAAGTGGAACAGGATCCATGAGCTGAAGGAGCACAATGGGCAGGTGACAGGTGAGACACAGACACAGACTCAGTAATTTACTTTAATAACTTTTTTATTTGTTTTCCACAAAGTTTAGAGACGTTCAGGTAAAATCCTATGCTACTTGAGCATGTCAAGTAGCATAGGATTAGATAAGAGTTTCTTTCTCCTGCAGGTATCGACTGGGCTACCGACAGTAACCGTATAGTTACTTGCGGAGCGGACCGTAACGCCTATGTGTGGACCCTAAAAGAGGGCTCATGGAAGCCCACCCTGGTCATCCTCAGGATCAACCGCGCTGCTCGCTGCGTCAAGTGGTCGCCACAAGAGAACAAGTTCGCTGTAGGCAGCGGCTCACGCCTCATCTCCATCTGCTACTTTGAGCAGGAAAACGACTGGTGAGGTTCTCGGAGGATAGATTCCTGCCTCTTGATTTACATGAAAGGGTGCGTTTGATTATTCTGAACCAACACGCTTCTAGCATATTTCATTTAATTTATGTTATTTAAAGGTGGGTGTGCAAGCACATCAAGAAGCCGATCCGCTCCACCATCCTGAGTCTGGACTGGCATCCCAACAACGTCCTGCTGGCTGCTGGATCCTGTGACTTCAAATGCAGGTATGAGTGAATCAAAAGAGGTGTGTAAATGTGTAAGGAGGACATTTTAGGGACTACGTTTAATACTTCTACTACTTCTGTCTACTCTGTACATCTGGAACCTATTGCCTTTCCAATTTGTCCAGATTTTTTGTGGAGATTTCCCTTATTTGAATCGAGGCTCTAAGAATGGATTGTATCCTGTGCTGTAGAGATTGTAAAACCCTCTGAGAAAAGGTTGATTTTCGGTTGAATAAACAAACCAGAAAAACTAGGCTTAACTCCTAGCCTAATCTAAATCTAAAGGCCAACCGTATTCCTAATCATCCCATACAAATATGTCATCACTTCGTATGCATTTAGCTGATTTTTATAGCACACAAGTACGACATAAAGACACCACAGAGTTCATAAAAAAATCGAATTTGTCTGGGCTTCCCTGTGTTGATCAGCCATTGTTTTTGTCCTCTTTGCCTCCTTCTGTCTTCCTTCTATCTCGTTCATTTCTCGACCCCTCTCGCACACAGGGTGTTTTCCGCCTACATAAAGGAGGTGGAGGAGAAGCCCGGCCCCACCCCCTGGGGCAGCAAGATGCCGTTCGGGGAGATGTTGTTTGAATCTGGCGGGTCTGGAGCAGCAGGTGAGACCACAGCTGGAGGCGGAGGTTGGGTGCACAGCGTCTGCTTCTCTCACTCCGGCAACCGCCTGGCCTGGACCTCCCACGACTCCACGGTGTCTGTCGCAGAGGGAGGCAAGACCGGCACGTAAGAGAGGGCGGGGCTGCATACTTGTGTGTCTGTGTGGGTGTTTGTATGCACTCTGACCTTTTTGTCATGACTCCGCAGGGTGAACAGTCTGAACTCTGAGTCTCTTCCTTTGCTGTGTGTCACCTTCATCACTGAGAACAGCTTAGTAGCAGCTGTGAGTATTCTATGCATTAACATTTATTGTCAACATATTAATCGGTATATTTAATTTCATCCACATTTTACTTATTTTGTGTGTGTCTGTCTGTCTGACTGACTGAAATTGAAATGTGACAGAGAACCCGTATTTGTTATTTATTTTATTTTATATCCCAGTCTGTCAGTATGAATATGCTCCAGTTACCACCAACTCTCTGAAGACACTTATTTTTGAATATTAGTGCCGATCTTTGTGAAGTGGACCGTATTTGCAATGAGCCTCATTTACACAGAAAGCAGACGATTTTGCTCAAGATGTTCCGACTTCATTTAAATACGTTCAAATAGCACAGGAGCCCTGAAGCGGTCTTTGCTTGGCAGCACAGTTCTAGGTGCATTTCACCCTTTGCGGGTGCTTTGAGAATTACACAGTCTCTGGCTGCAAAAGCCGTGCAGTCCGCTCCTGAGGGTATTGTATAACAGTGCATTGTATTGCTTGTGAAGAATGTGTTATTTCTTCTTCTTTCAAAAGTTACATAGTCTTGCTTTCAAGCCACTATGTGTATAGCTTCACTTTGGCACCTCACAGTGGTGGTATAAAAATAAATTGTTACAGATGGGGACACATCACCCAAAATGCTTTGAAAGACTCTACACAAAATGACTCTGAGCTTTCTAGCTATAACTGGATATAACAACAAAACAAAATCACGAGCGATATCTAATATCTCGTATTACCGTACTGATGTTATATCCACACAGAGCATCTTTCAGCTCTTCCTCGTGTGTTTCTGCTCCTCCAGGGCCACGACTGTTACCCGGTGCTGTTTGTGTACAACGGGGCCAAAACCAGCCTGACCTTTGGCGGCAAGCTGGACGTTCCTAAGCAGGCGGCCCAGAAGGGCATCAGTGCCAGGGAACGTTTCCAGAACCTGGACCGTCGGGCCTCAGAGACCCAGAGCACCGAGAAGGACCTGAACACCCTGCACAAGAACAGCATCAGGTGAGGAGTAGAAAAATAAACAAGCATTCTTATTTAAAGGCCCGCTTCATCATCATCATCATCATTATCATCATCATCCTTTGTTGAACAAGCTTTTTTTTTTTTGCAATATCATATAAGCACAGAGTTTGACTTGTCTCAAACTATATTGCAGCCAAATCTCAGTGCTGGAAGGAGGACGAAACCAGTGCACCAAGTTCTGCACCACCGGCATGGATGGAGGAATGGGCATCTGGGATGTCAAGGTAACAGACACACACACACACAAACACACACACACATTGCACAGATTACACAAGAATACACTGATATGGTCAAATGTTTATTTGTGTCTTTTCCAGGGGCTGGGTATTGGAACTCGATACCTTTAAGGTGTTGACCGTAATAATTCAGTACTATCTAGTATCAAAACTTCTCCAGTCAAACGAGTTAATCTTTTTTTTAAAGTCAAGCTCAGCGTATTTCAAGTAGTAAATGTTTGAAAGTATGTCTATACCCACACGCCTGTGGTGTCTGATAAAAATAAATCTGGGTGGTGATGGCATTTTATGCAACTGAATGCTTCAATTCACATGATGGGTATGGAGTAAAATAAAAAAGGTATCAAATGAAGCACATTGGTATCGGTATCCCTTTAAGCATACTGGTGTAGTTATTTTTTAAATGATACCCGGCCCTAATAGTGTACTGTTGACATGCTGTTTTCCAAGATAATACAATAATATATCTTGTTCTTTTTTTTCAGTCTCTGGAGTCTGCAATGAAGGATTTAAAGATAGTCTGAACCGAAGTTTACATCACTCCACCGGACGTATATTAGCATCTGGAGATATGAAGGAAAACTGCTGCCTTATTACTCAAAGCTTCTTGGCCTTATTTTAATCAGGTATTTTCTATACATACAGTGTTTGTAATCCCTCTGAAGCTCTTTGCTGAGCTTGTTAAACTCAACACTGTATACAGAGGGACTGGCCACAGGTCTGCAAACGGTACTTTATGAGTTCGGTAACTATAATCACACAGAGCTCCGTCTGAGCTGAATGCTTAAAGCAGGAATTTTATATTAATCGTGATGAAAGGCTACAGTATGTGTTAAAAGCTTATGCTGGTCATAATAAACAATTGCTGTTATAATGCTCAATAAATGCTTGGTTCATTACAGGTGTGTCACATAGCTTATTATTTTGGGGAATCTGGAGGTTTTAACAACATGAGGAAGCTCATTCTTCTTAGAAACAGCAGTTGAGAAACCAACTCAAGGTCCACTTACTTATTTGTTGCAGAGATGCTCAGAATCATGTGAAGTTTGAACAGATCAAATGCTCCTTATGAAGACCATGTGATGTGGTCAAAAGCTCAGTACATGAGAGTTGACATTGTTTTTGTTGAGTTTTTATTCTGTATTGACACAAAAAATTACACATGGATGGTTTTAATATTTTGTTGACTCTTTTCAATTTGACAAAATTAAAAAGACAACAGATAGTAAAGAGAGTTAACATTTCTCCACCAGAATTTTATCCTGGTAGTGAGGAGAATGTAGTCCGTCCTATAATAAGATAAAAATGTACATACACGCTTTATATTTCAAAACTGTGAATACAATGTCAATGTAATAGTCAGGTTCAAAGTAAAGAAGGTGTGGCTGAGTTTGAACATAGGCACAGTTGCTTTCTAACTTCCTAATAAGACACTGTCCCAACCGACCCCGCTCTCCCTATACAGAATTAGTAGCTTCAAAAATATGAGACTCTAGAGCTTTCCAAAATTAAAAATAAGTGAGAAATAAAATAAATAAACAAAAGGAACAAAGGGTGGGCCTAACAGAAATATCAACATCTGTAAATTGGTGATAACAAAATTAGGAGGATATATTTTGAGTAAAATACAGTGAAATACAGCATTTCTAACGTAAACCAAAAGCCAAGCCCTTCTCCAGTTTGTTTAGCCCAATCGATAACCCTGATGACATCACTATGACATCATCGGGGGTTAGTTTTTTCCCTCTTGATCAATAATATATAAACTGTTTCACTAACTAGGATTAATGAATTGACCCGCGTGCCCCTCCAAGTAGTGTGTCTCTATAGCTGAGAACAATAATAAAACACAAAACAATCTTTATCATATTATATCAACCGGCCTCCAACTCCGTGCCTTCATCGCCACCTGAAGGTAGAACCGGGAACTGCACGTACAACAACAAATCGGTAAATCTCCTCCGCCACGAATCGGTCCCTGAGAAAAATGATGTGGCAGCCGTCAGTGATGGAAAACAACCCACCTCACCGAGTCGTGATGAGGTGAACCGGCGGCTGGAGCTCCAGCAGAGACCGAAAGAGAGGGAGGGAGAGAGAGAGAGAGAGAGAGAGAGGTAGAGCGAGAAGAGAGGGGGGGAAGAGAGAGACCACCAACATCACCAACATCACCGCTGTGCAGGGAAAGCGGCCGTCCCCTCGGAGAGACCATCCCCGACGCCCACACTTCCGGACTGGAGCCTCTGGAGGCAGCTGGGTCGGGATGCATCCGTCTCCCGGTGCCGCTTGAGATGAGGATTCAGGACGACGTCCTCCCCGGTGAAACGACGATGCTCGTTACGTTACATTAGACCTGCCCGTTACGACCGGATCAGAAGTGATCGGCGCGTTATTCGCTCAACACTCAAGAGGGGATTCGGGCTTTAGCCAATACTGTCTGTCTGCTGTCAACTGTTGCTTATTTCCACTGTAAATGAATCTTATAAGGTAGGTGAAATCATTTGTATGTCCCGCTGATAATAGAAAGTATGATTAGAAAAATGAATCATATTGGTACCTGATGGAGGATGAGGATGCAGAGGATGAAGGGTTTGGGATGGAGCTGTTTAAAGTCAACGTTTACATTTCAACATATCTTGTAACTGATGATGTGATGATTGTGCAGCTCAGGGTTTATTTGCCTGACAAGCATCATTATTATACACACACACACACACACACACACACACACACACACACACACACACACACACACACACACACACACACACACACACCTGCCAAGTCCCTCTTCCTCTTCCTCCTCCTCCTCCTCCTCCTCCTCCTCCTCCTCATCATCATGTCGCTGTCTCCTCTGTATTTTTTTTTCCTTTCTGTCTGCACAGCCTTTCTTGCAACACACAAAAGGCCACACAAACGCACATCCTCTCTTATATTTGAACTTGAAAGAAAACAGAGTCTGGGTCCAGGTTGTCATGGATGTGTTTCACAATAGGAAGAGGTCAAACAGAGCAGACCAGGGCTGCAACTGACCATTACATCCACAACCAGTTATTGTGCTGATTGCTTCCTCGATTAATCGATTGTTTGGTGTGTAAGATATCAGAAAATAGTACATGTCCATCACACATTCCCAGAGCCTAAGGTGACATCTTCAAATGTCTTATTTTTTTCCGACCAACAGTCCAAAGCCTAAAGATCTTCAGTTTACACTGATGTAAATTTAAAAAAATCAGCATGTTTGTGGTATTTTGTCTTGAAAAATGAGTGAAACGATTAACAGCTTATCAAAATAGTTTTAACTCTAGAGCGAACCACATTGATAAGTCCTTTAAAATGATATACGATGAAAAAGTGTTCAATGATTTGTTGTGTTGTATTGGAGACTATAGGCAAAATATCTTTATTATGATTCGTCCTGCATGAGTACACAGATGCCATAACTATTATTCTTAAAGAAGTTATATAATCGTAATTATGTTTATTTATTTGCTAAAAAAATATGAAAATTCTTTGTCGGGGAATTTCTCCCTCGTTCACACTTTTATACTAGACCTCAAACAATTAATGGATTTGTCAATGGACAAAAAAATGACAAAAAAATATTTTCAAAGTTGATTAATTGTTACAGTTGTTTAATCAAGGAAACATTATCAATATTCCGTGTTGATCAAGCTTTTTAAATGTAAATATTTGCTGCTTTTCTGTTTTGTTTAGTTTAAAATGGAATGTCTTGGTCCCACTAATATACCATTTGAAAACTTGTGATTGGTGCACAAATTATTTTGACATTTTGAATACTAAACAATTAATGAAAAACATTACTCACAGATTAATCAATAATGAAAATAATCTATTTTATATAATTTTTACTCCAAAACACACAATGAAGTCCACTAGAATACACAATTACAACTAATGGATATTTCCACTCTTTTTTGTTTAATAAATTAATTGTAGCCTTTAAAACATCAGATCATGAAAAATTACTTTCACAACGTCCCACAGCACAAGGTGAACCCAAACATATTTCATTTATTATGATATGCAGCAATTATAAAAGCAGCAAATCCTTCCATTTGAGAAGCTTGAACCAGACATTTTAAGCGATCAATTTATTATTAAAATGGTTGCTGACTAATTTTCTATGCGTGGACTAATCAATTATTTAACTAATTGTTTCAGCTCTACTGGAAAGTTCTTTTTTTTTTCTCACCGTTTTCCTTATTTTTTACTAACATATATACTTGATACACTGACACACACACACAAAGAGCCGGACTAGCTGGGCCATAAAACAGGCTGTAAGATTAATTCATGTTCACCGTTAAGTGGACGGAGGTTTCGGTCTTCACGGTTCAATAGGACAATGAGAGCGTTCCGTCTGTCCGTCTGTCCGTCCTGCTGTCGTATGAGAAGAGTTATCATGATGTTTCCGCAGCTCTGCTCCTCTCTGTCCACTTAGTGTGTCTCTCTGCCTGGCCTCTGGCCTGGTAATTATCAGCCAGCTTGATAAAGTCATTAATGACCCGGCCAAGCCTGCTGGGCCTGGCACAGACAAACACACACACACACACACACACACACACACACACACACACACACACACACACACACACACACAGACATAAACACACCAAAGAGAGAGTCTTGAGAGGCCAGTCTTGGATGCAAAGTGAGGAAGCCTTTTATTTAGGACAGGACAGTGTTTTTTTTCTGGGCTGGGTCAGTTAGTATTAATAACTCTGAAAGTGTCACTCTAAAACCAGCTGCATAAGGAACAGAGGCAAAATGCAGAAAGAAACATGAGGCATGTTTGTTAAGACATGTCTTAACCGTTGTCTTTATATATGTTTACATCCTCCTTCAGTTTTACCTCCTGATCAGCGATTTAAAAAGGTTTAAAACAGGTGACGCGTAGGAGGAGAACATCATGTTCTACCGTTTCACACTGTTGCACAACACAGAAATACAAAGTGGACAGATCTAAGGGTGATATCCCTCCACTTGGACTGAAACGTTTGAAATTGTTTAGGCAGAATGTTATCTTTTGTCCCTGAGAAGATGGCACATACATGTGTAATGTTTGTAATATATGTACAAGTCTGGATGATGCTGTTAGGTGTTTTGATCTTTTATCTTTGGCTGAAACATCTTAAGGTTCGAAAGAAAGAACTCATTGTCCTATGCTCAAAAATTCAAAATATATATATTAATTTTTAATTTGAGTGGTATTCCCTTTGATGGCTCCCTGTTTCTTATTTTGAGTCCCACCAATCTTAGAACAATGTGTGTGTGTGTGTGTGTGTGTGTGTGTGTGTGTGTGTGTGTGTGTTAGAAAGAGATGGAGACATTGCTATATCTAGGTCTCTTATGAAATCTGGCTCTGCAAGATGCAGCATAAAAGTAGGGAGGGGTTGTGGTTTGTGAGTGAATGTGTGTGTGTGTGTGTGTGTGTGTGTGTGTGTGTGTGTGTGTGTGTGTCTGCATGGACGTCTTTGTCCATTTGCCTTCCTGCATGTTAATTTAATTGTCGGGAAGCAGAGAGGAGACATGGTCGGGGAGCAGGAGAGGAAGATGGGAGAGATGAGCGAAGAAAGATGAAAGAAACGAGGAGTTTTCTGGTGTGGGAAGAAGAAAAAAAAAGACAATCCCTGCTAGGTGGTTTCCATGACAACAGTGACATCACTGACGGGGTTGCTACCTCCTGAGCTGTTCTATGTTTGTTTGGACGTCTCTTCAAAGGGATAGATTTGAGTATATATACATACTGTGTGTGTGTGTGTGTGTGTGTGTGTGTGTGTGTGTGTGTGTGTGTGTGTGTGTGTGTGTGTGTGTGTGTGTTGTGTGTGAATATGCAGGAATATCTGTACATGTGAATTGTTTATGAACGAGATCGTCGGGACAAACCCTCCGTCGGTTCAGTCGGTCCGTGGTTACCCACTGTTGCCAGGCAACTGCAGTCATGGCAACAAGTTGAAGCACGATCTCGTGTTGCTAAGCGAGAGGGACGGGATGGGGTGAGATTTTTATGAAATGGATACAAATATTGGAAGATGTTATGAAGTGTATCTATTTGTTTTGTTTTTGTTTTAAAGAGAATGACAACATGAACATCCTCATTATGTGATTTTGTTGCTTTCCAGTTTGCTTGTTTCCCTGCTGGTATACTTGCTTATGTGTTCAACTTTAGATTTCAGTTCAGATATTAAACATTTCATGGAGATGTACCAACTTAAACCTGGTGATTTTCTAATGATTCCAGGTTTATGAACAACCGTGTTCCTCCTAACAAGAGATACCAGCCCACAGAATATGAGCATGCTGCCAACTGTGCCACGCATGCGGTGAATGCACAGACACACACACACATACACATACACACACACACACACACACAGACCACGGAAGGTGATCATTAACAACACAGGAGAAAAATCCAGCACTATGACATAACAGACAAATGAGAGACAATGCCAGGTTCTTTTTTTAAACTCCACCTATGCTCAAGATTTCACCTTTATCCTGCATGTTTATCTGTTCGTCCGTCTGTATCTCATGTTTCATTTGTGTGATTAATTCATCTAGTTATGGATAATCCCCAGCCTGCTGGGCAGCTCCGTGTTGCACTTCCAGTCGGAGGACCAATGGGAGCGGCTGTCGGCCTGGGTGTACGGGGCGGGGCTCAGCTCGCTCTTCATCATCTCCACCCTCTTCCACACTGTGGCCTGGAAGAAGAGCCATCTGCGGTACAAAAAAAACACACTCACACAATACTTGGACTGGATTGTAACACTGCTGCTGATATTTATGGTTAAAAGATGTAAGAGGACACTGAAAAGCTTCCTGCATGGCCCCTTTCACTCCAGAGACACACCAGAACAGATATGCATATCCCCGCACTCCAGATTTGTTTTTGAGAATTAAAACACACTGATGCTACATGTATAAACAGTGTCACTCAGTTGTCATGAGGCTGTTTGGTCTCTCTCTTCAGGTCTGTGGAGCACTGTTTCCACATGTGTGACAGGATGGTGATCTATTTCTTCATTGCTGCCTCCTACGCCCCTTGGTAAACAAACTAGCCTGCTTCATGTATATGTGTATGTGTCTGTTTTATATACCGTGTTTGTAGTTATGTGTTCCTGTTCCATGCCTCAACAGGCTGAACCTGCGGGAGCTGGGCCCCTGGGGGTGTCACATGCGCTGGCTGGTTTGGGTCATGGCCTCTTTTGGAACCACCTACGTCTTCTTCTTCCATGAGAGGTCAGTTCATATGTTCATTTGTTTACTTTTATTAATGTTGCACTGTCTCTCTATTTATTAGTCTAATGAATGTTTCTCCCGAGTGACACATCAATCTCAACTCAAAGGTCCACTTATTAGTTTTATATAAGCTTACAACTGCATCCCGTGATTTCATCATGAATGGAGTCATCGTTTTTTCCCCAAAATCTGAAATCTTTAAATTCTCTGTGAACATTATTCAGAAGTAGTCTTTTTAGTTAACGTTTTCTTAGCTACTCTACCTGAGAAAGTTTTGTTAAACATGTAATAATACAAAGCTTTAAAACTTTTTGACAACTACAAAATATTGAGTACATTTTTGTTACGTCATTGTCGACACTTCCGGTCTCACATTAAAGGCATATCAGTGCCTTCGCATTAAAATGCATTTATTGTGAAGCACATATCAGCGGTAGCTTTAGATACGTTAATTTAATTTAACAGTTAGAAAACTGTATTTAATATTGATTGGTTTGGCCGACACCCAATCCGTTTACTAAGGTGAGCATACGTACAGATACAACGTACGTGTAAAAAGACCTCTAGCCAGAGTCGTCCACGGACAGAAAGACAAACAGACATCAGCTGTCTGGACACCAGGAGAAAACCTGAACATAGAGTCGACTGGGAGGAGGTCAAAGGTGATTGAGTCAGTGGATACGTAGTGAAGAATCAAGGCCATCCACATTTAATACCAAACACCATTCTTGTACAGAGACCTCTTGTTATCACTTGACAGAACTTCTATGTTTAGGTCTTGTGAGACACAGTTGAACACTCAGAAAAAGCCAGTAAGTGGGACATTGAGTTGAGACACATTTTTCATGCTGAATTGTTCCTCTTTGTGTCAGGTATAAGATCACGGAGTTGATCTGCTATACGGTGATGGGAGTTTTTCCTGCCCTGGTCATCCTCTCAATGGTGAGCATTTAGTCTCACCTGCAGTCTTTGAGTGTCCTTATTCATTTCCTCATTGTAATGTGTTTAAAAGTTAAACGTAATGAGATGTCTGCTTCTTTACAGCCGGAGCAGTCGGGATTGTGTGAGCTTCTGGTGGGCGGAGCCTGCTACTGTCTGGGGATGGTCTTTTTTAAAAGTGATGGCATCGTCCCGTTCGCTCATGCCATTTGGCACCTGTTTGTAGCAATGGGAGCGGCCATACACTACTACGCCATCTGGAAGTACCTTTATGCCCAGCCACCCAATCAGGTCCAGACATCCAGATGACATCAGGGCTGACCTCACAGGAAGTAACTCCAGTGTTTGAGCAACTTCAAGGGGATGATCCGAGCTGTGTCCAAATTCATAGGCGGCTTCCTTTGGAAAGCGAGTTGGCTGAACCTCCTCCCCCGAAATAAATAGTGAAGCATCACAGTGACAAAAACTAAACGTAAACGTCCGTAAACAACATGAACAAAAACATGTTCATCAGCAAAGTTGCAACAACTCTTAAGAGTCTACAGCCATGCTAGCTGCTCTGTGAGGCTGGCATAATTATGAATCGCACCGCTCTTCTCGGCAAGACCCCGACCTGCGTAGCTGGTTGAGGCAAAGGACGCCTGGCCAGTCCTAGAGCTGGCCAGGCGCAGAAAAGTAGTGGGATTCATAATAATGCTCGAGGCTGTACTTAGGCAGAAGGGTCCTTTGAGCTAATGCTAATGTTAGCGTGCTAAGAAGGTATGATGTTTCTTAATTAGCACAAAACACGAAATACAGCGGAGGCGGATGGGATTGTAGTCTGTTTTGCAGGGGATCTTCAAAGTTACAATTCATCATGAGGGAGAAATTAATGTCTATACTGAAACTACTTTTATGGAATTCCATCCAACGGAACCAGTTCATTTAAAGCCACCTCATGGTGGTGCCAGAGACTTTGGGATTACAAAAGTCATTAAGATGCATCTTCTGGTGACCATGAATGTCTGCAGGCCTACAACATTTTGGGTCAAGGGTTTAGGATTCATCCTCTGGGCAATTGCATGGCAATCCATCCAATTGTTGTAGTCTATGCTGCTAGCATGGATAAAGAACTAGTAGTCAAACTTGGGCAGGTATAACGATATACTGTAAAGTACCTGTTGTGATGGTTCACCCTAAGATAACTCCAAACAATGGACCACAGTATTGGTAAATGTATCCATATGAATTGATTTATCTTTACTATTTATATCATTTGTGAGTTGATGAGGACATCTGAACGCACCATTGTAGGACACCATTGGATTGTCGGACACTGTGGTGGAGACTGGAAATAGTTTTCCAGTTGTTTCAGCCTGTTGTGAAAACTCTGGACTTCAAATGAGGCAGCCTGTGAATCAGGACACATCTTTTTGTTTTTGTTTTTAACAGCCCGGTTTAGTTCAATCTTGAGTTAATTTTCGCAGGAACTTTGGTTTCATTCCAAAGATCAGGGGTTGAATTACTATTTATGGAGAGTTCTCTCTATGTGGTGCACATCCATATTCAGTGTTCAGAAGCTGAATTGAGACATTGTCTTATTGTCAAGAGGAGGACAATGTTTACAATTAGCTGACTCGACTATCATAATTAGTTTCAGGACATTATTTAAAGTACTATTACCATCATTAACAGAAGGTTTTGGCTTGAGTATATTTAGGAGGTTGCAACATCAGTAATTTACTACTAGATAGTAGTATTGCTGTTTTTGTTACTAGTTGTGCTATCTACACTGTAGTACAATATATGGTTTAACAGCAGTTGCTTCAATCAGTGATTTACTGTGATTTCCAAATCAAGCATGATTGTAGAATGTTGGGGGTTTATTTTATGTTGAACATACAGATCTTCATGGACTTTACTTGTGTGCTTCCACATTTACCAGGCTCTACACAGTAGATTATCAAGCATAATTACTGACTTCTAATAGTTTACTGTTGTTGATTATAGGTTTAGTAAGTGAAGATGTCATCAGTACGATTTATACAGAATCTATTTATTAATGACGTACAGTATATGTTGACTTCATCTTTATTTTCTTCTAATGTACTTTAACTGTCAGCTGATTATCTTCACCATACTCAACTTAATGAATGGGACCATTTGATAGTTTGTAAACGCTACATGGTTGAACCTAAGAAGGGGAAACCACTGTCGAATTTAGCACTGCCAGAAGACTGACTTACTGCCGTACCTGATAGCACACTACTACCATATACTTCTCACACTTGAAAGGAAACTGAAGCTATAGTATTGTTGAACAATCTGGCCCAATATTAAGGCATCTCAGGTGCGTGTGTGGTGTGTGTGTATGCCTGTGTGTTTGTATGTACCCTATACTATCAGATTCCCATGAATCCAAAGCCTGTAATCGGCTGAGTCTATGTTTACACGTGCACGCATGTACCTTGAACACATAAAAAGTATATTTGAAACATGTATGTACTCTTAGTGTTAAGCTGTATGTGGTTGCACACTGTGTATTGGACGAGCTTGTATCGTATGATCAGTGTGGCCGAGGGACCAAAAGGTCATGGCGTCTATAGTATTCATAGGTGTAAAAGAACTTTTCAAAACCTCTGCTCCTGTTCAACATATTTTCGCTGCTGTTTGTCTCTCAGGATTTGGATCATTTGGGCTGAAACGCCTGTGAAGCCACATTCAAGGTCCACTAAAGCTGCTCCGGTTGTTCGGGCACTGTCTGCAGCAACAAAAATGCCCACGTAGGGCAGAAATGTTTTCTGCAAGCTGCACATGGGTAAGATTTATGAAGCCACCAAACAGGACAAAGCTTTAATGCAGATAGAAATTGTCATATAAACACTAAGGTTATTACCGCAGCAGGATTCGTTTTAAATAAAGAACTAGAAATCATACGTTCACCAAAGCTGACCAACCCTCTAAATTTGCTTTAAAAATCCACAAAATTTGCTTTTAGATTTGCATCAAAATTCACTGTGATGAACACTAATTAGATGCATTTTCATTCAAGTGAGTGCGGTAGCTCTAAAAAAAAATGTGGAAGGCAAAAATGACCCTATCTTACAATATTAAAGATCTTCTTTTTTTTTAGTACTGGATCACTTATTCTTACCTAAGAATTATAGAGCAAATCTGCACATTTTAACAAAGGAGCAGTCTCCTTTGCTGCCTAACTGCCCCTGAACAGGTCGTCTCAAATCTACTTTCATTTTTAAAAACTTCATAATGTTCATTCCTCAATATTACTAAAAGTTTTTGCAGTTACAACTCACCAAACGGCATATGAATGCATCATTGAACTGTAGAGTCCCCAAAAAAATATCTAGTGACAAAAAACCCCCCAATTAAAATTCAAAGAAACCCTGGAAGTAACACAAATCTTTGTTGTTGTCATTGTTTACCCCTTAGTTTGTTTAGTCATTAGGGAGTGATAATTTAATGTCAGAGCAAATGTATTGTCACAATGGACTGGGAATCTTAATTTGGAATGAAATTTGTCAGATACATTCTCAAATTTAAGAGTACCATTTAGTATTTGTACTCTAAGTGTTTACTTGAGCCTCTGAGAAACACCAAATGATTGAGCCTTGAGCCTCTCATAGGCGGTATTTTGACTTGCTCTACAGGCAAGTTTGGTGACGCTGAGATGAAGTATTTGAGGATTTGACGTCTGTCTGTCTTGTCTTGATTTTAATATCTCTCTCATTCAGACATACAACGCCCACCTGACTTTGTATAGAGTTTTGTAAACTCTCCATGAAGCCTTCATGGACCCTCTGTACATTGTTTATAGACGCTCTGTGATTGTGGAGCTGCTGACTCTGTTCTCAGTGCTGCTGGTGTTTTCTTTATGGTCGTACGAGACTGATTATATTATCTCATATTCTTTCGCTCTCTAGTTTTCACATTGTTTTTCTGTGTGTGTGTGTGTGTCTGTGGTGCTTTTGTGCTGTGATAAGCCTGTATGATGCCAACTATGCTTTTATCTTTTCTATTTCTCTTGTAATAAAAAAGCCTTTTCATGCAGTATATTCCTGTACTCAACATTTTGCAACATTTCACCTTTTTGGAAAAACATGGAATGAAATATAAACCTATGAAAAAAACAGTTATTTGCATATATGCACTGTTGACAGTATGATCTTTGAAATGAAAGGTTTTTTTTAGCCTCTTTTGAATTAACCAAACTTTCATGTCAAGGATAGTGGATTAAATCAGACAAAAGAGCTGCATTTGATAAGATTTATAATCATATTCCTCTTAATTGAAATGGAATTGATTGATGTTAAAACACATTACTGTTATTGATATAAAACCACAAGAATGTGGAGAGAAGGGAATCTATAATTTAAGGTATTCATTCTTGAACATTCCCCCATTTTCCAGTTAATGAATGAAACAGTGAAATGTGACTTCCATATATTTAATATACGTTATATATGTCTTTCATATATGGTAGTACTGAAAATGATATAAATAACCAAAATATAAATAAAGGTAGGTTCCAATTAAAGAGTGATTAGAATAGTATGATTACATTACATTTCCTGCTACATTATGAAATTAGTAATCATATGTATAAATGCAAACAAACTATAGGCCTACAACCATGACATTTTTAAATAAAAACGTTTACATTTACATTTTATAATAATTATCTTATTGGATTGCTTCACATTTACATGGCTATGCTACATATATATATATATATATATATATATTATTTATATATATATATTATTATTATTTATTTCATGAAATAAATAACTGTTATATGAATATATATATATATATATATATATATATATATATAAATAAATAACTGTTATATGAATATATATATATATATATATTCATATAACAGTTATTTATTTCATGATTTGATTTATTTAATATAAACTATTTGGATCCCCACTGCCTCCATGTCGTGCCTGTACCGCGGGTGTCCGCCAGGCGGCGGTGTGTCTGCACACTCGGGTGCCAGAGCAGGTGCGCCGAGGTGAGGCGGCGCGGAGAGCTCGGCTGTTTCCGTCGCGGCCCGACAGTGAACCGCTGTGGATGGGGGAATGCGGTTTGCCGGAGGCAGCAGGCATTGCTGGACACTCGGCGGAGATGTGCGCACAGAAACAGGAGCCCTCAGCGGTTGGCTGTCGTCCAAGTTAACGGGCTGTTTTTTGGGGGGGTTAAGTGTGTGGCAGCCACGGACGGCTGGGTGTCGCTCGTTGGGTGTTTTTTTTCCCACCCCCCTCCTCCCTTATTATTCCGGGGATTTTCTATTTTGTAGGAGAGACGGAATGAAAGAGAAGCCAAGAAGGATTCCCCAGCACTATGGAGCCACGCAATGCAGGCAGCGTGAGTACTAACGCAACAGACACCCAGGAGAGCCCCCAGGGGACTGGGCTAGTCGATGCTGGAATCACACAACTTTTCCAGGATCTATTTTATTTCGCTACATTACGCGCAGACGCGCCACAGTTTTCTTTCTTTCTTTTCTTTTTTTTCATACCACCCTCGCAGTTAAACATTTCATTGTTGTTGAGTGTTGTTCACGTGTCGACACATGCGTTCCCGCTAATTGATTATTAATTGCGTGTGTGAGATGAGCTCGACTACAATCATCAGACACACCTGCGGACCGCGTGAGGCCGGCTCGTTCGCTTTTAGCGCCGCGCCTGACGACTCATCTGCGGATTAATTTCGGAGGATTTTCTCCTGCCTTTTGTTGCTCCGGCGGTTGCTACTGACGACCACTGAACCCAAAGTCGTAAACAGACGGACGGACACCAAATGCACCGCAGACCCGTGTAGTCACAAGTTCTGTATATGTGTACGGAGCCTGTTTTAAATGCCAAGTTTGTTAACGCAGTCCTTATTTCTGACCTTCTGGCAGTCTAGACAAGGACAGACGGCGAACGGAAAAAGGTGTAGAAGTTGAAGTGTGTGTGTGTGTGTGTGTGTGTGACACGATTATTCAATGTAACACTACATCCTGGGGCCACGAAACACAACCCAGCAATGCAACAAATGTAGGCCTCCGTCTATCCCAGTTTGTGGTGTGGACACAGGACGGGTCTGCTGGTCCCAGGATTGAGTTAACTGCGGCCAAGTAGCCAGATTACTGTGGATTAGCAGGCATTTAAAATAGTCACGTTATCCCACCAGTGCCTGCAGAGTCAGCTACAACAACACCTTTTAGGCTTCCTGCCAAATATTTGCTGAAAGGAAATGATATATATATACACAGCATAAGTGGATAACGTTCATGAGGTGCTGCTTTCATCTGGTGACATATCTGCTGCTACACTGGCTGTAAAATGCCCAGTGGCTTCCTGATGTATAACCTGCAAGAAAGATCTTCATCGGTCAAAAGAGGTCATGCAAAGCAAAGGAGTGAAGCGTGACTCACCCTCTGCGGGGACACGGACTGGAAACGCACCTGTTCATATGAGACAGAAACGCATGACCTGCATGCAGAATTCATAGTTTAAAAAAAAAAATCCTTTTCAATCAAAGGTTTATTCGATCAGTGGCATCAAGTTTGAGATTATTCACGAGATGGATGGGAGGGAAAACACAGCCAGTACACTTTTTAAGAGAAACAATGCAATGAGAAACTGGAAAATGCATAAAATGTATAATATTAGAGTTTAAATGAGTGGCTAGACATACAACAAATGGTGAATGCAACAAAATGTAAATGTGGTCGTTTTGGACTGTTTGATCCGACAAAACAAGCAATCTGAAGAAAGCAGTCGCCTTGGGCTCTGGGAACCCTTGATGGGCATTTTCAACTACTTTCTGTAGTTTTAGAAACAAATTATTAAATGAATTTATCAGAAAAACAATTGGAAAAAAAAATCAGTAAAGACAAATTGGAAAAAAACGAATTTGTGGATTTAAAAACAGCAAATTAGCTTTCCATTTTCTAAAGATCTTTTTAGTGGTATATTAAACACTGGATTTGAATGCCATAGTTTCCGTTGTCGGTAATTATCAACCCTCGTTTTGATTTTAAGACTTAGTGGTGGTTTCTAAAAGATAAGATGAGACGCTGAGGTTAAATTCATCCAGTGACCTCAAAGTCAGTATGTGAATATACAATGCTATTCTACTACAGACACAATGGGAATTAAAAAAAAAAAGTTGGTTTCTCTACAGAAATCTACTCTTTATCTGCAGGTTTTGCCCAGAACTCAGATAATTATATGATGTTTTAATTGACTCTGGTGTGAAAAAGCTGAGCTCTATGAAAGAAATCATTAAAAAGCTCAAAGCCACAGCGATATATATCTAAATCCTAAAGGATCATGAAGAGAAGTTGACCTCAACGATCCAGAGGTCAGCAGGAACTCTTCAGTATTTACATCGGCGGTTTTATTTATTTTATTTTTGCTTCTCCAGTGTGAAAGGTGACAGTGAAATGAAAAGCGTCTGACCCTCAACTGTATCGTTCTACCTGCTGCTGCTGCTGCCGCACATCGGAGTGACGAAACGTAACGGCATCACGGTAACGGCCACACGAACACACACACACACACACACACACACACACACACACACACACACACACACACAGTGTTTCCTGTTTGTCATTGTCTCTTTATGGTGAAAACATTCCACATAGATTTAGGGGAGATTTTCTTTGCCTTCCAGATCTACAAATGTTTCACAAGTAAGTGTCAGACGTAGCTGTGAGTCCATCATCACCTTTTAATGCATGGACTTTTTTTGCCTGTGAGCTTTTGAGTGTGTGTGTGAATAGTTGAAGCCTTCACGATGGGCTCAAGTCGAATATTTAAAATGTGTTTTCTCGCTCACCAGTTGTGGAGTTTGTGAAGCCAACAGCAGCACCATGTTCTACGGTTCTTCCTCTGGGGCCAGTATGTCCCTACCGTCCAAGAGCCGCCTGAAACGCCAGAGCAGGACCTTCACCCAGGTACACACACACACACACACACACACACACACACACACACACACACACACACACACACACACACACACGCTGCCATTTCAGTCTTTCAATCTCTAGAGGTCCATCTAAATTTTACAAAAAGGTCAAATTAAATGGAAACAAACACACTCTAGCAAATGTTCATACAGTTATTGGTGAAGCGCTTGGCTCTGCACTATATCTAACAATACCGTTCCCTTAAAGGGCCACTTCACCCAAATTACACAAAATAAACAAACATATATCCTCAGTCGTCTCTATTGGTATCCCGCCACGTAGAACATTTTGGCTTTCTTTGCTGAGGTTGTGTTATGTAATATCGATTGTTCAGTATAAACGTGATTCGGTTTTGGGTTGCTGTTACATTTTTAGCCTCTAGAAAGGAGCATGACTCTAGGACATGACAATGTTAATGTCACTCAGAAGCCCCACTAGTCCTGACTGAAATATCTGAAATATCATCCCTGCCAGTACCGTCATCAAGTCCAAATTGTAATTTGTCCAAAACGTTTTGGCGAGCATAGTTAACGTTGAATAGTCCCAACGTCCTGAGGGTCAAGAAAAGATGTGAAGGAGAATTCATAAGGACCATAATAATGCTGAGACAATTGCAACTGAACTTAAATTAGGTCACATAATTGTGTGATGTTGTTGATGCGGGTGGCATTGGTGGTACTGCTGCAAGGAATTGTGGGACGGCATTGTCTCCTTTTTCTTTCTTCAAAGGAGATATGAAAGGAAGTGTTGAAGCACCTTTTCCTAAGCATTTAGGGAATTCCACCAGCTCTTATCATGGCTGCCACTTAGATACCTTTGTGTCATTTAGCTCAAAGCTGTGATGGGGTACAGCCTTATAGTTGATAGCTTTGCTGAAGACTCTTCGCTTTGTTTAAATGTAATTTTCCAACAATTTTATGCCTCAAAATATGTTGTTTGTGATTTTGTTGAACCGATCCTTCAATAAACAATGAAAGAAACGCATGCTGTCTGCGCTACAGTGGGCCTAATGTGCATTCAGTATTGTTTGTCTGTCACCAGGTCCTGTACCGTACTCTGAGTTACAGAGACCGTGTCCCAGTGGAAACCGGAACAAACACCCGTGGGGACCGCCGCTCGACGACTGAACCCCCAGAGCGACCGACGGACGACCCGGCCGAACTCTCCACGCAGAGCTCGGCCCCCGGGGTGCTGAAGATTTTCGGAGATGAAATTTGTGCCGGTGCCAACTACAAGAGCGTCCTGGCCACCCCGCGCTCCAGTGCGCAGGAGCTGGTCAAAGAGGCCCTCGAGCGCTACTCTCTGAACAAGAACGCGGCCCACTCTTACGTCCTGTGCGACGTGATCGGCCGCTTGGAGGGGGGAGGCGGGATCGGAGGAGGGGGGTGGCGGACTGAATGCTTGCGTGCGCTGGGGGACAATGAAAAGCCTCTGTTGCTGCAGGAGCTTTGGAAACCCAGAGAAGGACACGCTCGCAGATTTGAGCTGCGCAGGAGAGCAGAGGTGGAGGAATTCAACGCCAAGGAGAAGGACACCATCACTGCTGGTGAGGACACACACACACATAAAGATAGACAGGTACACACACAGACGCACACACACAGCAGCTGGTCTGATTCCCTTCCTTTCTTGACATGTCAAACTCAGCAGAAAAGCACAGCTCGTTACCTCCGTGTGTGTGTGTGTGTGTGTGTGTGTGTGTGTGTGTGTGTGTGTGTGTGTGTGTGTGTGGATGCAGAATAAGATCTTTCGTCACAGTTATCCTGCAGAGAAGATGTTGTTCTTGGGTGATAACCAGTGGGGTTTTTTTTTTTGGTCATGTGGTAATGCTGTTCTCTAAAGACAGGATTTAATTTAAATAGCAAACTGCATGATATAAGCATAAGGCATACATGAGTACATTTTCAAATACATGTTTATACAAAAGAATATCATACAATAACATTCAGTATGGATTAAAAATGCACACAAAGCGCATGTGCGATTGAGCACTTAAAGAAAAACACACACACACAAAACAGTGCAGAGGAAATGCATGGACAGCTGGTCGATTGATTGAGTGAAAGCTGAATCCTCTGCGGCCGGAGGTGTGGATGGGTGTGAGCGCCCGAGTGTTTTTATGAATGACACATTTCCTACTACAGACACGATATCCTGTACCGTCACACCTGACCTGTGTACACTCAACTGATGTTGAAGGTTCCGGCAGAGATTCACTCTGTTCTGTAGATAGATTTCAATAGATAATGTGTAAACAAACTGCACAAACTCTGTTGTGAAGCTACTGTTATGACTGCAATGCAGTAACATGAATCTGTGTGTGTGTGTGTGTGTGTGTGTGTGTGTGTGTGTGTGTGTGTGTGTGTGTGTGTGTGTGTGTGTGTGTGTGTGTGTGTGTGTGTGAACCATGAAGTGACCTTTCATGTAGATTGGTTTACTGATGATAGATGAAAAGTTTGCCATTCTCACACACACACACACACACACACACATGCATACACTCCCCCTGTGCATCCCGTTGAAGACATTTAGAAACACCTAGTTAGTGTTCCACAGTATTCAGAGAGATAGTATTTTCAGCCTTCACTTTGCGTTTCTCACGAAGCATGCCAGGGTTTACTGGTTGCTATGTCAACTCGTGTGGCAGCCAGAGAGTCAGTCAACAATCTTTTTATTTATTTATTTATTTATTTTAATTGTTGCACGGTACAGCTGTTGTACACTTTTTGGACAGGACACAAGACGATATTAACCAACCCTGTAAAAGCCATGAAAAAGGATACGGTTGGTGCTATTCTAATGTTTTCTAATGGTCAACAATTCAAATGAAAAGACCACAACCCTTGATGTGTTGGAGCATCTCTCAAGGCTGTCTGACCTACTCTGTATCACATATCATATAGTTTTAAAAAAGGCCATTAAGTGCCTGTATTTGTGCATAGAATTGGCACATTAAATCTGCTCACTTCTCTGTCCCTATTTATGTGTGTATATAAACACACACTGGGAAGCCCCTATCCACTGTTTTTTTTTTGTTTTTTTTTAATTGGTAATTTCCTACAACAGCTGCTCACTGTAGATTTTACATTACTCCAAAACTAAATGGTGCATTTTGGTGGGGACTATTTTCAACCAGGGATTAATAAGCATTTTGTGTGCTTGTGGGTATTTACAGCAGGACAGACTAAAAATAAACTGCAGCGGTCATTGTGATAAAGGAACATGCCAGGTGTTTGAACACAGCTTTTATTATGATCAATTTGTTGTCAATTTTTTCATTTACATTTTATGTATCTATCACAATAAGAAAAATAAAGATCATCACCGGTCTTCTCTATGCAAAAGCATTCCTCACTGTGCTTGGAGACATTTCAGTAACACAAATATAATCACAGCAAAGAATGTCTTTTGAGATAGAACTGCTTTATTAACGTATACATACTAACACAAATATTTTCATTTTCACACTAACCTTTTCTCCTTTGTGTTATAGTGTTTAGAGAAGTCACACACACACCCTGGATTCTCTCTCTCTTCACTTCTGTCTTTCACCTGTTTTTTCCTCCCCTGGTGTATGTGCGAGCGTGCATGCACATGTGTGAACTGTGTGTATTCTTACACACACTTTATGACTTCGAGATAGCACTTTAAAGGTACTGTAGGATTAATTAATTACATTAATTACATGAACATATCACAGCCAAATGAATTGGAATATCAACCCTCAGTCATGCAATCTACATTCCCGACTCTGCTGGTTTTAATTGTTATTAAATCAAGGACAAAAACACCCAAATCGACCTCTATGAAAACACCAAGTGGATTATAGGTGCTGTAGATTAAAATGAAAAAATGCTGCTGTTGCTTGACATCGACTGTGATATCTTAATAATTTGACAGTGATATGTTAGAGGGGGAAATCCTGTACCTCATACCTTTAACTGTATCTCTCCTTACTAACTGCTGATGTTACTCACTAGAGGCACCACAGGCTCTTGCTCCACAGTGCATGTGCGCCTTGTGGTGTGCGGATGATGTGTATGGTGTGTATGGGGGTTATTCTGTGCTTGGTGTTTTGGTTGAGGGGGTGTTTTCTCAGCCTCCTCCTCCCCCCCCCCCCCCCCCCCCCCCCCTCTCCCTAACCCCTCCCACCCTGTTGTAGGGCCCAAAACCTCCCAATTCCTGGCGGCTCTAATGGGTCGGTCCGGGCTGGGCAAACACAGGAGCTCCCCCCTGCGGTCTGGTCGAGTGGTACAGTCCAGCTCTAAAGGTGGGGACTGGCCTCAGGTAGGGTGGCTGTCAGTCATTGCCATGGAGTCCACCTCTACCTGCGTTGTCACCAGCGCCACCCGCCATTACCAGTGATTCAACCAGTGTGTGTGTGTGTGTGTGTGTGTGCGTGTGCAGAGCCATCGCATGGCCACAAGTTAACGTCATGAGGAGTTGCTCAGTTCACCTCTCATCAGGTTCAGTGTTACGTGTGCTGCTCCATCCAGCACCATTTACTTCATCTGACCGGTTTGTTTACGTTTCCACTCAGCTCACACATCACTGTTGATGCACTTATGTGCTGTACTTTACCCAGACTTCACTCATGAGTCACACATACATGCTAACAACGCACATGTCACGTTTCAGCACACTTTCTTCTTCTTCTCCACTTTCCCTCTGTGTCCTCAACCTCCTCTTCTCCCTGCTCTGCCTCTCCCTTTTGATCCTTTTTTGTATTGTTCTCCACCTGTTCTCCCTCTTGCTATTCTCCCTCCCTCCTTGTTTCTCTCTCTTACTCCTCCTCTCTGCCTCCCTGTAGATATTAACGCTCAGGCCCGTAAGCTCCAGAGGAACAGGGCGAAGGGGACGCTGACCCTGCCCCGATCCAGCAACTCATCCTTCTGCCGAAGCCTCAGCGAGACCAGCCTCAACCAGGTGGGGCCCCTCGCACTGAAGCTCAGTCAGGGTAATTGAGTGTCATAAATCATGGAACTGTTGGCAATGAAGTCCTGGATGCATGTGTGTTTCTGTGCGTGGGTCTGCAGCTGGGAGTGGGAGATGAGCCCAAGCGTTATTACTCCACCCTGCCAGGGCCCTTAAGGGGTCGGGAACGTGAGGCGGCCTCCAGCGGCCGGAGGAAAGAGGAGGGGAATCAGGGAGGGGTGAGGCACTCGCTTTACCAGTCCCCGCACCTCCTGCTGCTACAGGGATACAATCGGCAGGTGAGGAAAGGGAAGAGGGTCATGCGTTGTGTTAAGAGATGTCCAAAAATGTCAGCTGATGTGATGTTATTTGTGCCGTGTGTGGCAGGACTGCTTGGTGTACCTGCTGAACCGAGAGCAGCACACAGTCGGTCAGGAGACTCCATCCGCTCGCCCCAACATCTGCCTCTTCTCTCCTGACATCCTGCCGCTCCACTGCCGCCTGCGCCGAGTCCCTGCGCCCCGCCGCCATGCCGCCAACAACAACAACAAGGGAGAGGAGCCGGGGGAGAGCCAGCGGTCCTGTGTTGCTGTCGAGCCGGTGCTCCACGCCACAGTTCTGGTGAACTTTTCTCGCTGCGAGCGCTCCACCACGCTGCGACACGGCGACCTGCTCTCCTTCGGAGCGCATTACATCTTCCTGTACAAGGACCCCACGGGCGCTAAGCCATTGCCTGCGCAGACCTTGGCACGCCTTCGCTCCCTGGGGCAGCTTTACGATGCAGGGGTGGAGGAGGGAGAGGGCGGCGCTCAGACCTGTAAGATGTGCGGTTCTGTGCTCAAGGACAGAGCAGCGCAGGTGTCCAGTGTTCCTGCAATCAGACGCAGCTTCAAACCTCACCTGGTGAAACCCCGCAGCGGGGGGACGGCAGCGGGAGGGCCCCATAGTTTGTCCGGAGGGGAAGGAGGAAGAGGAGGAGGGGAAGGAGGAAGAGGAGGAGGGGAAGGAGGAAGAGGAGGAGGAGGAGGAGGAGGAGGAGGAGGGGGGGGTCAGAAGAGAAGGCTGCAGCTGGACTTTGACCAGACTCATGAAGACCAGCTGTTGAACAGGATCGTGTCTCTCATCGAACCTGGAGGTCTGTGCTCTGATTTATGTTAACAATATGATAGACACTATATAAGATTTCACTTATGCAATGTTTTTTATCTCAGTGGATGTATTTTGTTGCAATTAAAATGTTATTTCACCAAAATTACAAAAAGAAATCTCACACTCCTCTAGTGGTACCTAGCATGTAGATGGTTTATATGTCCAGGTTTTGAGAAATATGCCTTTGACGACATTCAGCTGTCACCCCAATGAATGTTTTTTTTTTTTAAGTGTTTTTTTGTTTAAAAAATGTATTTATCAGGGAAAACGAGATTCACAACAATAGGGAGGCTAGAATGAGTTCTTTAATAAACAGACAAATGCACAGGCACAGTTCAATACACAGAGATTTGGGCGCAGTCGACCCTTGGTATTGAAACAAAGAGGAAACAAGGACACATGGTTAAACGCTGTTTCCTGAGAGAAACGGTCCCATGCCATTCACTATTTTTCACTCTTGTGTTTCTGTAGTTTATTTATAGTAAGTGTCCATGAAAAGCAACGTCAGAATCAGTGTCCTTGTTACTTTCGAATAATCCACAGACCTCAGTCAAGTTTTTTTTTTTTTAATCTGTGAGCTGCATAAATAGTAAGAAACCACTAGAGGTAGGTGAGAAAATGTATGCTTTTATAACTTTGGTTAACTGAACCTTTAAACTCCTTCCCAGGAGACGACCATAAGCTGACACCTGCCTACCTGCTGTGTCTGTGCATTCAACACTCGGCTTCAACCTTCCCACCTGGGAGTTTTGGAAAACTGCTGCTCAAGATTGTCCGACGAATCCAGACCATCGCATGGGTCAGTGCCTGTCTGTCTGTTTATCTAGCCTGTCTCTTTAACTGTCTCTCTCTCTCTCTATCTGTCTGCCTCTCTCTGTGTTTAACTGTCTCTCTGTGGCCGTCTGTCTGTCTCTCAGTCTCTGTCTTTCTGTGTGTCTGTCTTTCTCTCTCTCTGTGTGTGTGTGTGTGTGTGTGTGTCTACCCGTCTCTGTGGTGCTTTGGTCTCTACTTAAGATGACCTCATGTGGAGAGAAACTGGTCAGCCATGTCAGGTCAGGTGAATAGTTAAACAGGGTTGCAAATCACATTTTGTACTGTATTACACACACATTCAATATTCTGTCTATACAATGAATTGCACTTTAAATATATTGAATTTGCTGTGTGCTTCTCTTCTTTTTTTGCCCTGAAAGTTGTTTTATTTTTGTAAGAATGTATAAACTTTTATTACCATTTTATTCTCAGGGTTATCTAAATTTGATCCTAAAATGGGTGTTGGGGGGGAAAAAAGGGGGAGGGTCATCTTATAAATAGAGTTAAGCCTTTATCCAGTCCAGTGAAGCACAAAGTAATTATCAACACGTGTGAGTGTGTTAGGTTTTGTAATAGTGGTATTTCTTTCTGCAGGTTAGTGATAGGGTCGTGAAGTTTGGTTCTCCTACGCACATCCTAAAAGTTTAATGAGCTCTTAATTGCTGTGTGTGTGTGTGTGTGTGTGTGTGTGTGTGTGTGTGTGTGTGTGTGTGTGTGTGTGTGTGTGTGTGTGTGTGTGTGTGTGTGTGTGTGTGTGTGTGTGTGTCTTGCAGGAGAAGACAAAGGATCTGGCTCAGAAGCAAGCTCAGCAGTGAGTATCACTTTCCAACTGAAAGAGAGCATATGTGCTCATGTACCATTTTTGAGTATGTATTTCGGTGTGTTCAGTGTGTCAGTATGTCTACCTAATGTGTTTAACCCTTCACTGTGTGTGTGTGTGTGTGTGTGTGTGTGTGTGTGTGTGTGTGTGTGTGTGTGTGTGTGTGTGTGTGTGTGTGTGTGTGTGTGTGTGTGTGTGTGTGTGTGTGTGTGTGTCCACGTAGCCAGGACCCGGGCACCCTGTCTCTGCTCAGTATCTCAGACTTGATCCCAGACCTGCAGACCATCTTCTTCTGGATGTCCAACTCCATCGAGATCCTCTACTTTATACAGCAAAGAGCACCAGCGTACACACACAGCATAGAGACACTGCAAGGTACACACACTCTCACACACACACACACACACACACACACACACACATACTCGAGGGGTGTGAATGATGAGTTTGGAAACAACTTGTCTGAAGAGTCATTACTCACACTGGCATACAGAAGACACTGATGCAGCTACATCTCTCTCTGCCTCTGCCTCTTATGTACGCCTCTATCTCTGTCATCTGTGTTTAGGCTCAAAGGAGTCGCTGCTATCTGCGACCATATCAGCCAATGAGGAGGCAATGACCATCTTGGAGGAAGTGATCATGTACACTTTCCAGCAATGTGTCTACTATATCACCAAGGTAACGCGTCACTGCTACAAAATCAAATTTTATTTTTGAAATGGGCTGGATGAACGATAACGGACGCTCATTAACACACACACACACACACACACACACACACACACACACACACACACACACACACACACAATGAATGACTACGTGGGGTCTGAATATGAATAAGTCAGAGCACTTTCATCATAATGTCTCTCTCTCTCTCTCTCTCTCTCTCTCTCTCTCTCTCTCTTCCCCCCCCCCCCCCCCCCCCCTCCTCCCTAGGCTCTTTATGTAGTGTTGCCAGGTTTGTTGGACTGTAATCCATTCCCAGTCGACAGCTCTGAGCCCTGCTGGAAAGGAGGTGTAGGGTTTCCCGAACCTATACGCAGGGTCCTGCAGGTAAGCACATGTATTGTATTGTAGTACAGTTAGGGTAGTTGGGATCATGAAAATGCAATTGATTATTAATCGTCATAATGTGTCAGAAATAGTTTTTTATAAATAGTTTTGTTTTTTGTCCACTTAACATTTTTAAATGTATATATTTGTTTTTAAATCATAATTTCAAGATCCCCACCAGACACGTTTAAAGACAAAAAAAATACTCAATCAAATAAGGTTCTTCCCCTAGACATAAAATGAGTAAAATGTACTGCTTAAAAAATCGTACAATTGCGCCTATTCCTTTTCCCCTATACAAGTCTTTTAACTCGTATTTGAAAAGTTCTATTCACATACTGTGTGTGTGTGTGTGTGTGTGTGTGTGTGTGTGTGTGTGTGTGTGTGTGTGTCCTTAAAGTCTAACAAATGTGATGAATGAATGTCTTTCCTTATAAAATATTTGCCAATTTTTAAGTATTTGAAAATCGGCAATTTTTGCCGTCCACGTTTACTAGCTCTTCTTCTTCACTGCCTCTTCTTCTTCACTGCCAGTGGTGTTCAGTATATCTTGGCACATCACTGCCAACTGTAGATCAGTGGACTAGTGTGAAACCTTTGGCAGATTTGTGTACACATGCGTGAGACGAACAAAACAAGGACTCCACTCAAAAAACAAATTCTCCATAATGCCTCTTGAGGTGAAAAACGTTTCACACTCCACAACACAACATCCAAGTGAAGTAACAATATGCAAAACTCATTTTTGAGTGGAGGGGGACTTAAATGTAATGAAAGAATTGTCAATATTCTTCATGAATATGGAGAAACCAAACATCTTATCATAGGATAGAAGAGTATTATGAACATTTTGGGGACAACAATATCCAGAAGGGAAAAATGTTCTTACATTAGTCTCAGAATCCTCAGAACTCCTACAAGAAATTAAAGAATTTCGACTTTTAAAAAAAATTCTTAAATCAGTCTTAGAATATTTTGTCATGGCCCTGTGGGAGAGAAAATGTTTCAGTATGCACACTAAGAGCAATGCCAAAATGATTTTGTTTTGATGAATTAGCAAATCTTTTCTCTGCAGAAGAGATGCATAGAAATCGCAAAATGACAAAGACTTTTATAGTATAGTAATTGTTTAATAAATAATGATAGAGAGAATATAAAATGACATATCTTATGTTTCCAAAGTGGTTTATAACATTATACAAATGAATTAGCAAATTATCAACTGCATGTGTATAAAATAACTGTCAACCTGAAGGGGAGATGATTCACTCAACGCAAGAATATTTCCATTTCAAGGATTAAAGGAGTGCAGCCATGAGTCTTTTTAGTTGGTGTAAACATCATATAGCTTCAATGAAGAGATGGAAACTGAAGATACAGAATATTTATGACATATTTGACATGGACATAAGCAGCAATGGTTGCATGTCTTTTGACAGCAACAGTATTTCTATGCTCACCTGTGCTTTAACATATCTGTGTGCAGGTGTTTCAGAATGGCCAGGAGCTTTTGCAGGGCTACCAGGTCCATCCGGAGATTCAGGCTCAGATGTTCGCTTACCTCTTCTTCTTCTCCAACGTGTCGCTGTTTAACCAGCTAATGGACAAAGGTAGGTCAAAAAGCATGCACACTCACCCTCCATTAGACCTCCCTCAGGATTTGTACAGTTGTTGGTGTGTGTGAGAGAGAGAGAGAGAGAGAGAGAGAGAGAGAGAGAGAGAGAGAGAGAGAGAGAGAGAGAGAGAGAGAGAGAGAGAGAGAGACCTTGTGTCCTTGTCAGCATTTTGACAGAGACCAACACAGATTTGTCCTCAATGCCCTTCCCCTATCTGCATTCTGTCTGCCCCCCCTTCTCCTCCTCCTTCTTGCCTTCCTTCCATCTGGCCATCAGGGGGTGAGACAAAGAAGAGTAGAGGTTGGATTGGAAGAGAGAGAGAGAGAGAGGAGGGGAGGGGGAGATGGGGAAAAGGTCAGAGTGAAGGGTAAAAGGCTGGAAGGCCACTTAGTTGTTGTGATAACCTTGCTAACAGTCTATTACCTTGTCTAAATACAGAAAGAATAGTCATTTGCCCCCCCCGGCTTTTTCCATGTGTCTGACCACCTATTACTTCCAACCTCTCCACGCCCTCCCTCTGTATCTCCAGCCACACAAACACACGTTCACGCCATACGTCTTCATTAGCCTAAGGAGACAGGAGAGATCACATGTCTGGCAGAAGGAGAAGGAGAAATACCTTTTTATATTCATGCAGAGGGCCCCCCCCCCCCCCCCCCTACATTCCTCATCTCCACCTCCCTCTCTCCATCCGTCTGGCTTTCTCCTTCTCTCCCTCGCTCCCCTTTCTGTCGCTCATTGACATTTCTCCACTGCTGGTGTCCATGGTAACAGTGAAGTGAGTTTGTGGCAGGTAACGCTGACGTTTGCACCGAGCGCTCTGCAACACTCACTCTGTTGGCTCGATTTTATGGCAACTCAGAAGGAGATGTGACGCGGTGCAGAAGCTCCTGGAGTCGTACGGTTGTGTGTTTGTACGTGTGTGTGTTAGTCTGAGAGTGTACAAAGACTTATCTGTGTTTGTAAACCGGCTGCTTTGAAGCATTATGACACTTGCTGAGAGGTTAAGTGATGTCTCGTCCGTTTACGATGCCTCACACATAGATTACTTTATGCCTAGACATAAGCCTATTACAGAGGGGTGTGTGTGTGTGTGTGTGTGTGTGTGTGTGTGTGTGTGTGTGTGTGTGTGTGTGTGTGTGTGTGTGTGTGTGTGTGTGTGTCCCCAAAACATATGGCAGAATATTTAAAAGGTTGTGTGTGTGTGTGTGTGTGTGTGTCTGCACATAATGCTGCCAGTTTATTGTCTGCCTGAAGCTCCCTGTCATGTCTAACTTGTAGAGGGAGAGATTCAGTGTTATTGAAAACTGTCAAGTGCCAAAAACTGGCATTGATCGTCAGATTAAATTCATAATGTTTACTTATGATGCCAGACAGTTCCTGATCTTACCTTAATCTCTCTATGAAGTGGGACTGATGGTTTTGGCTTCACAGACCCGACACAAGAGTACAAAGTCTCTCATAATTCTTTGACTTTAATAAATATCAAATTGGATCTTCAGTATTTCATTTAGTCAAATTTTTATACCACTGATTATATTTGGAACATTTAACATTTGAAAACTGTGGCTTCTTTTGTTGACTGAAAACAGGTTGTTTTATTGTATTAAGATTATATTTCTGAAAGTAATAGATTTTAATTAAGTCCTGTCAGGATTGACTTGAAACATAAAGGATCTGTGTTTATAGATCTTTAGTTTATAGTTTTATGTGTGTATACGCCACTTTACCCTCACTCTATGTTTTGTCTTTTGTCCTATCAATATATACATGGAGCCAGAGGTACAACGATTAGTCGATTCATTGTGTAAAGCATATTCCCTTGTTCTAGCTTGTAAAAAGAGAGGAGTTGCTGCTTTGTCTTATGCGATAGTAAACTTGAATATCTTTGGTTTTCCCACTTTTGTACAAACAAAGCAAGTTATATGAAGGTGTCTCATTGGGCTTTAGGACATTTTACGGGTCATTTTTACTATTTTCTGACATTTTAAGGACCAAACGATTCAAAAGGTAACAAAACGCATTGTTTTGGCTTCTGCACAGACACTCGGGTATTGTTAGCATAAGTCCAGTTGTTTGTCATTGTTTGTACCAAACCCCAGCAGAGGCCTGAGCTCACATTGGGGGGTTAGCCTATTTCAGAAAGCTTAAATAGGAATTATAGCTGCAGTGAGGTAATGCAACGACAGATTGACAGACTATGGGATACCATCTTGACAAATGCCAGATTTCAACTTATCGCCTGCTTAACTTCACACAAAACTTCCTTTCAGTTCTTTGATGTGTACCAGAGAAAGAAAGGATTACACAGACTGAGGAATGCGGGCTGTGTGCTGGTTTGTTGTCAGCTGAGCCCTTTTGCAGCAGTCGATTGGTATTCTGCGATGAGCAGGTGGCTGTTGCTGTTGTTTCATTAACTTTGATATCAACTTACTTAAAAATTCATGTCTGTAGTGTATAATGTATTGTTGTACAAGACAAACGCATGCAGAGAAACACAAATGCTGTCTCTATTGTAGTCTGCTTTTCTCTCAGACATGCTCACACAATAGAAATCTTCTGCAGTGCCTCTGATGAAAATATCTGTGTGTGTGTGTGTGTGTGTGTGTGTGTGTGTGTGTGTGTGTGTGTGTGTGTGTGTGTGTGTGTGTGTGTGTGTGTGAGAAACTAACATGTCATAAAAATGTAATCGTATAGTATGCCATAAAAATGTCAAACAATACATCACAGTATTGTGTATCAAAAAATGCCACAAAAAGTAATAGGTGTGTGTGTGTGTGTGTGTGTGTGTGTGTGTGTGTGTGTGTGTGTGTGTGTGTGTGTGTGTGTGTGTGTGTGTGTGTGCGCGCGCGAAACTAACATGTCATAAAAATGTAATCGTATAGTATGCCATTAAAATGTCAAACAATACATCACAGTATTGTGTATCAAAAAATGCCACAAAAAGTAACTGTGTGTGTGTGTGTGTGTGTGTGTGTGTGTGTGTGTGTGTGTGTGTGTGTGTGTGTGTGTGTGTGTGTGTGTGTGTGTGTGTGTGTGTGTGTGTGTGTGCGTGCGTGCGTGCGTGCGTGCAGGTCCATCTCGGGGTTGGTTCCAGCGCTCGAAGGTGTTGCAGATTCAGGCGTGTTTGCGGATGGTCATGGAGTGGGCAAGCAGGTCCGGTCTGGGACATCTGGCTGACAAATTCTTCACCAAACTCAACAGCACTGTGTCCATACTGGCCACTCCCCCACAGCAGCTCACACAGGTACCCCCCCCCCCCCCCCCCCCACACACACACACACACACACACACACACACATTTGCCCACAACATTATACAGGATTGCTAGCTGGCACTAATTAGGTGGCAATACTTGAAAATAAACAGGAATTACCATATTCAAATGAGTTTGAACGGACGCCATCGGTTACAAATTATTGAGATGCTTAATCCAGTAGTCTTCCAATTAGAGGGAACACAGAACAAGAAAGCTTTGATTGACGGTAATCCATTTTCTGACCGCATGTTTCCGCATCGGAAAGAACTGTTGTTCATGAAGCAAGTCACTTTGATCAGCTATTGATTATTGGGGTCTTTGAAAAGGTTTCGCCAGGATCAACTTGTTTCTGCCTGCACATTGTCTTACCTCCTGATTTGCTTAGTTGTATTAAAAAAGAGAACTTCCGATTAATGTCTCCTCTCTTTCTTTTCCTTCTTTTATTTCTTCTCTGTGTGCAGATGAGTTGGCGAGCTTTGTCCAGTGAGCACCCGGCTCTGAAGCCTGTCCAGCTGCACAGGATTCTCACCCAGTACCAGCTCACAGCAGAGATAGGCCCCGTCCCAACATGGCAACCCAGCAGCGAGGATGAAGCGTATATATACAGAACAGGTAAATGTGTCAATCTGTGGGCGCGAGAATTGACTTTACTGTGAAATGAATCATGTGTCCAGCAGTTAAACTTTTGAAGCATTTGAAAAAAAAAAAGATTTTTGAATGAGGGAGAAGAGGTAGATACATTTAAAATGTTTTTTTTTAACAAAGTAAGTAGACTTTGTGGAAAAACCATATCAGAGATGGTCAAATTACTCAGATCTTTTACTTGTAACTGGTTATGAAAAAGTCTCAATTTAATACTGATGCCTCTATAATATGAACTACATAAGTAAACAAGACTATTAGCAAGAAGATTGGCTATTTCTTTATAGTTATTCTGAATGCTTGTCATCGTTGCCACTGAGTCGGTGAAATCATGCTGGTTCACCATAAAGTCCTTCAGCTCAGACTCCCGTCCTGCATGCATTTTTACTTGATTAATAATACATTAGCATCAGCATGAACATATACTAAAAGTACCAAATGTAAATACAATATAATTATTGACACATTAAGAACTAACTATTTTATGTGTGTACATCCCTAATAATACATCATAATACATTAGTTTATTGTAATTTTTTTGATTAACCTAAGTAGTAACTAGTAACTGCTGTCAGTTAAATGTAGTTGAGTAAAAAGTTAAATATTTGTCTCATTGTATAAGAAATATAAATTATCGTAAAATGGAAATGCTCAAAACTGTACTTGGGACGTTAACATTCTTTTATGTATTTTTCTGTTCTAACAGAGCGATCCTGCTAGCATATTGAGTTTTCTTAAAACAGGAATCGGAGTTTATCTAGATTTCTGAAACCAGGATATGAACCAGACTTTGATACTCCGAAACCTAGTCATAACCAGGATATGAGTGTGCATCTAAATGGGGGAGCTTTACAGCAATCCTGGATCAGGTCTTTTATGACGCATGTGTGTGTGTGTGTGTGTATAGGTGGGTTAATAACGTCAGTTTGTGTCTGTTCAGTGGACCTCCTGGAGAGCTTTGAGAACCACCCTCCCATAGTGCTGCCCAGCGCCGGCTTCAGAGTGGACCTGGACAGCGAGTGTGTGGAAGACAGCATCTACAGACAGCTGCTCTACATCCGCCACTACCTGTGGGGGCTACGCACCAAGACGCAAACACACACCAACACTCCCAGTGTGCACACGCACTCCAATGGAACCAACACGGCTGACTGGCCCGACATTCAGGTCAGGAAACCCATACCGCATACTGTCAAATGCACACACCTAGCAGTATTCCAGGCCATGTGCCTCGGCAGCTGTGGCCGTTGAGGAGTTCCTCATAATCCCATAAATGAAAGACAAAAACCCTCTACTCCAGCCAACCCACATACACATACACATACTCACTCACAGAAACCTAGACATGGTTAAATCATGGTTAATCTGATTAGTCTTTAGGCTGTCTAATTAGTGGGAACGGCTGACTAGACCATAATCCCTAGTGTTACTGCACCCTCATATGTACACATATATATATATATACACGCACACAGAAATGCACACATTCTAAAATATTCTAAATGGTGAATTATTCCAATTAAAAATTACTAAAGGGATGCATAATTATTTTATACACTGTTATCTAGGAACAAAGCTTTTTGTGCACTGCAACAAGAAAACTTTTTCACAAGTGAAAGATGTATTTCCCTTCTATTTCCTGATAATTGCACCCTCATTTTAGACCTCATACTGTTTCTAAAGTCTTTCTGTCCAATCCCGACACAGAGGGAGTTGTTGCCTCCGGCCCACAGCAGTCCCCGCTCTGGGGGTCCTGGGGACGAGGTGCCGGCAGAGACGGGAGAGGAGAGGGGACGGGACAGGCCTCCGGGCCAATCACACACACACAGCCTCAGAAGGAACGGCACCATCCACCACACTCGGACAGCGAATCCAGACCCGTCCTGCCTTTTGACCCCTCCCAACACCCCGCTGTACCCGGAAGGAGGAGGAGGAGGAGGAGGAGGAGGAGGAGGAGGAGGAGGAGGAGGGCATATCGTGGGCCCCAACACTCAGACTAATGGCTGCACCAGCAGAACTTTGGCAGAGTGTAAAAAGAGCAACGGACTGATCACCAACGGACTGGAGGGTAGGCTGTATACTATACAGGAGATGGGCAAAAATAACAGGAACACATGAGCAGCGTATTGGAATCCAGAATAGAAACACTACAGTTAATGGTCTTTAAAAATGACCACTGTGTAATCAACAACACGGGAAGCTTCACATAAGTAGTATTTTTTTCGAAATCACATATTGTATGGTGTTATTGTTGTTTTTGCCACTCCAAATGTGCACTTTAAACCTTGCAGTTCACATTATTAGGGATTCACCGATCTTTTTTCCAATTTGGATTTCTGATATGGTACCAGTGCCATCTTTTTCCAAAATTTGAGCTCTGTATACCTCCCTACTCATTAGACTAATTGTTATGTAAGGTAACATGAGGACAGAATTTGCTGTGGCAGTAAAAACTGCCTGAATGAATGTTTTGGATCGGCGCATCCCTACCCCATACCTTATCGGTACGCGCATAACAAACTGTGTTTCACGTGATCGTGAAGATAAAGTTGCTAGTATCACAATCAAATTTCCACTGTAACTGACCAATGTGTAAACTGTTTAGTCCCACACCCTACTGTAAGACGTTGTCTGTCTCCCTCCCTCGCTTGCTTCACTTGGTCCATTTCTGAGATAACAGGACATGGTGACATATTTTGACAACACCTGCACAGAATTGGCGCCAGTCTAAATTCACTTAAAGCTGCATTCATCAATACTGTTTATATTTATGGATTAAATGACGACAATAAATGGTGAGCGGTCACCTGTAGCAATAAACCCACAAAGAATTATCACCAACGCCGCACAAACAAAGATTTGTAGCGTCTTTTAGCTCATACATTTGGTTTAACAACACATTTAGTGTTGGATTCATAAGCTCTCCTTTTCAGCCGCCGTTGTCTGCTGCAAAAATGTTCTGATTAACCCAATGTACGCTACCTGCCGATCCCTAAATGACTTAGAAACTAGCCGGACTAGAATTTCAGAGCCAAAATGAGAGCTAATATTAAACTAACATTCAACACAAGTCCTGGAACACGGCTCCAATTGGAGATAATGTTGCTTCCTGTATGCTTGATGTGCAAGTAGGCAATTGTTTGCGAACATGTTAATAATAACAACTTAATAAGGTGATTGTACTGTATCAGAGGTTCTTCTGTCCCCAAGAGACCAAAAATGTCTGAATGTAGCATTCAATTTGCACTACTTTTTAGTTGAAAAGCTGAAAGGCATCGGTCAGCTCTGTGCCTCACAGCAGTAGCTCCCCTGTGCAGTTTTTACAGTGCAGTGAGTGTGACATCTGCAGGTTCTAGTCAGAAGCACATGTGTGTCAGATTAGCTTTGTAGCATGTAGCATGTGTGTCAGTATCTGTGTGTGTGTCTTCTGCACAGAAATACCTCTTATGTTTGTCCAACCCCATAGCAAGTGTGTGTGTGTGTGTGTGTGTGTGTGTGTGTGTTTGTGTGGTTTTTTTTGTGTATTTGGGTGTCCGTGTCCTCTGCAGGGTGTATTAGTGGGTGTGAGTTTCCTTTCCCTGTGTCCTCCCTTGGCGCCCCTCCCCTTCCTGATGACTTGTGTGTGGTGTTTGTAGTGGAACTGGACAAGGGACCCTACGGACTGGGCATGGGACTCATAGACGGCCTGGTGAGTGGATGGATGTTTAAAAACACATTTGACATTTTATCTTACCTGTTACTTAAGGTTTCAGCAGTGTGTTTCTGTCTTTGGTTTACTACTTTTGAAGAATAAGTTCAAAACACATATGTGTGTGTATATATGTATATATGTTTTAGCATGAGATAAAAAAGTGATTGAATAGTATGCCATATATATGTCATAATAGTCATAGTAAAGCATGAGAAAATAAGAAGTTAAAGGATAGTATGCCATTAACGTATAAAAAAAAAAATCATAGTATAGTTTGTCAAACGAATGTCATACTATAGTATGTCGAAAAAAGTTGAAGAAAAGTAATTATATACTATGTTGGAAAAAAAGTGGTAGCATAGTATGTCGAAAGAAATCATAAAAAGTTATGGTATAGTATGTTGAAAAAAGGTCATAGTTTAGTATGTCATTAAAAAGTCATAGTATAGTCTGTCGAAAAAAAAATCATAGTCATAGTATAGTAAGCCAAAAATGCATAGTATAGTGTCTAAAAATGTCATAAAAAAAGTAATAGTATAGTTAAGGTAAAAAAGACTTTGCACAGTTTGTTGAAAATAGTCAGAGATAGCGTAGTACATCAAAAAAAAGTTTACTTTTTCGAAGAAAGATCACAGGAATGTCATAATAAAGTATGTTGAAAACAAGTCCTAGTATAAGTCATGTTGTGGTCTGACTCTAGGACATGGACAAGTTAGGGAAGCACACGCAATCTTTTATTTAAAAGAAAAGATATTTCTTTAACAAAGGTTTATTAATTTTACCAAATGTAACAAATGGTACTGACAGGGAAACATCCCATCAAAGTAAGAGAGGCATATAAAGACATAAAGTATACAGCTAATTAAAAGTCCAACATAGCACAAAGTGGTGCCAGGAGGGGAAAAAAAGACCACAAATCCCAGGATAGGGAGAGTCTCATAGACTGGAACCATTAGCCAGCTGCCTCCACATCCTTGAAGGAATCCAGCTCCAACCAACCAGGTACACTGAAAGATACGACAAGACAGTAACACACACACACACACACACACACACACACACACACACACACACACACACACACACACACACACACACACACACACACACACACACACACACACACACACACACACACGAGCCTTGGCAGAGATCGTGGGGACGTTATATGCAACATTTCCAAAAAAGTCATAATATAATAATCCAAAAAAAGTCATAGCTAAGCATGTTGAAAAAAAACATAGTATAGTGTACTGAAAAAAAGTTATAGTATCAAAAAAATGTCTTTCGTATTTCCAAAAAAGGTCGAAATAAAGGTTGAAAATAAATCATTGTATAGTATGTCTAAAAAAGTAATTGTAAAAGATTAATAAAAAGGTCACAAGTTTGTCAAAAAGTGTTACTATAGTATGTTTTTTTTTAACTATTTGTATTTGAAAAAAGGTCATGGTAAAGTGTGTTGAAAAGTATACTTTTAGTAGTAGTAGTAGTAGTAGTAGTAGTAGTAGTAGTATAGTATCCTGAAAAAGTCGGAGTGTATTACGACCATAAACGAGCCATAAAGTTATATTGAGAGGCAATCACAATGTAATCAAACTCACATTCAAACTGCTTCTTTAGTGTCATGTAGACGTTTTAACGCCCATATACTGAGGACCAAAAACAGTGGCCAAGTACTTTAATTCTCCGCAGTATAACTTCATTCATCAATCAGCTGTGTCCATCAGATGCTCACCTAAATAATGGAAGCACTAAAACACTTCTCCCCTCTGCAGCACACTCCCCTCAACGCTCCAGGCATTTACATCCGGACTCTGATCCCCGACGGACCGGCTGCCTCCGACGGCAGACTGAGGATCGGAGATCGCATCCTGGCTGTGAACGGGACCAGTCTGATCGGAGCAGACTACCAGAGGTACAAAGGACGCTTCAGTGGTGCTTAAGCCAATTGATTACTTTGATTGATTGGTGCCCAGACAGTCATCCTTACTCTGTCTCTGCTGAGCTTCACGTAACTGGACTCTCTCTCTCTCTCTCTCTCTCTCTCTCTCTCTCTCTCTCTCTCTCTCTCTCTCTCTCTCTCTCTCTCTCTCTCTCTCTCTCTCTCTCTCTCCCCCCTGTATGCTCCTTGCAGTGCGGTGGATCTGATTCGTCTGGGAGGAGGTCGTCTGCGCTTCCTGGTGGCCAAGTCCGACCCCGATGTCTCGGAGAAGATCAGTGCCTCCTCCTGCTGATCACCTCTGAGCGACTGCTGCTCCCCCGCACAACACACAGGACCGGAGAGACAAACGTGTGCACGTACGTACGCACGCACGCAGCATGAATTATGAATGTGAAACCTAGCGTCAGCACAGCACAAAGCCAAGCGATCAAACTGGAGATAACGCTCCGTGACTCCACTCCACAGCTGCCAGACCTGCTTCCCTCATGCTGACTCCCACTGGGGTTTTGTGTGACAGACAGAATCTGTAACCCACCGCGGCATCAAAGGGAATATGCTGCGAGGAAAAGTTGCCTAATTAATCAGCGTTTGAGGCAGGCGAGGTCTAACCAGCCACAGTACGCAGACCGATGTGGTTTAAAGCACAGTAGATTGTAGGCTTCTAATTTCCCTTCAGTCGGTGCTCTGAGCATGTGCGCACATTGGACTTTTTTTTTTTTTTTTTTCCCCACCTGTATTTTAGAAAATGTATTAGTAATTCAGTCATTAAGTAGCATGGTAAAATAGCTACCCAGCTCTCAGACAAAGGGACTCTGAAACTGTCTGCAAAATGCTTTTTTTTGGAATCGTGAAGTACAAACAGAGGAAACCCACAGTGAACGCCGGATGTTTTACACGGTGCTTTTAAAGTGTTGTACGTTTTATAATTCTGTTTGATGGCAAATCACGAAGCGTCATCACTGTCCGCTCAACAGACTACAGCATTGCGTCTGAATGTTGACTTTTGTACTGGAGAGTGGGCGACAGAGGAAGGAAGAAACTCGAGACCTACGAACCCGGCTCTCGCGTTTCACTTTGAACCTCATCGCTGGACTTTATACCTCTACTGGAATAAGAGATGAGCTCTCGAGGCTTCACATACACAGGGGATGTGCAGCTGTTGTGGGAACATTGTTTATTAATTACTGGATCATCAAGACAACGTGCTTCACTCCAGAGTTTCTGATGCACAACCCCTGTGTGTACAAACCTCCCTGTCGTTGTGAATATATAATCTACGTATCTGGTTATGAGGTGTAAATAGTAGTTTGTAAATATGTAACACTTGGTCACATATTGTTTGGACATTTAAAAAAAGAAACTGCATTTAGGGAATTAATCATTTTTGGTCAATATATTCTTTACTAAACACTGAAACCTTCTGATGGGAAGAAATATAACTATTTTCTGGAATGACAGAAATATAGTTATAGTTCTTTTTCTAAATGTTATTAATTTATTGAAGTACTATGAACAGGAATCAAACTGTTACTGCTCACACAGGTTGTTAGCTGCATTTTGGTTGTTTTTTTGTTTTTTTTTTGGGGGGGGGGGGGGAGACTACACCCAAATTACAAACCTTTTTTACTGCTTGTGGTGTCTAGCTGTGCTCCGCTTGTTGTTCACAGTATTGTCAAATTACATTTAACAGCAGTTGTCTTTCCAGACAGTGTCTCAGTGTCTCTGGATGATCTATTGACTTCACTGTGGTTTTTAAAAGGACTACTTCTTTGATATAAAGTAGTCCCGAGGAAGACTATTCACCTGTGAGGTCTGTGGATTATCTGGAGAAACTGGGACATTTTTTTCTGAAAGATGTTGCTGGTTATTTTTTTTGAAGTAACTTTTCTTTGCTGTGAGAAAACAAACAGGATTTATTTCACCACAAGTGTATATTAGGGTGGCGGCATATCAAAACCAAAACTATAAGCAGGCGAACATGTTTTCATGTAATTTGGCTGCACTGACTCTTTAAAAGAGTTCCAGCTAGAACAATACCATTTAATGAAGGCCAAAGCTTGGCTCACTACAGTTAATCATTAAGTCTGTAAAATGTTTCAATAATTTAGAAAAATGCCCAGCTTGTCCGTCCAAAGGTCCAACACCAAAATATGATGTTTACAAGTATTTAGAAGTTAAACAAGCCAATATTTGTGTCTGACTGATCAGAACTAATTGACTAATCCTTTCAGCATTATTGTTACACTGTTTGGTTTGATTTTGATTTCTTGTGAATCACTCTGAACGGTTCGCTCCACTTTTGATTCTGTTAGGTTTTTTTTTTTTTGCAGTAACAAAACTTTATTTTTGTGAGTTTTAAAATTTGTATGAAAATGATCTCATGCATGTCTATTCTTCCTGGTCATTATTTATACTGTTGTGACAATGATGGTACCTAAAAATAAAGATGGTTGGATACCTGCATTTGTCACCAAATGGAACAAAAACAATGTGAAAGAGAGTGGAGAGACCCAACATGGCCGACACCTGGTCACACAAGAGAAGACGATGTAATCCTTAAGTCAATGAGGAATTTTAATTTGTGCTACACATTTTAACAAATCACAAAAACATTTAAAAATACATATACTTCTCTATTTCCAGAATGTTTACGTATTGACGATAGCTGTTTTTACATATAGCAAAATATTTTTTCTTTTCTCCAAAATCAGAAAAAATACCTTCTAAATAGCTTTGTCATTTAGCAGATAGAGCAGCATACAATCATTACGCATCTTTTTTTGTTGTTTTTTTATTTTTCTAAATGTGCAACAACAATCACTGAAATCTTTCGCAGAGTGGGCCTGATCGCCAGCTAAAAAAAGAGGCCCGTGCGAGGACATTCAGAAAAGCTAAAGGCAGAGTGAGAATGAGAGATTAGAGTGGGTGGGGGTGGGGGTGGGGGGAGAAAGTGCTGAAAAATATCTAATGAGGGCGATGTCTGACAGGAATTGCTAAAAAAGCTTGATGCCTTTGTAGAGACTGCAAAGACAGAAACTGCTCACTGAGGAGAGGTAGATTGGGAGGAAGGTTAATGTATTTCAGGGGAATTGAAAGCAAAAGGGTGCAGTAGAAAATATGTGAGAAGTACCGTACAGAAAGAAAACAAGACGAGAGCTGTTGAAATCTGTGGTCATGTGTTGGTCCCGCCCCTTCCCCTCATAACTGATGCAACCAAACTGTCACCGTTTGTAGTGTTGCCGATCACGTCCTGTTAATGAAGCGCTGTGTTAACGATCTAAAAAAAAAAAAAGGTAAAGCTTTCTAAAGGTTAAAATAAAATGACAAAAAAAAGTAGAAATATTTAAGGCTTTAAGGATTATTACAATAATGCTTTCCTGTGCTAACACAAACAAAACTGTACGCACAGGCTGTTCCATTTCTCCTTTTACCACTACTGAAACGAGAAAAAAAAAATTAAAACAATCAGTTTGTCTACATTAGGTTAGCGCCACTTCAATCAACTCCAAATAGTTGCCTCTTTTTTTTTTTCTTTTTTTTTGTTGCCCTTCTCTGCTGTCCGATCACCCGGATCCTCTTGAATCGGAGGACATTCACACTGATAAACCAAACTGAGTTGTGAAGCAAAAACTGCAAAGTCCTTCTTCGTTATTCCTGGATTTCCTCCCCAAAAACAATACCCATTCCTTTTTGTTTGTGCTTTACAGAGAAGGCAAGAAGGAGAGACACCTCACATTCTGGGCCTTAATATATTTTCTTTTATTAAGAGAATCTTTTTCAGTAAGAATCGCCTTATGAAGAGTACAATCATATTCTTAACAGTCTCCCAAGCCCTATTAGTGGTCTGGGTATACGCAGCTAAGTCCTCCCTGTCCACTATTGTGTGAAGATACACAATATATCGACTCTGATCGTCACAGTTTCTTCTATAAATGCCGGCCGTTTCAAATCTCTGAACACACATTCCCCGGTTTTAAATCAGAAGTGCAGGAGTTCTTTGGCCTGAGAGTGACAGTAACTGATGCATCTCCTCCATCGACTAGAGGAAAGGTTGTATCTGAGATATTATCCAACATTCACATCGTAAAAGTAGTGCTGAAATGATTGTAAAATGCATAATGCTCTTATAAGCTTAATATCCTTACTTGTGTCGTCAGTGAGCGATGGATTACATTAAAAAGACTGTAAAGCTGAAAAAGTCCTGAAAGGTTTACTTGCTTTTTAAATTCAGAATGTAATTGAAAGTTTTTAATCTATTTTTGACCAAAAAAATATGTTCCTTAGAATTGAATTCCCTTCTGTCAAGAGAGGCTGCCTGTACATTTTTGTGGCCGTGGCGGCTGCAGTCATATCAAATGAGTATAAAAGGCAAGGCAGTTAGGGGACCATCGGCAGGCTGTCCGTCGGGTACCTGGTTAGAGGCCCCGGCCTTTACTTCCTAGGGTCGTGGGTTTGTGATGTCATGGCCACGATGACGGGCTGCTGAGCAGGCGTGACTTGACGCTGAGCAGGTTCAGTCCCGCCCTCGTCCTCCATCTTTGGCCGCTTGGCCTGGGGCTCAGCTAAAGTTTCTGCACTGGGCTGTCTACTCACCAGCACTGGAGGGGAGCTGGAGGCCTGGGCAGCCAGGATCTGGAGAGGACTACTCAGGCCTGAAAGAGAATGTAAAAAAAAGTAACTATCTGGATGCCTAAATCCCCATCTTTTATTTGCGTTTATTGGTTTTTAGTTTTACAGATGAGTTCAATGCAAATCATTTTTTATGACTTTATTAAGTTTTTATACACTTTTTTTACATCTTGTGAAATACTACACAGACTTTTTATATATTTTTGTTAAATAGTATATTATGACATAATATACTATGAGATGTATTATGTCATACTATATAATGCTTTTAACATTTTGTGACATGCTTCACTGACTTTATGATTTTCTTTGAGATGCTATGACTTTTCTTTTTTCCAAACACTACATTATTACTTTTTTGATATACTATACTGTTAATTTTGTTTTGACATTTTACACTTTTCATGAATTTTTTTAATGACACTATACTGTGTTTCAACATTATACTATGGTGTTATGACTTTTTTAGACATTCTATACTATGACTTTTATTAAGACATATTTAAAATACTATACTATGACTTTTTTAAAACTTTTGTAACAAGTATACTGTGACTTTCTTATTACGTTTTTAGTCATACTATACTCAAGATTGTATGACTTTTTACGACAAAGTATTTCATTAAATGTCACATTACAATGACCTTTTATTTGACATACTATACCACGACAATTTATGTCACATTTATGGCATATTATAATGTAACTTTTTAGTAATTCTTTTGTCACTATACCATGACTTTTTTTTTATGGCATTTTTATGGCATTTTCAAGGCATACTATATCATGACATTTTTTCTGGAATACTATACTATGACTTTTTATATGTATCATCCTGAGTGGTCAATGTTTGATTGCTGAAAAATCTTACCAGATGCATTGGCAAGACTGGTTGCAGTGGCAACAGCAGCAGCGGTGTGTTTGCCATTCTGAGTAACAGGACGAACAGGAAGCTGATGTAAACCGAGGACCAGGTTTCGTCCATGTCCATCCCCACCCTGCACTGCACTGTCCACGGTCTGGATCACTCGCTCTCTGGTCAGCTGGGCTTCTGATGGAAACACAATCAACACGTGTGAGCACATTGTAAACAAAGACCTTTGTCTGCTGCCGCAAGCTCAACGATTTAAAGCGTTTAGCTGTTAAATCATCACGTATATAATGATGCCTCTCACATTTTATTTCAAATTGGCTTCAATTCAACACCTCACCATCTGCGTCGACCAATTTTCCTCGGTGTCCATAACGTGAGTACACATGGGTCAGAGTTTCAAGTTATAAAATAGACTCCTGATACAAACTGAGGGAGCAGGTGACAGCAATACATTTTTAAAAAGTGTCTTTGAGGTCAACAGCATCAGCAGATTTTTTGAAACTATATTAGTGTTAAAATTACTGTAAAAAATGTTTTCTGCTCGCATCGAACCCCTTTGCAACTCAAAGTCCCAGAGTGATTTTCAATCATGCTACATCCCTGTTTATCTATATACCGGAGTACGACAATCCCACAACAGCTTTAGACAGTTAAGAGATCAATGTATTTAATGATTAGATAGTAATGTATCACATAATACATACAATTAGAGCACTTCTTAAAGAGATTCCCGTGGCTGTACCTCTGAGCTCAGTGTTGCCCTCTGCTCCTCCAACAGAGGGGGCGCTGTACCCATTAGGAGGGTTGGAAGATGGAGGGGCGCTGGTGACCACCCGCACCATGGTGATGGAGGACTGAGTGGGGTTCTGGAGGATGTGGATGGGCTGGATTTGGCCGCCGCCACCACCTGGAAGGAAAGCGAGGGCTTTCCCCTGGCCTGTCGGGTGAGCGGGTGCAGCCATGATGACATGCTGACCACTGACTGGAGATCCTACGCAGAGACACAACCATTTCACCTGTTCAGTAGGGCATGTGAAAGCCTTCATGCGTGTGTGTGTGTGTGTGTCTTTTGTGAAAGCTTACCTGGGGCACTCTGAGAATACCTATACTCGGGTACAGATGCCAGTTTGTTAGCCAGCTGTTCGTGGTGGTCGTGGGAGATAGGAGAGCCCTCCCTGCTCAGACATTCAGGAGTCTGCAGCCCGCTAGATGGAGGAGAAAGAAGTCCCTGGTGGGTTGGGGATGCAGGAGCACTTCTGAAAAAAAGAAGGAAGAGGGGGAAGAGAGACAGGAGCAAAAGGAGAAAGACCAAAGAAATCAATGAATACATCACGAGACTTCTTATAACATACAGAGCTCCCTGACTGCCAGTGCCTGCTGCTGAATATATTGACCTAGAAATCAGACTTACTTTGTTCTATCCAATCAAATGATAGCCAGGAGCAGAAGCAGAGAGAAGGGAGAAAGGGTTAACAGTCGAATCAGAAGCGACTGAGCATGTGTCTGAGTGTGCATGACAGTCATCTGTCTCTGTGTGTGTGTGTGTGTGTGTGTGTGTGTGTGTGTGTGTGTGTGTGTGTGTGTGTGTGTGTGTGTGTGTGTGTGTGTGTGTGTGTGTGTGTGCACCCACGCAGCTGAAGGCCTCATGTGATCAACTTACCTCGAAGACAGAGGTCCGAACGGCGTCCTAAAGCAAGCCACCCCTCTTTGCCGTCTTTTCCTGAAGGCTTGCTCCACTAACTTGCTCTCAGAAGCAGAATCTACCCGCCAAAAGCTCCCCTTCCCGGGCTCATCCTGAGAACGGGCCACTTTGAGAAAGTAGCGGTTGAGAGACAGGTTGTGTCTTATTGAGTTCTGCAGGAACAGGCAAAGCACATTGTTTTGTCACTGGTCACACAGAAATATCAATTAGAAAAGAATTCCTCACAGAAGCCTAAAGCTGAGGTTTATACTCGCTGTAGTGAAGCCGGCACGAGGTAAATGACGTAATGGCGTCATGCTTGAAGGCTCTGTAAGCCGTCACTGCGCTTGGTCACGCACCTCTGAATTTGTGTAACTATGCGTGCGCAAATACTCGCCGATAAAATGAATATTGTCTCGGGATTTCACAAAGAAGGTTCATTTGTTTTTAAATTCTTTAGAAACCGGAGATCTTAAAAATATTGACATTTGAGTAAATATTTTGCCAGCCGAATCAGATTGTGTACAGGATGCTCAACCTTTGTTTCTTTATAACTATAATGCATTTAATATTTGACTTTCTTTCTCTCTTTACGCCCGTTATCTGCTTGCTTCTTCCCAGTACATTTTGTTTGTAAGCCCTCTCGCGTTTTTGGAGAACAATGCAACGAAACCACACGTTGAGCACAAACGCATGCGCGCTCGGAGCTTGTGCTACAGTGCCACAGGCGAGTATAAAGAGAGCTTAAAACATGGTCACAATTTCTACCTGCCAGCCCTTGTCTGCAGTGCGGTAGTAGGGGTAGTGTTTGGTGATATGGGCGTAGATGCCACTGAGAGTCAGCTGTTTGTCCGGGGCAGAAGAGATGGCCTGGACGATCAGCTGTGCGTAGGAATAAGGTGGCTTGGACTCATCCTAGACGAAAAAAAGTCAAAAAGGTATTAACACCCACACATCGTCGAGCCCATAGTGTACAAGAAACCCCCTTTAAAAGTTACAATAGCGTTCTCAATGATGTACTCGGTTAACTCATGTTGATGTTACTGGGTCTTCACCTTGGGGCTGTCTCCACCAGCCGACTCCCCCCGCTGCTCACTCCCCCCGCCTCTCTGCTCGACGATGCTTCGTCTCTGCTCAGAAACAGCCTTGGCAGCGTATTCAGCTGCTAACTGGAGGTCGGAGGTCACGTTGCGTCCATAAGAGCGATACCCCGATGACCCAGCCCCTCGTGGACTAGCCGGACAGGAGTTAGGAACACTGGAGAAGAGAGGAAGGAGTCCGTCAACAGAGTCTCTCACTCAGGGTAGACCTTTGGAACGTCCAGCAGATGCGTTTTAGAAATGTCATCCCGAAGCCTCCGATTCAATAAAGATCACGTTCTGAAACGTCCCTTTGTCACAAAGACCAAATTAGTGATAGAAACTCCTAGAATCACTAATAAACTGTAACACAAACATACAGAAATCTACAAACTTTGTATGAAATGTTGCCAATACTGCCAAGAAAAACAAAACATTGATCAGTATTTTCTGTAAATCTTAATAGGTTGCAAAAAATAAATAGACACAAATAAAATCCACAAAGACCTTCTGTCTTTCTAATTGTCTTATAATAATTGTACATGATAATTGTACTATAATTTGAAAGATCCAGTGCCGTTTTAAACTAATACAGAATAAAATTGGTATTTTGATATAATCCTTTCAGCAGATCACACACACACACACACACACACACACACACACACACACACACACACACACACACACACACACACACACACACACACACACACAAGCTACATTTGGAAAAATGATAACAGCTCAGATCCGGGGCGTTCTTAACACATCATAAAACACACAGCATTGAGAAAAATAGTCAAAAGTATGTTAATGATTAACTAGGTTTTATCTGGTGCTGTTGAGAGACACAACACAAGGAAAACACAGTAACTTACACAACACACACCTGCTTCTGTTAGTAAAGTCAACACTGGTTTCTCGGAGAGTCTGTGTGCTTTGATTTGCCTTTAGCAACAGAGAGCCGAAGATACAGAGATAGTAACACACACACACACACACACACACACACACTCACACTCACACTCACACTCACACTCACACTCACACTCACACACACACTCACACACACACTAACACACACACACACACACACACACACACACACACACACACACACACACACACACACACACACACACACACAGCGAGGATATGTTTGTATTTTTTGGCAGGGGGAACTAGGCTGCAGACTGTTTTGCAAGTCGCTTTGTAAGCTCAGCTTTGAAAAATGAATGACGACAACAAGAAACTTCTAATGTTGCTCAGGGACATCTTGAGTTTGAAAATTAGGGCTGAACGATTTAAAAAAAATAGCTTATTGCAATTAGATGATTGGCAATATTAAATGGAATGACCATTTTGTCAACCTTCATTTCATTTAAATTGAAAAATATTAAAACAATGATGTGATATTTGTGGGACCTGTAACAAATAAAAGTTGTCTTAAGTCTGTAGAATATGATGTGTAGGCTGCATCTCTTCAATCATCTCCGTGTCAAATTGTATTTTGACACATTTTGCCTCCTGCGATTTGAAAACTGCAGGCCATATTGCGATGTTGACACATTGTTGAATCATTGTTCAGCCCTAATCAAAACATTTCATTAAAAGCCATGTGTGCCATTTATCTTTGCTTTCCTCTGACGCTGTTGAAACAGCAGCTCTGCATGTGTACACGGCCGGGGCAGAAGAACGTTACTGTATACAGTTCATTTCAGTTGCCAAACAGGAAAGGTGACTCTTACCACCCAGTGAAGAGACACTGTTGGTGTTTAAGTGGAGGCATGTGCTTTTACACAATACTGGTCTTCTGTTGTATTGTACTGTATGTGGATACTGTCAAGGAAGGTGGCACAACAACCTGCCCGAAAAAAAGGCCACAGTGAGAGTGGTGGAGAGATGTCTGAGCGAGCGTCTTCACTCTGTGCGAGTGTGTTGTGTGTTTGTCCATGTGCGAGAGAACAGGAGCCAAGGGCTGAGTGGGGGCTCTGAAAAGGAAACCGCGAATGGACGGAAAAAATGGCCTACAGGCAAAACAATCTGCCCGACAGCCAATCACACGCCTCGAAGCTGCAGCCATTCCATATAAGGCAGGCACACACAAGCTGACATTGGTGGGGACGTGTGATGCAGAGACCGTTACCGGCCACCAGAGGGCGCAATCAGCACCAGCGTGCTTTGCCAGAGTAGCACATGCTGTGTACATTTATAGAGCAGTGATTTTCAAACATGTGCCACCACGGCTTTTTAAGAGTGCAGGTTTCCACCGCGACGGAAACACTGCAGCAGCTGATGAATACTCCTTCAACCAGAAAGGAGATTATCAGGGAAAGTGAGCCGATATAGTATGTGGTTGGTGAAAACAGTGCAGGCCTGTGGGTCACAATTGGACAAATAACCAAAGCCTCACGTGTTTGCGGTTGCTTACGCGTGAATAAACATGTACAGACCCGAGACAAGGTAAGAAAGTAAACCGCTTGTGTACTGAGATAGACCTAAAACACTTCATGTATGATCTATCACACCACATGCAAAGACACAAATGAGTCACAAAATGCTGCTTTTTAAATAGATTTTCAGTCAAGGTGTAAAAATGGAACATACTGACGTTTGCTTGACAGAGCAAATCTCAGCATGATGATTGAATTAGCATCATGGCTGCAACAGTATTAGTAGATAGCTGATTTTGATTTGCTAACTTCCAGGGTGATGTCATCAGATTGTCAGTTTACCATCACAATGAAAAGGAAATCGGCTAATCCTCAAAACGAAGAAGCTGTAATCAGGGAGTGTTTGGTGTTTTTCTTATGAAATTGCAATTAATCATTTATCTAAATAGTTGCCAAGACGAATCAAATTATAGTCTGACTGTAACAACTAATATTTATTTAAACTCACAACTGGAGACTCAATCAAAACGTACCTTAAAGCTCAGCAAGCTTTGCGCTGATCTTAAACAGTCACAACAATGAACTGGAAAGTTGTTTATAAGTAAGAAACACTGACCCCTCCTGCCAAATCTGCTCTATATTTATGAAATGTGTACATTAGATAACATGCAGTGTTTGCATTTATCAATGTAAACCTGTTGGGGTTCATGTGCTCGTGTGTGTCTGTGGGTCTCTTCCTACCTGATGGTGCCTGTGGGCGAGGGCAGCGGCGAGCCGAATGCCCTGATGTGCTCTTCATGCTGCTGCATTGTGGGAATGCTGATTTTGAGGGGGGAAATGTGGGGCAGAAGCGGGCGGGGGGGAAGAGAGGCCTGGTCCCTCTCTCTGTGCTCCTCCGGCTGCAGGAGTGACATGAACTGGATCTTGATGACTGTACTGGGAAAACGAAACACACACCTGGAGAGCAGGACGGCCGGAGGGAGACAAGACAGACAGAGACAAAGACAGATTAGTGCACTGACTCCTATGCAATTTAACATATTTAATTCTAATCTGAAGTGACTGTTCTGAAGCTTTGAATCATATCACATGACTTTCCTCGGCAGATGGAATTTGCCCAGTTTTAAGTAAAAATGTCAATTTTTCTGAGCACTTTACCGATTTATTGTCTCAAGACTCAAACTTATTGTCTTAATGTGCTCAAGAAAAAGTAAATTTGAACATTTACAGTAAAATGACAATCATTATTTCCAAAGTCAAGTATGAACTTAATGATATTAGACGTTTGAATTATACATAGTGGATAACAAATCTACCACACGTGACAAGAAGCTTGTGTTTTATTTAGAAATATATCATTAAGCAATGACACTTTCCTCTCAACTATAGAGGTTTGTTGTTAATATATACAATGTCTTTAGCCAACACCTTTTGTGGGCAAAGAACTAGACTGGTGTAGACATAACATGTCATCCGTTAACCAGCATTTTGTCTTCTTTAAGCAGGTCTGGACAACTCTCTCAATAAAAGCAAGGATCAGTCAGGACCAAGTTAGTTCAAGCCCAAACAAAAAAATCAGGAAAATAACTGTGTGTGTGAGGGATTGAGTAAATGTTTAACAATGGAACTGTAATAACTAATGTAAGTAGTTTTAATGTTTCCTAGCAGGTTTAGGCAGCAAGGTTGCATATTCACTGAAGTTGTGTCTTTGTGGCTGCAACTGTCCTATCTGCCCAAATATGATCATTTGTGTCTTTAAGCAATAAACTGAATCCCTACTAATTCTAGGGGAGCTGGATCTCCCTGCAGAGACAAACAAACGAAAAAAGAAAAAAAAACATCAACACAAGACCACAAAGATTTGGTAAGCAGTTTCAGACAGTTAAACCAGTCTGTGTTCCATTGTTTCTCTATAATTTGACTTCTGCAGCTGCTTGTCCAATACTGGACCCATGTACAGTTTGCTCACAGCTGTCTCTGCCTAGAACAGGCCCTCCTCAACAAGTGGCTGTCCATGCAAGAAGAGCTCTAGTGAGGGAGGACAGTGCCTTGTGGCAACTCTTAAAGAGCTTCAGGGTCCCACAGCTGAGATGGAAGAGAATGTACATACAACATTTTTTTTTACTTAATTCCTTCACTCACCAGTCCCAGTTTGTCTGCCCGGGTAGCTAAGAGAAAGCCACTGTTCAAAAGAACTCACATGACAATTTGAATCGTGTTCGTGCCATAGAGCATGTGAGAGACAAAGTGGGAAAAGGTTTAAAAGAGGTCTTTATGGAATTCAGAGCAAATCTATGATTGAGAGATTGTATCCACACGGCTCTCAACATGGCGATGGCTGAGACAGCACCGTATGAGCGCAGTGCAGAGCGGTGACCATAGCTAGCTAGTGGGACACAAAAACAGAGACTAAAATGCACTAGAGCCGGACAGCAAATATAAACAAAGCACAGAGAAGCTCGGAGTACCCCACACACACACACACACACACACACACACACACACACACACACACACACACACACACACACACACACACTTCATTCTCTGTTCAGGACGCCATTACTCCACCATATCTTTACATACTTTGTAAAGATATAGCAAACAGTTGTTTGCTGCTATATAAATGTTCTGAATGTCACATAGAGAACCTTTTAATGGGACCACAATTAACCAATTTTGCAATTATACCGTGTCCCCGAAACACATCATAGCCAGCTGTGTGAATGCTTCACTACTGCAAGCTATTGAAGGCTTGAAAGGTAAGAGGGTTGGTAAAATGCAACAAAATACAAAATAAAGAAAATCTGCTTCAGCCTAAAGGAGTACTATCACTTAGGAGAACTATCGTACGGCAAAGAAATGACCCCAAACAATAGGGAAAACCTATACATAAATAACAACAACAACAACGTTAATGTCTTCAGACATCAGTCCAATCTGAAATTTGAGACAGAAGATGACACGGGGTCCTAGTGACACTGGACAGAGCTTGAGAAGTTCTGTAAAGAAAACTAATAATTGGCAGTCTCCAGATGACTTGAAGGGGGCGAATACAAGCAACTGTTTTGTGTTGTGCTCAATTTTTACTCCCAACAATCTGAAGACATTAGCTCATATTATCATATCTTTCTGCAAAGCAATGTCCTAAATAATCCACTTTGTTTCAAAGCTGTAAAATAATAAAATGTAAAACTCCTGTGAATGTACCAGGATAACTAAAATAACGAATTGCTAATAATGAATTGCCCTCTTCTACATTTGAAGGGGGTTCAGACTTAGCGCAATACAGTTTCCCCGCTAGCTTTGTAATCCTGAGACAGGCACCAGGACCAGAGAGTGTCACACATGAACATGGCTGTGTTGGATATGGCCTTGGTTTTTGAGTCCTGTGTTTACTCCATGTGCTCCTGCAATGAGGATGTCATTTCAGCCTATACTTCCTGTCCAATACTAGACACACCCCCAAACATTCCTGACAGCCAATCAGAGAGGATAATACACCCCCCCCCCCTTCCATGATTGACACACACACACACACACACACACACACACACACACACACACACACACACAAAGTCAAAGCTTTCAGTTTGAGATTTCCACCGAATTAAACGAACCTGTGAAGGCAAAATATTTTTGCCTCGACAGTGGTGCAACAACAGTTGGAGTAAAACAATATTCAAACTTTGTGATAAAAAAAATGTCAAGGTTTCAATACAAAACAAACACTATTGCATACATGACTCGTGAGCTGAGGGGTGCGTTTGTTTACATAAAGGTTAACGTGACGGCGAAAGGTTGGCTAGCAGCTTCACAACTAGCCAACATTGTCGCTCACATAATCGCCCTGAAACTGTTACTTATACTTACAGACACGTGAGACTAAATGTTCGGCTATTTTAGAAAGTCCAGGTCTACCACTATATGACAACACCACTACGTGCAACATATCATAGGAACCTTACGTTTGTTTTAACATTTGTTAAGTAGCTTTTGCTTGTCGGTAGGCCAAATGAAGCTAAGTTTGCTAACGGCTAAGACAAGCTAGCTAGGTTAATTCACTGGTTTACAAAGTGGGGTAAAAGGTTTCCCGGAGGGGGGTCCCACAGACAGATGAAACAAATAATAGTTTAACAGCTCAGGTGGACACATATTAGCATGTTACGTTACAGCTTCCCTGACCAAACCAAGGTTAAAGTGCACTTAAACCGAAGCTACACCCGATCAGACCAAATCAAACCGCTCTCATTAGGGGTGTCATGACTAACTTTGTACCCCTGTCAGAATGTGTCTCCGGTTTGTCCGTTTTAATAAGGAGAACGTTGTAAATTTGGAAAGCTAGTACATCGGCCAAAACAATTAGGAATTATGATTCAGTTATGTGTTCACAAAGCCCACATACAATTTTGTAGATTTTGTTTTTTCCTTTTTAATCAGCCGCCCGGTGTCCACTAAAGGGGGGGGGGGGGCTTTAAAGGGGACACGAAATATGTCATGACTGTCTCTGAGGCTGTTTGTCCAACAGTAGGTCAATGCTTACGTTGAACAGTAAAGTTTGGGTAGCCCAGCCAACAACCACACTCCGTGTTACCATAAGTAGCCTGTCGGTAGCGGCTATGCTAACACTCACTCTCTGGGTAGCGACAGCGGCGGCGCCCCTCTCCGCTGGAACACCCCGTCAACGAACACGCCATTCTTGCCCAAGCACCGGAGGGAGAAACCGTTCGTCTCGTCGTAGGTGATCTGCAGGTGTCGCCTGGAAATGAAGCTCGAGTGACCCATGTTGATGTCCACAGAGCCATGAGATGAGTTCCGGCCTATGGTGACCGTCCTCAGGCGCATCACAAACTCAAAGTCCCGGCCCTCGAGTCTGGCCAGGGCCTGCGGAGGAGGACAAGCGAGGCGCACGGGGAAAATCCCGGCGTCGGCGCGGGCTTCCATCATCGGAGGACCCAAGAGGGCGAGCGAGGGCTGGTGATAGGCGTGCGAGGTCACCGCGACGCGCACGGGACTGCATGGTGCCGACTGCAAAGCAAGCAGGGCTCGAGCTCCGGTGTCTTCCCGGTAGTCTGCCATCTTCTTTCAGGAGGGTCAACACACTCTCTCACGCACACACACACTTTACTTCTCGCACACACAAAGTTGCAACGTGAGAGTTTTCGGCCAGGGCACTTGTTCGTTCCGTGGCTGTCGGAACAACATGGAGTCCAAGTCGGTGCAAGAACGGGACTGGAGTCACCCGCCGGAACGGGACTGGTGCTGCGTTCAGGACCTCTTCGTAACCTTGCGACAATCGAACTGCACCCAGATTTTTCAAAACATTTTGAAAAAACATCATCCCCTGATGAACAGATTTTTAAGCATGTCCATGAAGTAGATTGGGGGATAAGTATTTTTGCATTGCATATTTTAAAGACCGAAACGTTTTAAATTGTTTTATCTGAGGCAAAGAAACATAAGAACAATATTTTTAAAAACACAATGAAGAAGAAAATAAAATGGAATAAACAGAGAAAAAAAAAATAGAAAAATATAAGAGACACCAAAAACGATGCTGCTACAGTGCAGTGAAAAGTTGCCTCAAATTCATGTTATGTTACAATTGGAGAAAATCCATGTCAGGCAATGCTATTTAAAAAAAACCTGTGGGACTGATTATGTTTACATCGGAAATAGAAACTTACCGCTCACTGACACGGAATTACAAACGAACATCAACAATGAACACCACATCTGGGCAACTCTGCCGATAGGCTGCAGTTGTTGTCGTCACACCAGGAAACTGCAGGTTAGGTTCAGTAGTATCTCAAGATTTATCTACTGTTATTATTCAGAACTGCTTATTCAATACAGCCTTTTACGGTCGTGTCTTTCCTGGATTGCAGATCTGGATACATCTAAATAGGTGCAAATGGTTCCGTGAATTAAACAAAAAATAAATTGATAAATTGCACAAATTGCGAAAAGACACTGAAAACATACCTAAGGGGCTTACGGTTCAGTATGTTGTTATTTTAACCTACATTTTGGGCGCCTAACCAATGTACCTCAAAATGGTGCATTTAATTGACATCATATTCAGCTGTTTTCAGCAGATAACCTGTGAGATGTTCCTCAATCCCCAAGAACATGTGGTGTCTGCAATGTAGTTGGTTTGCCCACCTCAGATTTTTTTCTTTTCATTTTTTTTCTTTTTTATCGCTACCCTCTGTTTATAAACATGGAAAGAACAAGATGGTTGAAAAATGTGGATAATGGATCTGTGAAGTAGCAGGAACACACGGACAAAAAAATTAATGAAAAGAGATCCTCCACATGAGGGCGCTGTTGTGATAGTAAACATCCAGAGAGACCGGCACATACAGTAATTATAACACAGTCACAGTAGGCCACTTAATGCACTCTGTTACTGAAATATTTTGTAAAACATTAACTCACTGCCTACGCTGATACTTGAATAAAACATTTTTAATTTTATTTTTAATTTTGGTCCTACAGTTACAGAGGGTGGAAAGAAATATGCAAACACTTGCATGATATAATGAAAGCCCGTGCAGTCAGCCTGCATAGACGACGACACAATAGTGGGTGGTGCTGTTGTGTTACGGTGTATTGCAACATGTTTTTTGTTATTTTGCCATTTCATCTGACCTCGTCTCATATGACCACGTGTGACTTACTGGGAAAGAAATTTCCCTTGTATTTTTACATGTTCTATTTTTTATTTACAAGCCTCTGTTGTAGAGACACAGTGTTATCAAAGTTGCATGTTGCTGTTCCAGTGATCAAATCACATATAAGAATGACAGTGCCCATAAGGAAAAGCCAAACTATCCTTTATTAGCACAGGCTTGACAAATTATCCATTTGTCACTTAGTTTAGGATGATTATTGGTGCAAGCTTTAATGGGAACAAAAAAGAGAACTAACTGATACAGATGTACACACAGCTGGACTATTAGGCCACCATTATAACATTACATTACATTACAGTCATTTAGCAGACGCTTTTATCCAAAGCGACTTACAATAAGTGCATTCAACATTGGTAATCAAAAGAACTACTAGTCACCAGAAGTCATAAGTACATCTCCTTTTCCAAACAAGCATCTAAGAGCATGAAGCAGAGCATAATTCAGAGCCAAAGTACAGTGCAGAAACAAGAAAAACAGTTAGTGCTATAAGTAATACGAATACAATAAGTGCAACAAGCTAGTATGAATGCAATAAGTGCTAATATAAGAATGGATATATTCATATTCCTTTATCTCGTTCATCCTTTTTAGTTTGAGGATTCAGAACGTGACACCAGCTTAAGTTTGATTGGTCGTTTTGGCATCACCAGGGTCTGGATGTCCATCTCAATGGGGATCTGACAGGAAATGACATGTGAAGGGAAAATAATTGGTCAAACAATGTATCAACAATGTATGAAACATATAAACAGCTGGCAGTATCACAAAAGGTAAAAAAGGCTTCATGGCCTTTGCAATACCCTGATTGGCTATCTTTGGCATTATATAAGCCTCACTATCTCAATCAAACTAGCAATAAATACAATTTGGACAGCAATATGCCATAAAAGATGATTATTCATTCACCATAAAAAAAGCAATAACAATCAGTGTGGTCTCACCTCAGTCTCCTTACACACAGAGAAGCTGAAACTCTGCAGGATCTCCACCAGTGCTAGTTTCATCATCACCAGAGCAAATCGCATCCCGATGCAGTTCCTTGGTCCTGCCCCAAAAGGCATGTACGTGTAGGGATCAATAGACTCCTTGTTTTCCTTGCTGAACCTGAGGAAGCACGCACATACACACACACATACACACACATATACGTATACACACACACACACACACACACACACACACACACACACACATACACACACAATGTATCAATAACAGAAATTAAGCAATTGCCTGCAGAGCTCAGGTCCTTTCTGCTGCACTTTTGTTAAACATAAACATATGAATCCTTTCTATACCTCTCAGGTTTGAACTCCTCGGGCTCGGGCCACAGACCAGCATCCCGGTGCAGCGGCCATATTGGTACCATGACAACCATATCTTTTGGAATCACAAGACCATTTATCTCCACAGTCGCCTTGGCCACACGCTCCAGACGTGGGGCAATGGGGTACAATCGGAGAGACTCGTTGATGACGCTGTCTAGATACTCCATCTGCATCAGAGCCTGGTACTCAACGGGACCCTACTCAAACACAGAGACGCTCCGTTAAATTGGGCAAAGTTAGGAGTTACCAGAATCCCTGAGGGAATACTTTGATGGTTGATGGAGGTACTGAGGTTAAAAACACACTGTTACTGTCCTTTATAGGTTTAGATCAGAAGACTGATGTCTCATCATGTCTGTCTGGAAAATATGAGGCTACAGCCAGCAACCAGTTAGCTTAGCATAAAGGCTTGACCAAAACATTTAAAAAGGAAAAAATCTGCCTATCAGGACCTCTAATGCTCACTAAATTTACACATATTTTATACCTTGTTTGTTTAATCAACTCAAAAAGTAACATTGTGATTTTACAGGGGCTTGCTGTTTCCCCATTTCCAGATCTATGCTAAGCTAACCGGCTGTAGCCTTACATTTTCTGTAAATACATGAGAGTGGTATGAAGCCTCTCTGCAAGAAATGTCCAAATATTAATGATAAATAATATGACTAAGTGTAATGTGAAAGGGGCCAGTCGTTATAACACACCCAGAAAATAAACACATCATTTTGCAGTTCTGCTGAGCTTTGTAGCCTCTTTTAGGTCATAGAAGACAGACAATGTAGTGAATTATGCTTATCCATGGCAACCCTATGGCCAAGTGGTCAAGCCTCATACCACATGGGTGCAAATGCCCTGAGCTGCAAGTCCCTGGTTTGATTCCCGTTTTGGCTGGATTATTTGCTGCATGTCATTCCCCTCTTCTCCTGTCTCTCCACTGTCAAATAAAGGTATAAAATACCCCCCAAACGAATTATGCTTCTCTGGAGATACAAATAAACATCTCTGTGATCCTAGGCTGAGAGTCACGCAAACATATCCAAGTACTCTCTCACTCCTTTGCAGCACAAGGAAGCGTAATTTCAGCGTCACACAACTAACCACTAACGATACTTCTCTCAAGAGTTTGTGGAAGTCAAACAACAGCTAAAAGAAAAGTGATTAAATTCATCAGGTGGGCAGAAACACAACCCCGATGATAATTAATGTTGCTCTGTGCCTGCTGGATGTGTAAATAAGCACTTAATATAGTGATTATATATCAAATCTATAACCTCAACTGCCCCCAAGTGGCCAAAAAATAATGAAAGCAGCTTTAAATTGATTATTTTGAGGCCTTCCTGCAACCTCAAATGTTGTCCTCTATCTACTCCCAACGCACCTTGTTCGGGAAGGTGGAGTCGACCTCCTCCTGCAGCCGTTTCATGACATGAGGGTTCGTTGCCAGATTGTAAGCCAAGAAGGCGAGAGAGCTGCTGCTTGTTTCGTAGCCAGCAAAGAGGAAAATCATTGCTTGAGAAAGGATCTCATGATCGCTTAAACCTGGGGAGGTAGCAAGGAGATAGAGTTAGAATAGCTTTTAGTTGTGCTGTTATGTGTGTGTAGATACTGTACATGGCTGTGTATGTGTGTTTCACCTTTATTTGGTTCATTTTGACTGAGGTCATTGTTTTTCTGGGAGTCAATCATCAGCTGAAGGAAATCCACTCGACTCTAAAAGTAGACATATAAGAGAATAGCTGTGATTGTAGTTCTGCTGATGCAAAGAGATGTGGATGCACAGGCACAGACAGTCATACCTTTTGCTTGCTGTTCTCTCGGTTAGACTTGATCTTCTTCAGCGCAGCGTAAAAGAAGTCTGTGACAGACGTAGGGAAAAAGGAAAACTCCATCTTCTCAAGAATTGGACCCATAAAGGGGAAGAAAGCTGGAATTAAGCAGAAAGCATCACACTTATCAAGGACACAGGGCCGACCGTGACTGTAAACATTCACAACGCAGACATTTTGGGATTACCAGCCAGATGGACAAAATTATGAATAGCTGCATTTTATAAAATGATTTCTGTACCAACAATGAGGAAGAGAGGGCTTAAAAAGTCAAACGCCAGCATCTTCTTGATGTTAGTGACAAAAGGGTCTGAGGGGTTGTTGAGCGAGTCTATGTCCACACTGAAGGCTGTGCTGGTTACTACATCCATGCTGTAGGGTCCAAAGAACCTAAAGGGAAAACAAAAAGAGTTAACTTCATACATTCTCTGGAATAAGTTGAAGTGATTGGTGTAATGTGTTCTTACTCTTTCAGCTCTAAGGGTTCATCTTTGTCTGCCTTCTTTTTCATGCTGCTGGTCAGGATAGCAGAGTGGTGCTTCATTATGCCAAACATCTGAGACACAGATAGACAGAAAAAAAGGCTTTCTGAAATACTGGTAAATAAAACACAGTGCAATACACTGGCAAAAAGAAAATAAATCTGTTCAACATGCAATAAAAGGCAGAGGAGGTACAGAGCAGGAGGGGGCCGTACCTCCTTCAGTCTTCCTGAGGTGAAGGAGGGCGAGAGGACACTGCGGATCCTCCTCCACTGGTCATCCTCAGCGATGGACACTGCATCATACAGTTGCCCGTTCAGGTAGAAGTTCTGTAACAGAGAATCACACGCTGATGAGGAGAGTTCAAGCAACCACGAGTGTCTGAATGTGTTATGAAGTTAGTTTGCTTACTCTGCGATTGGTGAAGAGAGAGTAACACTCCTTTATCAGCACAGCTTTTATCATAGCAGGATCTGTGATGCACAGCACGGGCTGACGGCCATCAAAAATGCTAAATAATAACAATTGAACAGAATATGAATAGAAAAATAACGAAACACCAGGTGAGCTTTTTCTGCAGACATATCAATCGACCTTGTAAAACAGGTAACACTATATAAGAGAGACTTTATATGCATACAGAAACACACACTGTACAACATGCAGACTTACCCCCATACTTTTCCATATTTCTTGAAGCAATCTGTGTCAAAGTTGATGAATCCCTGTGTACAAGAAAAATAATAAACAGATCATGAAATATTTGTAGCATGAACATGTTCTAATTAAATATGTCGATATGTAGGACTGGAGTCGCTACGATGCATATTAATGGTCAAATGTTTACTCAATTATCCCAACGTCTTCACTTCAAAGCTGTTATCCTTCTATTAAACAACAATACAATGAAATATCTTCAAACAGACAGATCACAGAATAGAAAAAGGGAAAATGTGAAAATTCAAAATTGAATAACAAAATTGTGTTACTTTCTCTTTTATACGTGAAGAAATTGGATTCTGAAAAGGCTATTACTGTAGTCCCACCTTTCCTAAGCTTAAACCTGTGAAATTCATTCCATGGGAATTATTTTCTACTAAATATTTTGTTGTATTTTCTTATTAAAGAGAAGTCCGTGAATTATCCTGAGTAAACAGGACATTGTTTCTGAAAAGCAGCTTTTCAAGAAACTGTTGAAACTGTAAACTTTTGTGAGTGCGACACATTAACGTATCTGTTAAGAGATCCAAACTCGACAACAACACCTCCGATGATACGTGTTCACTGTTAAAACTTCAAGGCAGATTTCTTAACGTGGTCATAAATAACTAGAGGGTCATTCTATCTTAACAGCACTCGTTTCAAAACGGGAAAGACAGGTCTTGCTCAACATTATGCCTGACCTTTTTCCCACTTGTTAGGTTGAATTACTCCAGTATATACCTTGCTAAGCCTGTAGATCTATTATGTACTACTTCTAAAAAAAACATGTTTACCAACCTTTCTATATGCCAGCATAGTGCCGAAAAAAGGGACTGGTTTGGGACCAGGGACGCCCAATTTCTTAAATGTTCCAAATGTCCAGCAGGAATACCTGTAGAACAAAACAAACAAAAACAGAAAGAAGAGAAGAGATTTTGATCACACAGACAAACACAAATAAACAGGGTACAAATACCTGTTACAAGTATTCTTAAACACTTACACAAAGATCAATGTGATGAGAGCCACCAGAAGGGTCCAGGTCTCAGCGGAGAAAAAGAGGGAGAAGCCCATCTCTGCAGGTTTTCTCTCTTCTTTCAATAGTGGCACAAGCTCCAATAACACCTCAAATCACTGACCATCGGTTTTTATCTGCAGCACTTCCCTTTGGTGTGAGTAAGGGAAGTGTGTGAGGGTTGAACCAATGGGAAGTCGGCAGTGTCATGTGAATCATTGACAGAAAGAGTCCAAGCAGCATTCCTAATTATCTGTGACTCTGCCATTTTGGGAGCTAAATTATTATATAGCTTGTGTTAAGAAAGATAGGACTCACACAAAGTTCATGATAACAGCTTAAAGTAATATGTAATATATTCTTAATTTACTTCTAGATATTATTCTTGTATATCTCCTGCTACTTGTGATTCAAATGTTTCAGGCACACATAGTATATCATAATCACAGTAGGCCACTTAATGCACTCTATTACTGAAATATCTTGTAAAACATGAACTCACTGCCTGGGCTGATACTTGAATAAAACATTTTTTCTTTTTAAAGATTTCGGTCCTATAGTTTACAGAGGGGGGAAAGAAATATGCAAACACTTGCATAATATAACTAGAACATTTTGCAAGAAATGTTGACAGTGTGGCTGCTACTGCCCGAAGACATTGCAAAATACTGTATATACGTCAATATTACCAGTAGCATCATTGAGGTTCATTTGAGATATTGTTTCTCTCATTTCTGCATTTTAAATTCATCCTCTCTGATTGAATCTTGTATTTGTGAGGGACAGCTATTGCTTCATAGAAACACATAGTTGACAGACACACACACACACACACACACACACACACGCGCTGCATCATTTCTGTATTTAAGATATATACCTTTGTTTGAGATACATACCTTTGGAAATGACAGGAGCTATCAAGAGACAATAGTGGGTGGTGCTGTTGTGTTACGGTGTATTGCAACATGTTTTTTGTTATTTTGTCATTTCACCTGACCTCGTCTCATATGACCACGTGTGACTTACTGGGAAAGAAATTTCCCCTCGTATTTTCACATGTTCTATTTTTTATTTTCAAGCCTCTGTTGTAGAGACACAGTGTTATCAAAGTTGCATGTTGCTGTTCCAGTGATCAAATCACATATAAGAATGACAGTGCCCATAAGGAAAAGCCAAACTATCCTTTATTAGCACAGGCTTGACAAATTATCCATTTGTCACTTAGTTTAGGATGATTAATGGTGCAAGCTTTAATGGGAACAAAAAAGAAAACTAACTGATACAGATGTACACACAGCTGGACTATTAGGCTACCATTATAAAAATGGAAATGTTCATATTCCTTTATCTCATTCATTCTTTTTAGTTTGAGGATTCAGAACGTGACACCAGCTTAAGTGTGATTGGTCGTTTTGGCATCAGCAGTCCCTGGATGTCCATCTCAATGGGGATCTGACAGGAAATGACATGTGAAGGGAAAATAATTGTGAACAAAGTCAACAATGTATGAAACATATAAACAGCTGGCAGTATCACAAAAGGTAAAAAAGGCTTCAAGGCCTTTGCAATACCCTGATTGGCTATCTCAATATCCCAATCAAACTAGCAATAAATACAATTTGGACAGCAATATGCCATAAAAGATGATTATTCATTCACCATAAAAAAAGCAATAACAATCAGTGTGGTCTCACCTCAGTCTCCTTACACACAGAGAAGGTGAAACTCTGCAGGATCTCCACCAGTGCTAGTTTCATCATCACCAGAGCAAATCGCATCCCGATGCAGTTCCTTGGTCCTGCCCCAAAAGGCATGTACGTGTAGGGATCAATAGACTCCTTGTTTTCCTTGCTGAACCTGAGGAGGCACGCACATACACACACACATACACACACATATACACATACACACACACACACATACACACACACACACACAATATATCAATAACAGAAATTAAGCAATTGCCTGCAGAGCTCAGGTCCTTTCTGCTGCACTTTTGTTAAACATAAACATATGAATCCTTTCTATACCTCTCAGGTTTGAACTCCTCGGGCTCGGGCCACAGACCAGCATCCCGGTGCAGCGGCCATGTTGGTACCATGACAACCATATCTTTTGGAATCACAAGACCATTTATCTCCACAGTCGCCTTGGCCACACGCTCCAGACGTGGGGCAATGGGGTACAATCGGAGAGACTCGTTGATGACGCTGTCTAGATACTCCATCTGCATCAGAGCCTGGTACTCAACGGGACCCTACTCAAACACAGAGACGCTCCGTTAAATTGGGCAAAGTTAGGAGTTACCAGAATCCCTGAGCGAATACTTTGATGGTTGATGGAGGTACTGAGGTTAAAAACACACTGTTACTGTCCTTTATAGGTTTAGATCAGAAGACTGATGTCTCATCATGTCTGTCTGGAAAATATGAGGCTACAGCCAGCAACCAGTTAGCTTAGCATAAAGGCTTGACCAAAACATTTAAAAAGAAAAAAATCTGCCTATCAGGACCTCTAATGCTCACTAAATTTACACATATTTTATACCTTGTTTGTTTAATCAACTCAAAAAGGAACATTGTGATTTTACAGGGGCTTGCTGTTTCCCCATTTCCAGATCTATGCTAAGCTAACCGGCTGTAGCCTTACATTTTCTGTAAATACATGAGAGTGGTATGAAGCCTCTCTGCAAGAAATGTCCAAATATTAATGATAAATAATATGACTAAGTGTAATGTGAAAGGGGCCAGTCGTTATAACACACCCAGAAAATAAACACATCATTTTGCAGTTCTGCTGAGCTTTGTAGCCTCTTTTAGGTCATAGAAGACAGACAATGTAGTGAATTATGCTTATCCATGGCAATCCTATGGCCAAGTGGTCAAGCCTCATACCACATGGGCGCAAATGCCCTGAGCTGCAAGTCCCTGGTTTGATTCCCGTTTTGGCTGGATTATTTGCTGCATGTCATTCCCCTCTTCTCCTGTCTCTCCACTGTCAAATAAAGGTATAAAATACCCCCCAACGAATTATGCTTCTCTGGAGATACAAATAAACATCTCTGCGATCCTAGGCTGAGAGTCACGCAAACATATCCAAGTACTCTCTCACTCCTTTGCAGCACAAGGAAGCGTAATTTCAGCGTCACACAACTAACCACTAACGATACTTCTCTCAAGAGTTTGTGGAAGTCAAACAACAGCTAAAAGAAAAGTGATTAAATTCATCAGGTGGGCAGAAACACAACCCCGATGATAATTAATGTTGCTCTGTGCCTGCTGGATGTGTAACTAAGCACTTAATATAGTGATTATATATCAAATCTATAACCTCAACTGCCCCCAAGTGGCCAAAAAATAATGAAAGCAGCTTTAAATTGATTATTTTGAGGCCTTCCTGCAACCTCAAATGTTGTCCTCTATCTACTCCCAACGCACCTTGTTCGGGAAGGTGGAGTCGACCTCCTCCTGCAGCCGTTTCATGACATGAGGGTTCGTTGCCAGATTGTAAGCCAAGAAGGCGAGAGAGCTGCTGCTTGTTTCATAGCCAGCAAAGAGGAAAATCATTGCTTGAGAAAGGATCTCATGATCGCTTAAACCTGGGGAGGTAGCAAGGAGATAGAGTTAGAATAGCTTTTAGTTGTGCTGTTATGTGTGTGTAGATACTGTACATGGCTGTGTATGTGTGTTTCACCTTTATTTGGTTCATTTTGACTGAGGTCATTGTTTTTCTGGGAGTCAATCATCAGCTGAAGGAAATCCACTCGACTCTAAAAGTAGACATATAAGAGAATAGCTGTGATTGTAGTTCTGCTGATGCAAAGAGATGTGGATGCACAGGCACAGACAGTCATACCTTTTGCTTGCTGTTCTCTCGGTTAGACTTGATCTTCTTCAGCGCAGCGTAAAAGAAGTCTGTGACAGACGTAGGGAAAAAGGAAAACTCCATCTTCTCAAGAATTGGACCCATAAAGGGGAAGAAAGCTGGAATTAAGCAGAAAGCATCACACTTATCAAGGACACAGGGCCGACCGTGACTGTAAACATTCACAACGCAGACATTTTGGGATTACCAGCCAGATGGACAAAATTATGAATAGCTGCATTTTATAAAATGATTTCTGTACCAACAATGAGGAAGAGAGGGTTAAAAAGGTCAAACTTCAGCATCTTCTTGATGTTAGTGACAAAAGGGTCTGAGGGGTTGTTGAGCGAGTCTATGTCCACACTGAAGGCTGTGCTGGTTACTACATCCATGCTGTAGGGTCCAAAGAACCTAAAGGGAAAACAAAAAGAGTTAACTTCATACATTCTCTGGAATAAGTTGAAGTGATTGGTGTAATGTGTTCTTACTCTTTCAGCTCTAAGGGTTCATCTTTGTCTGCCTTCTTTTTCATGCTGCTGGTCAGGATAGCAGAGTGGTGCTTCATTATGCCAAACATCTGAGACACAGATAGACAGAAAAAAAGGCTTTCTGAAATACTGGTAAATAAAACACAGTGCAATACACTGGCAAAAAGAAAATAAATCTGTTCAACATGCAATAAAAGGCAGAGGAGGTACAGAGCAGGAGGGGGCCGTACCTCCTTCAGTCTTCCTGAGGTGAAGGAGGGCGAGAGGACACTGCGGATCCTCCTCCACTGGTCATCCTCAGCGATGGACACTGCATCATACAGTTGCCCGTTCAGGCGGAAGTTCTGTAACAGAGAATCACACGCTGATGAGGAGAGTTCAAGCAACCACGAGTGTCTGAATGTGTTATGAAGTTAGTTTGCTTACTCTGCGATTGGTGAAGAGAGAGTAACACTCCTTTATCAGCACAGCTTTTATCATAGCAGGATCTGTGATGCACAGCACGGGCTGACGGCCATCAAAAATGCTAAATAATAACAATTGAACAGAATATGAATAGAAAAATAACGAAACACCAGGTGAGCTTTTTCTGCAGACATATCAATCGACCTTGTAAAACAGGTAACACTATATAAGAGAGACTTTATATGCATACAGAAACACACACTGTACAACATGCAGACTTACCCCCATACTTTTCCATATTTCTTGAAGCAATCTGTGTCAAAGTTGATGAATCCCTGTGTACAAGAAAAATAATAAACAGATCATGAAATATTTGTAGCATGAACATGTTCTAATTAAATATGTCGATATGTAGGACTGGAGTCGCTACGATGCATATTAATGGTCAAATGTTTACTCAATTATCCCAACGTCTTCACTTCAAAGCTGTTATCCTTCTATTAAACAACAATACAATAAAATATCTTTAAACAGACAGATCACAGAATAGAAAAAGGGAAAATGTGAAGATTCAAAATTGAATAACAAAATTGTGTTACTTTCTCTTTTATACATGAAGAAATTGGATTCTGAAAAGGCTATTACTGTAGTCCCACCTTTCCTAAGCTTAAACCTGTGAAATTCATTCCATGGGAATTATTTTCTACTAAATATTTTGTTGTATTTTCTTATTAAAGAGAAGTCCGTGAATTATCCTGAGTAAACAGGACATTGTTTCTGAAAAGCAGCTTTTCAAGAAACTGTTGAAACTGTAAACTTTTGTGAGTGCGACACATTAACGTATCTGTTAAGAGATCCAAACTCGACAACAACACCTCCGATGATACGTGTTCACTGTTAAAACTTCAAGGCAGATTTCTTAACGTGGTCATAAATAACTAGAGGGTCATTCTATCTTAACAGCACTCGTTTCAAAACGGGAAAGACAGGTCTTGCTCAACATTATGCCTGACCTTTTTCCCACTTGTTAGGTTGAATTACTCCAGTATATACCTTGCTAAGCCTGTAGATCTATTATGTACTACTTCTAAAAAAAACATGTTTACCAACCTTTCTATATGCCAGCATAGTGCCGAAAAAAGGGACTGGTTTGGGACCAGGGACGCCCAATTTCTTAAATGTTCCAAATGTCCAGCAGGAATACCTGTAGAACAAAACAAACAAAAACAGAAAGAAGAGAAGAGATTTTGATCACACAGACAAACACAAATAAACAGGGTACAAATACCTGTTACAAGTATTCTTAAACACTTACACAAAGATCAATGTGATGAGAGCCACCAGAAGGGTCCAGGTCTCAGCGGAGAAAAAGAGGGAGAAGCCCATCTCTGCAGGTTTTCTCTCTTCTTTCAATAGTGGCACAAGCTCCAATAACACCTCAAATCACTGACCATCGGTTTTTATCTGCAGCACTTCCCTTTGGTGTGAGTAAGGGAAGTGTGTGAGGGTTGAACCAATAGGAAGTCGGCAGTGTCATGTGAATCATTGACAGAAAGAGTCCAAGCAGCATTCCTAATTATCTGTGACTCTGCCATTTTGGGAGCTAAATTATTATATAGCTTGTGTTAAGAAAGATAGGACTCACGCAAAGTTCATGATAACAGCTTAAAGTAATATGTAATATATTCTTAATTTACTTCTAGATATTATTCTTGTATATCTCCTGCTACTTGTGATTCAAATGTTTCAGGCACACATAGTATATCATAATCACAGTAGGCCACTTAATGCACTCTATTACTGAAATATCTTGTAAAACATGAACTCACTGCCTGGGCTGATACTTGAATAAAACATTTTTTCTTTTTAAAGATTTCGGTCCTATAGTTTACAGAGGGGGGAAAGAAATATGCAAACACTTGCATAATATAACTAGAACATTTTGCAAGAAATGTTGACAGTGTGGCTGCTACTGCCCGAAGACATTGCAAAATACTGTATATACGTCAATATTACCAGTAGCATCATTGAGGTTCATTTGAGATATTGTTTCTCTCATTTCTGCATTTTAAATTCATCCTCTCTGATTGAATCTTGTATTTGTGAGGGACAGCTATTGCTTCATAGAAACACATAGTTGACAGACACACACACACACACACACACACACACACGCGCTGCATCATTTCTGTATTTAAGATATATACCTTTGTTTGAGATACATACCTTTGGAAATGACAGGAGCTATCAAGAGACAATAGTGGGTGGTGCTGTTGTGTTACGGTGTATTGCAACATGTTTTTTGTTATTTTGTCATTTCACCTGACCTCGTCTCATATGACCACGTGTGACTTACTGGGAAAGAAATTTCCCCTCGTATTTTCACATGTTCTATTTTTTATTTTCAAGCCTCTGTTGTAGAGACACAGTGTTATCAAAGTTGCATGTTGCTGTTCCAGTGATCAAATCACATATAAGAATGACAGTGCCCATAAGGAAAAGCCAAACTATCCTTTATTAGCACAGGCTTGACAAATTATCCATTTGTCACTTAGTTTAGGATGATTAATGGTGCAAGCTTTAATGGGAACAAAAAAGAAAACTAACTGATACAGATGTACACACAGCTGGACTATTAGGCTACCATTATAAAAATGGAAATGTTCATATTCCTTTATCTCATTCATTCTTTTTAGTTTGAGGATTCAGAACGTGACACCAGCTTAAGTGTGATTGGTCGTTTTGGCATCAGCAGTCCCTGGATGTCCATCTCAATGGGGATCTGACAGGAAATGACATGTGAAGGGAAAATAATTGTGAACAAAGTCAACAATGTATGAAACATATAAACAGCTGGCAGTATCACAAAAGGTAAAAAAGGCTTCAAGGCCTTTGCAATACCCTGATTGGCTATCTCAATATCCCAATCAAACTAGCAATAAATACAATTTGGACAGCAATATGCCATAAAAGATGATTATTCATTCACCATAAAAAAAGCAATAACAATCAGTGTGGTCTCACCTCAGTCTCCTTACACACAGAGAAGGTGAAACTCTGCAGGATCTCCACCAGTGCTAGTTTCATCATCACCAGAGCAAATCGCATCCCGATGCAGTTCCTTGGTCCTGCCCCAAAAGGCATGTACGTGTAGGGATCAATAGACTCCTTGTTTTCCTTGCTGAACCTGAGGAGGCACGCACATACACACACACATACACACACATATACACATACACACACACACACACATACACACACACACACACAATATATCAATAACAGAAATTAAGCAATTGCCTGCAGAGCTCAGGTCCTTTCTGCTGCACTTTTGTTAAACATAAACATATGAATCCTTTCTATACCTCTCAGGTTTGAACTCCTCGGGCTCGGGCCACAGACCAGCATCCCGGTGCAGCGGCCATGTTGGTACCATGACAACCATATCTTTTGGAATCACAAGACCATTTATCTCCACAGTCGCCTTGGCCACACGCTCCAGACGTGGGGCAATGGGGTACAATCGGAGAGACTCGTTGATGACGCTGTCTAGATACTCCATCTGCATCAGAGCCTGGTACTCAACGGGACCCTACTCAAACACAGAGACGCTCCGTTAAATTGGGCAAAGTTAGGAGTTACCAGAATCCCTGAGCGAATACTTTGATGGTTGATGGAGGTACTGAGGTTAAAAACACACTGTTACTGTCCTTTATAGGTTTAGATCAGAAGACTGATGTCTCATCATGTCTGTCTGGAAAATATGAGGCTACAGCCAGCAACCAGTTAGCTTAGCATAAAGGCTTGACCAAAACATTTAAAAAGAAAAAAATCTGCCTATCAGGACCTCTAATGCTCACTAAATTTACACATATTTTATACCTTGTTTGTTTAATCAACTCAAAAAGGAACATTGTGATTTTACAGGGGCTTGCTGTTTCCCCATTTCCAGATCTATGCTAAGCTAACCGGCTGTAGCCTTACATTTTCTGTAAATACATGAGAGTGGTATGAAGCCTCTCTGCAAGAAATGTCCAAATATTAATGATAAATAATATGACTAAGTGTAATGTGAAAGGGGCCAGTCGTTATAACACACCCAGAAAATAAACACATCATTTTGCAGTTCTGCTGAGCTTTGTAGCCTCTTTTAGGTCATAGAAGACAGACAATGTAGTGAATTATGCTTATCCATGGCAATCCTATGGCCAAGTGGTCAAGCCTCATACCACATGGGCGCAAATGCCCTGAGCTGCAAGTCCCTGGTTTGATTCCCGTTTTGGCTGGATTATTTGCTGCATGTCATTCCCCTCTTCTCCTGTCTCTCCACTGTCAAATAAAGGTATAAAATACCCCCCAACGAATTATGCTTCTCTGGAGATACAAATAAACATCTCTGCGATCCTAGGCTGAGAGTCACGCAAACATATCCAAGTACTCTCTCACTCCTTTGCAGCACAAGGAAGCGTAATTTCAGCGTCACACAACTAACCACTAACGATACTTCTCTCAAGAGTTTGTGGAAGTCAAACAACAGCTAAAAGAAAAGTGATTAAATTCATCAGGTGGGCAGAAACACAACCCCGATGATAATTAATGTTGCTCTGTGCCTGCTGGATGTGTAACTAAGCACTTAATATAGTGATTATATATCAAATCTATAACCTCAACTGCCCCCAAGTGGCCAAAAAATAATGAAAGCAGCTTTAAATTGATTATTTTGAGGCCTTCCTGCAACCTCAAATGTTGTCCTCTATCTACTCCCAACGCACCTTGTTCGGGAAGGTGGAGTCGACCTCCTCCTGCAGCCGTTTCATGACATGAGGGTTCGTTGCCAGATTGTAAGCCAAGAAGGCGAGAGAGCTGCTGCTTGTTTCATAGCCAGCAAAGAGGAAAATCATTGCTTGAGAAAGGATCTCATGATCGCTTAAACCTGGGGAGGTAGCAAGGAGATAGAGTTAGAATAGCTTTTAGTTGTGCTGTTATGTGTGTGTAGATACTGTACATGGCTGTGTATGTGTGTTTCACCTTTATTTGGTTCATTTTGACTGAGGTCATTGTTTTTCTGGGAGTCAATCATCAGCTGAAGGAAATCCACTCGACTCTAAAAGTAGACATATAAGAGAATAGCTGTGATTGTAGTTCTGCTGATGCAAAGAGATGTGGATGCACAGGCACAGACAGTCATACCTTTTGCTTGCTGTTCTCTCGGTTAGACTTGATCTTCTTCAGCGCAGCGTAAAAGAAGTCTGTGACAGACGTAGGGAAAAAGGAAAACTCCATCTTCTCAAGAATTGGACCCATAAAGGGGAAGAAAGCTGGAATTAAGCAGAAAGCATCACACTTATCAAGGACACAGGGCCGACCGTGACTGTAAACATTCACAACGCAGACATTTTGGGATTACCAGCCAGATGGACAAAATTATGAATAGCTGCATTTTATAAAATGATTTCTGTACCAACAATGAGGAAGAGAGGGTTAAAAAGGTCAAACTTCAGCATCTTCTTGATGTTAGTGACAAAAGGGTCTGAGGGGTTGTTGAGCGAGTCTATGTCCACACTGAAGGCTGTGCTGGTTACTACATCCATGCTGTAGGGTCCAAAGAACCTAAAGGGAAAACAAAAAGAGTTAACTTCATACATTCTCTGGAATAAGTTGAAGTGATTGGTGTAATGTGTTCTTACTCTTTCAGCTCTAAGGGTTCATCTTTGTCTGCCTTCTTTTTCATGCTGCTGGTCAGGATAGCAGAGTGGTGCTTCATTATGCCAAACATCTGAGACACAGATAGACAGAAAAAAAGGCTTTCTGAAATACTGGTAAATAAAACACAGTGCAATACACTGGCAAAAAGAAAATAAATCTGTTCAACATGCAATAAAAGGCAGAGGAGGTACAGAGCAGGAGGGGGCCGTACCTCCTTCAGTCTTCCTGAGGTGAAGGAGGGCGAGAGGACACTGCGGATCCTCCTCCACTGGTCATCCTCAGCGATGGACACTGCATCATACAGTTGCCCGTTCAGGCGGAAGTTCTGTAACAGAGAATCACACGCTGATGAGGAGAGTTCAAGCAACCACGAGTGTCTGAATGTGTTATGAAGTTAGTTTGCTTACTCTGCGATTGGTGAAGAGAGAGTAACACTCCTTTATCAGCACAGCTTTTATCATAGCAGGATCTGTGATGCACAGCACGGGCTGACGGCCATCAAAAATGCTAAATAATAACAATTGAACAGAATATGAATAGAAAAATAACGAAACACCAGGTGAGCTTTTTCTGCAGACATATCAATCGACCTTGTAAAACAGGTAACACTATATAAGAGAGACTTTATATGCATACAGAAACACACACTGTACAACATGCAGACTTACCCCCATACTTTTCCATATTTCTTGAAGCAATCTGTGTCAAAGTTCATGAATCCCTGTGTACAAGAAAAATAATAAACAGATCATGAAATATTTGTAGCATGAACATGTTCTAATTAAATATGTCGATATGTAGGACTGGAGTTGCTACGATGCATATTAATGGTCAAATGTTTACTCAATTATCCCAACGTCTTCACTTCAAAGCTGTTATCCTTCTATTAAACAACAATACAATGAAATATCTTCAAACAGACAGATCACAGAATAGAAAAAGGGAAAATGTGAAGATTCAAAATTGAATAACAAAATTGTGTTACTTTCTCTTTTATACATGAAGAAATTGGATTCTGAAAAGGCTATTACTGTAGTCCCACCTTTCCTAAGCTTAAACCTGTGAAATTCATTCCATGGGAATTATTTTCTACTAAATATTTTGTTGTATTTTCTTATTAAAGAGAAGTCCGTGAATTATCCTGAGTAAACAGGACATTGTTTCTGAAAAGCAGCTTTTCAAGAAACTGTTGAAACTGTAAACTTTTGTGAGTGCGACACATTAACGTATCTGTTAAGAGATCCAAACTCGACAACAACACCTCCGATGATACGTGTTCACTGTTAAAACTTCAAGGCAGATTTCTTAACGTGGTCATAAATAACTAGAGGGTCATTCTATCTTAACAGCACTCGTTTCAAAGCGCCAAAGACAGGTCTTGCTCAACATTATGCCTGACCTTTTTCCCACTTGTTAGGTTGAATTACTCCAGTATATACCTTGCTAAGCCTGTAGATCTATTATGTACTACTTCTAAAAAAAACATGTTTACCAACCTTTCTATATGCCAGCATAGTGCCGAAAAAAGGGACTGGTTTGGGACCAGGGACGCCCAATTTCTTAAATGTTCCAAATGTCCAGCAGGAATACCTGTAGAACAAAACAAACAAAAACAGAAAGAAGAGAAGAGATTTTGATCACACAGACAAACACAAATAAACAGGGTACAAATACCTGTTACAAGTATTCTTAAACACTTACACAAAGATCAATGTGATGAGAGCCACCAGAAGGGTCCAGGTCTCAGCGGAGAAAAAGAGGGAGAAGCCCATCTCTGCAGGTTTTCTCTCTTCTTTCAATAGTGGCACAAGCTCCAATAACACCTCAAATCACTGACCATCGGTTTTTATCTGCAGCACTTCCCTTTGGTGTGAGTAAGGGAAGTGTGTGAGGGTTGAACCAATAGGAAGTCGGCAGTGTCATGTGAATCATTGACAGAAAGAGTCCAAGCAGCATTCCTAATTATCTGTGACTCTGCCATTTTGGGAGCTAAATTATTATATAGCTTGTGTTAAGAAAGATAGGACTCACGCAAAGTTCATGATAACAGCTTAAAGTAATATGTAATATATTCTTAATTTACTTCTAGATATTATTCTTGTATATCTCCTGCTACTTGTGATTCAAATGTTTCAGGCACACATAGTATATCATAATCACAGTAGGCCACTTAATGCACTCTATTACTGAAATATCTTGTAAAACATGAACTCACTGCCTGGGCTGATACTTGAATAAAACATTTTTTCTTTTTAAAGATTTCGGTCCTATAGTTTACAGAGGGGGGAAAGAAATATGCAAACACTTGCATAATATAACTAGAACATTTTGCAAGAAATGTTGACAGTGTGGCTGCTACTGCCCGAAGACATTGCAAAATACTGTATATACGTCAATATTACCAGTAGCATCATTGAGGTTCATTTGAGATATTGTTTCTCTCATTTCTGCATTTTAAATTCATCCTCTCTGATTGAATCTTGTATTTGTGAGGGACAGCTATTGCTTCATAGAAACACATAGTTGACACACACACACACACACACACACACACACACGCGCTGCATCATTTCTGTATTTAAGATATATACCTTTGTTTGAGATACATACCTTTGGAAATGACAGGAGCTATCAAGAGACAATAGTGGGTGGTGCTGTTGTGTTACGGTGTATTGCAACATGTTTTTTGTTATTTTGTCATTTCATCTGACCTCGTCTCATATGACCACGTGTGACTTACTGGGAAAGAAATTTCCCCTCGTATTTTCACATGTTCTATTTTTTATTTTCAAGCCTCTGTTGTAGAGACACAGTGTTATCAAAGTTGCATGTTGCTGTTCCAGTGATCAAATCACATATAAGAATGACAGTGCCCATAAGGAAAAGCCAAACTATCCTTTATTAGCACAGGCTTGACAAATTATCCATTTGTCACTTAGTTTAGGATGATTATTGGTGCAAGCTTTAATGGGAACAAAAAAGAAAACTAACTGATACAGATGTACACACAGCTGGACTATTAGGCTACCATTATAAAAATGGAAATGTTCATATTCCTTTATCTCATTCATTCTTTTTAGTTTGAGGATTCAGAACGTGACACCAGCTTAAGTGTGATTGGTCGTTTTGGCATCAGCAGTCCCTGGATGTCCATCTCAATGGGGATCTGACAGGAAATGACATGTGAAGGGAAAATAATTGTGAACAAAGTCAACAATGTATGAAACATATAAACAGCTGGCAGTATCACAAAAGGTAAAAAAGGCTTCAAGGCCTTTGCAATACCCTGATTGGCTATCTCAATATCCCAATCAAACTAGCAATAAATACAATTTGGACAGCAATATGCCATAAAAGATGATTATTCATTCACCATAAAAAAAGCAATAACAATCAGTGTGGTCTCACCTCAGTCTCCTTACACACAGAGAAGCTGAAACTCTGCAGGATCTCCACCAGTGCTAGTTTCATCATCACCAGAGCAAATCGCATCCCGATGCAGTTCCTTGGTCCTGCCCCAAAAGGCATGTACGTGTAGGGATCAATAGACTCCTTGTTTTCCTTGCTGAACCTGAGGAGGCACGCACATACACACACACATACACACACATATACACATACACACACACACACACACACACACACACACACACACACAATATGTCAATAACAGAAATTAAGCAATTGCCTGCAGAGCTCAGGTCCTTTCTGCTGCACTTTTGTTAAACATAAACATATGAATCCTTTCTATACCTCTCAGGTTTGAACTCCTCGGGCTCGGGCCACAGACCAGCATCCCGGTGCAGCGGCCATGTTGGTACCATGACAACCATATCTTTTGGAATCACAAGACCATTTATCTCCACAGTCGCCTTGGCCACACGCTCCAGACGTGGGGCAATGGGGTACAATCGGAGAGACTCGTTGATGACGCTGTCTAGATACTCCATCTGCATCAGAGCCTGGTACTCAACGGGACCCTACTCAAACACAGAGACGCTCCGTTAAATTGGGCAAAGTTAGGAGTTACCAGAATCCCTGAGCGAATACTTTGATGGTTGATGGAGGTACTGAGGTTAAAAACACACTGTTACTGTCCTTTATAGGTTTAGATCAGAAGACTGATGTCTCATCATGTCTGTCTGGAAAATATGAGGCTACAGCCAGCAACCAGTTAGCTTAGCATAAAGGCTTGACCAAAACATTTAAAAAGAAAAAAATCTGCCTATCAGGACCTCTAATGCTCACTAAATGTACACATATTTTATACCTTGTTTGTTTAATCAACTCAAAAAGGAACATTGTGATTTTACAGGGGCTTGCTGTTTCCCCATTTCCAGATCTATGCTAAGCTAACCGGCTGTAGCCTTACATTTTCTGTAAATACATGAGAGTGGTATGAAGCCTCTCTGCAAGAAATGTCCAAATATTAATGATAAATAATATGACTAAGTGTAATGTGAAAGGGGCCAGTCGTTATAACACACCCAGAAAATAAACACATCATTTTGCAGTTCTGCTGAGCTTTGTAGCCTCTTTTAGGTCATAGAAGACAGACAATGTAGTGAATTATGCTTATCCATGGCAATCCTATGGCCAAGTGGTCAAGCCTCATACCACATGGGCGCAAATGCCCTGAGCTGCAAGTCCCTGGTTTGATTCCCGTTTTGGCTGGATTATTTGCTGCATGTCATTCCCCTCTTCTCCTGTCTCTCCACTGTCAAATAAAGGTATAAAATACCCCCCAACGAATTATGCTTCTCTGGAGATACAAATAAACATCTCTGCGATCCTAGGCTGAGAGTCACGCAAACATATCCAAGTACTCTCTCACTCCTTTGCAGCACAAGGAAGCGTAATTTCAGCGTCACACAACTAACCACTAACGATACTTCTCTCAAGAGTTTGTGGAAGTCAAACAACAGCTAAAAGAAAAGTGATTAAATTCATCAGGTGGGCAGAAACACAACCCCGATGATAATTAATGTTGCTCTGTGCCTGCTGGATGTGTAACTAAGCACTTAATATAGTGATTATATATCAAATCTATAACCTCAACTGCCCCCAAGTGGCCAAAAAATAATGAAAGCAGCTTTAAATTGATTATTTTGAGGCCTTCCTGCAACCTCAAATGTTGTCCTCTATCTACTCCCAACGCACCTTGTTCGGGAAGGTGGAGTCGACCTCCTCCTGCAGCCGTTTCATGACATGAGGGTTCGTTGCCAGATTGTAAGCCAAGAAGGCGAGAGAGCTGCTGCTTGTTTCATAGCCAGCAAAGAGGAAAATCATTGCTTGAGAAAGGATCTCATGATCGCTTAAACCTGGGGAGGTAGCAAGGAGATAGAGTTAGAATAGCTTTTAGTTGTGCTGTTATGTGTGTGTAGATACTGTACATGGCTGTGTATGTGTGTTTCACCTTTATTTGGTTCATTTTGACTGAGGTCATTGTTTTTCTGGGAGTCAATCATCAGCTGAAGGAAATCCACTCGACTCTAAAAGTAGACATATAAGAGAATAGCTGTGATTGTAGTTCTGCTGATGCAAAGAGATGTGGATGCACAGGCACAGACAGTCATACCTTTTGCTTGCTGTTCTCTCGGTTAGACTTGATCTTCTTCAGCGCAGCGTAAAAGAAGTCTGTGACAGACGTAGGGAAAAAGGAAAACTCCATCTTCTCAAGAATTGGACCCATAAAGGGGAAGAAAGCTGGAATTAAGCAGAAAGCATCACACTTATCAAGGACACAGGGCCGACCGTGACTGTAAACATTCACAACGCAGACATTTTGGGATTACCAGCCAGATGGACAAAATGATGAATAGCTGCATTTTATAAAATGATTTCTGTACCAACAATGAGGAAGAGAGGGTTAAAAAGGTCAAACTTCAGCATCTTCTTGATGTTAGTGACAAAAGGGTCTGAGGGGTTGTTGAGCGAGTCTATGTCCACACTGAAGGCTGTGCTGGTTACTACATCCATGCTGTAGGGTCCAAAGAACCTAAAGGGAAAACAAAAAGAGTTAACTTCATACATTCTCTGGAATAAGTTGAAGTGATTGGTGTAATGTGTTCTTACTCTTTCAGCTCTAAGGGTTCATCTTTGTCTGCCTTCTTTTTCATGCTGCTGGTCAGGATAGCAGAGTGGTGCTTCATTATGCCAAACATCTGAGACACAGATAGACAGAAAAAAAGGCTTTCTGAAATACTGGTAAATAAAACACAGTGCAATACACTGGCAAAAAGAAAATAAATCTGTTCAACATGCAATAAAAGGCAGAGGAGGTACAGAGCAGGAGGGGGCCGTACCTCCTTCAGTCTTCCTGAGGTGAAGGAGGGCGAGAGGACACTGCGGATCCTCCTCCACTGGTCATCCTCAGCGATGGACACTGCATCATACAGTTGCCCGTTCAGGCGGAAGTTCTGTAACAGAGAATCACACGCTGATGAGGAGAGTTCAAGCAACCACGAGTGTCTGAATGTGTTATGAAGTTAGTTTGCTTACTCTGCGATTGGTGAAGAGAGAGTAACACTCCTTTATCAGCACAGCTTTTATCATAGCAGGATCTGTGATGCACAGCACGGGCTGACGGCCATCAAAAATGCTAAATAATAACAATTGAACAGAATATGAATAGAAAAATAACGAAACACCAGGTGAGCTTTTTCTGCAGACATATCAATCGACCTTGTAAAACAGGTAACACTATATAAGAGAGACTTTATATGCATACAGAAACACACACTGTACAACATGCAGACTTACCCCCATACTTTTCCATATTTCTTGAAGCAATCTGTGTCAAAGTTGATGAATCCCTGTGTACAAGAAAAATAATAAACAGATCATGAAATATTTGTAGCATGAACATGTTCTAATTAAATATGTCGATATGTAGGACTGGAGTTGCTACGATGCATATTAATGGTCAAATGTTTACTCAATTATCCCAACGTCTTCACTTCAAAGCTGTTATCCTTCTATTAAACAACAATACAATGAAATATCTTCAAACAGACAGATCACAGAATAGAAAAAGGGAAAATGTGAAGATTCAAAATTGAATAACAAAATTGTGTTACTTTCTCTTTTATACATGAAGAAATTGGATTCTGAAAAGGCTATTACTGTAGTCCCACCTTTCCTAAGCTTAAACCTGTGAAATTCATTCCATGGGAATTATTTTCTACTAAATATTTTGTTGTATTTTCTTATTAAAGAGAAGTCCGTGAATTATCCTGAGTAAACAGGACATTGTTTCTGAAAAGCAGCTTTTCAAGAAACTGTTGAAACTGTAAACTTTTGTGAGTGCGACACATTAACGTATCTGTTAAGAGATCCAAACTCGACAACAACACCTCCGATGATACGTGTTCACTGTTAAAACTTCAAGGCAGATTTCTTAACGTGGTCATAAATAACTAGAGGGTCATTCTATCTTAACAGCACTCGTTTCAAAACGGGAAAGACAGGTCTTGCTCAACATTATGCCTGACCTTTTTCCCACTTGTTAGGTTGAATTACTCCAGTATATACCTTGCTAAGCCTGTAGATCTATTATGTACTACTTCTAAAAAAAACATGTTTACCAACCTTTCTATATGCCAGCATAGTGCCGAAAAAAGGGACTGGTTTGGGACCAGGGACGCCCAATTTCTTAAATGTTCCAAATGTCCAGCAGGAATACCTGTAGAACAAAACAAACAAAAACAGAAAGAAGAGAAGAGATTTTGATCACACAGACAAACACAAATAAACAGGGTACAAATACCTGTTACAAGTATTCTTAAACACTTACACAAAGATCAATGTGATGAGAGCCACCAGAAGGGTCCAGGTCTCAGCGGAGAAAAAGAGGGAGAAGCCCATCTCTGCAGGTTTTCTCTCTTCTTTCAATAGTGGCACAAGCTCCAATAACACCTCAAATCACTGACCATCGGTTTTTATCTGCAGCACTTCCCTTTGGTGTGAGTAAGGGAAGTGTGTGAGGGTTGAACCAATAGGAAGTCGGCAGTGTCATGTGAATCATTGACAGAAAGAGTCCAAGCAGCATTCCTAATTATCTGTGACTCTGCCATTTTGGGAGCTAAATTATTATATAGCTTGTGTTAAGAAAGATAGGACTCACGCAAAGTTCATGATAACAGCTTAAAGTAATATGTAATATATTCTTAATTTACTTCTAGATATTATTCTTGTATATCTCCTGCTACTTGTGATTCAAATGTTTCAGGAAAACAAGAAGTCACATACACAAGTCATTATAATTTATTCTTGGCTCCTCCTATATTTTCTGGTATAAGTGAACAAAATAAAACACCACACTTTTTCCTAAATGAATGTAGATACTTGTACTCAGGTGTGATATTGTCACAATGTGCTGACACAAAGACATGTCCAGGCAGGTCCAGGCTTATACTACATGTAGACGTCAGAAACTCAAGCAGTAGGCGTTACCTGTAATCAGAGATGTGTTATTGTCGCTGCGCAGGAGTAGAAGCGGCTATGTTCTTTGCAACACAGTGAAAAGAAGCCACACCTCACGGACATTCAGCCAGAGCTCAGTGCAAATGAGGTCAGTCCAACTTGGTTGAGCAAGAGAGAGCAATGGGCGAACTTCCATTCTTCTCAGTTGAAACATGGATTCTACTAATCACATGTATCTGCCTTTTTGTCATGTAAGGTTGATTTAAAAATAATAATAATAATTTGAACTTAAGGTGACATTACTGTCATATACGGTAGTCTAATGCGCTTGTGCATATACCGGGGTTTGTACGGGAGTTGGAGTTACGCATGTAAAGGAGACACACGGTGATCCATTAAAGACCAACTGAGCAAATTAAGAAGCCTCTATTGCATTGATTTACAATTACTGCACCAAATCACCCAAGTTTAGGCTTGAATGTTAAATGTTTGACTGACACAATGTGACTTTAAAAACATGATTTAATGCTTTGCTGTTCTTCACAGATATGGCAACTGGACTCATGGAATATTTGAGAAGTTGGGGATCCCAGGTCCCAAGCCCTACATTTACTGGGGCACAATTGGCAGGAACCACAAAGTAGGTTAATCTTTATACAACTTTTTTTTTACATTTAAATGAGTGAATGATCAGTGATGATGAATATGTATTCTCTGTTACAAGGTTTACTACGAGGATGACATCCTAAGTGCTAAGAAGTATGGGAGAGTATGGGGGTGAGTGTATAAAGCTTTTAACAGTGTAGGGCTACGGTCGAAAAGTCCTTTTTGCTTAAGAAGGTTCCTGAGTGAAATGACCAGCAAGTATCTAAGTGGCCGCCATGATGAGCGCTGTTAGAATTCTCTAAATGCTAAGGAAAGGTGCTTCAATGCTTTCTTTATTAGCTCCTTTAGCATAGGAAAAACTGGACCTCCCTTTACGAAAGGAAAGTAGATCATTCGGCCCCACAATTCTTTGCAGCGGCAACATTTAAAGTGACGCACTATTCGGCCGTCTATGAAAACAAACAATATGCTAACAATATGCTACAGGTTTAACAATTATACTCATAGTCATAAAGTAATGGGATTCATGTTGATGAATATAAATAGACTGTGACAATCCTTACTTTTATTTCATATGTATTTATTTACTTCGAACATGTGACAAATAAGTTTTAAAAAAAGAATATGAAATAAAATGAACAGTAAATATAGCCAACTGTCAATAAAGAAATTGTAATAATAATAAACAAGAAGCATCAGTGAAAAAACAAGCTAGGCCTATGATCGATTATTAAACTGTTAAAAAGCAAAAGATAAACAAACCGTTGAATCTACATTATTGCACAAAGGAAATATTGATATTGAACAGTTTCATTAATATTGCACGAGTGAATTGTCTGTTTCTACTGCAGTGCTGATCGTGAAGTGTGACAGCAGCAGGAAGGAAGGAGCTCCGGTTTCTCTCCTTCACACCACGAGTGAAGCAACCTCTCACGGAAGAAGTTGTTTATAAAGCCTGCATGCAATTGACTAACAGATTGTGTGTGGATATGTTTTAGTTGCGCTTTTTGTAGTCCTTCTTCGTTGTAGTTTCGCCATGACAGACCTACGTCAGTGACATCCGCCGTCGCATCATAATTATGTAGCTTAGTGAAAGTGTAGTCGGATTCTCCAAACACCTCGTTGTCTTTTCCTATCTCCTCATGAATTCTCCTTCACTAACACAAAAGTGGTTAGGAATAGACCTTAGGAGGTCATTTTTGGACTTTTCGACCGCAGCCTAGATATAAGAGCTGAGCCACGAGCTACCAATTATCATGTCGCTTTTTTGACAGCTTTTGACTGTTGAACCTCTCACTTGGTTGCTTATGTGTACATGTCCAGACTGTATGAGCTCAGGAGGCCCATGCTGGTTGTGATGGACCCTGACATGCTGAAAACCATCCTGGTGAAGGAGTGCTTCACTTACTTTACCAACCGGAGGGTGAGAAGAACTCACAGGATTAATAATGAATAGTAGAAAAGACTCTTCAAAGTAGTACAAGTTGTGAGAGTGTGTTTTTAAAATCACATTCAAGTACAGTCAAGTATTGGCAGGTCCTCGGTTAGAAGTTCTGAAATAAATGGCGACTGGCGGTAAATATTAAATGTCACTCTTGGATTTGCGTGCCAACAGTCCAGCAGAGTGCCATCCCCAGCTCAGCTAAAACATACCGTAAACCAATAATAATGCGGTATTTCAATTATTTATTACTTAATAAGAATAGTGTTTCCTAACTCCTCAATACTGTCCGACTCCCTTACCCGGTCTGTGGCATTCAGTGCCAATAACTGCCAATTAATTCCTATTGAAAATGTAAATCTTTAAAAATCTTCAAAACTAGAATTACCACCTCCGTCAACCAATCCACGTTTGTCCAAAATGTCATCACTTAATCATCTTATCCTATTAGACATTTGTGTGAAATTGTCAAAAATAGAAAATGAATTCTCGAGTTTTGGCCAAAAATGTATTTTCATTTTGTGAACCACATTTTGGGTCACAGTGAACCACCAAAAATGTGATCAGGGACTACAGATGAAAAATAACCTCTTGGCTAATGCTTGGCTTGGTGATGTCTTATTAATGTGCACTGTCCCCACCAAATACACCAACAAATAAATCAGTTCAAGCTCGAGTTCAGGTGGACATTTGTGCCAAATTTGAAAAAATTCCTTCCAGGCATTCCTAAGGTATGGCATTCAGGACAATACCGGGAATCGGGAATCGGACGGATGGACGGTAGGACAACCCGCAAACATAATGCTGCTGGCGGGGAGGCATAAAAAAAGGGTTGATTTCCCAAAGCAGCAAGAAATAAAGGAACATCACTTAGTGCAATAGTGTGGCTCCTTTAAGCATTTTGAACAGTCTTTGCACAACAATTAAGCACTATGGCACAGAGGAATGAATGATATATGAGGCTGTGGCTACACAGACAATACTGAGTTTCGTCAAGGGTACTACTATGAACAGCTTTTCCACAAATAAGTACAATTTTAAACCCACAAAAACATGTGTACTGACCACTTTGCCCCTTTAGAATGTACGTCTGAATGGAGAACTATATGACGCAGTGTCTGCAGCTGAGGACGATCAATGGAGACGGATTCGTAACATCCTCACATCCTCCTTCACCTCTGGTCATATAAAAGAGGTAAAAGTTGACAATTTTCTGAACTTCAACTCATATTTGGGTACATAATTGGTTAAATCTTCACTTTTTATGTGCTTCTGTAAATTTAGCATTTCCTTTGTCTCAGATGTTTAGCATCATGAAACATCATTCCAACAAACTGACAGCCAGCCTGCAGTCCAAGGCGCACAATAATGAAGTTATTACTGTAAAAGAGTGAGTAATACCATATGAATGGTTAATAACAGATTTTTTTATTTTTTTTTGCAACCTCATAGAGAACAGCAGCTTTTTAATGACAGAACACTACCCAACATGGCCACATGAAAACATGTGTAGATGACTTTCAGAGGTATTGGGAGGCAGATTTTGTTACCTTTGGATGGAGCCAGGCTAGCTGTATCCCTTTGTTTTCAGTCTTTGTGCTAAGCTAAGCTAACTGTAGCTTCATATTTACACTACAGACATAAATGAGTGGTATCAATCGAGGCAAATATGCTCTAAATCCTATTTTATTTATTTTGATATAGTATAACATGTCAATGTTTCAATTTATTTGTGCTTAGGTTTCCTCGGTGCGGTACCATTTCCTTTCCTTTGATTAAGAAATTATTTTTGTAAACATGACGTCACTGCATTGTCTGTAACAACGCAAACATGATAGAACCTGGTTTAAACTGATGGATGGTTCGTGTAATGTGTGTATTCCAGCTTCTTTGGCGCTTACACTATGGATGTGATGATGAGCTGTGCATTCAGTGTGGATGTGGACTCAATCAACAACCCCTCAAGTCCCCTCATCATCCATGCCTCCAAGTTGTTCAAAGTCCCCATATTTGTTTTCCTTCTCCAAGGTACATCACTGCTTTTCCATGACGCCTTTCTTTTCTTTATATGTAAAACAGCTTTGTTTAGTGACTAAAATCACAATTGTTAACAGCTGTTTTCTTCTCAGGGTTTTTCCCTGTACTTCTTCCTCTCTTGGAGCTGCTGGGTGTGTCCTTGTTCTCCAAGACCTCTACTGCTTTCTTTAAAACGCTTCTGGAGAAGATCAGAGCCGAGCGCAATGGGAGCACACACCAGGTCTGGACAACATACATGGGTGACTAGGGGTGGGCAATATGGATCAAATCTTCTATCGCAGTATGTATAAGCTTATGTCACGATAGATTTCCTTTGAATATCACAATAACGGGAAAATGTTCAGAAGTCCATTTTATGGTGGTTGTGGAGCTTTTAACCATATCACACAATCTTCATCTGCCCAGTTGTCCTGTAAACATACAGTAGATGACCACATGTTCATTTTTTTTCTATTTAAAGGAACAATGAGTAGGATTTTCCTAAAACAAAAGCAATATATAGACTCAAAGATAATGTCAATCATCACTTATGACCCACTAGTGTGGCAGTGTTTGTAGGAATGCTGCCCTCGCCTTGTTTTTTTCGTATTTTGATAGATAACCTCCCAGCCCACATTGACCCTTATTGACGCAAAGCACTCACCAAAGCACATGACCCCAACCACGCCCTGAACTCATGCTTCACTATACTTCATCTGTCCACAGATATAGTTCTGTGATCTGTAAAAAAGCATGCTACAGTAAGAGCTTAAGAGTCCTCTGCCATCACTGTCCTCAACAAACTGTAGCAATGACACTCTTGTGATTGTGTTGCGGCTGTTTTTATGAAAGCACCAGATCAGGCGCTAAATCCACCTCGAGGAGAGATTGTTTTGGCAACTGCTGTTTCAAAGGAAAACAAAAAACCTCACCATTTATTGATAGAGTAACAAGATGGGCATGATTTCGGTTTACTGTTCCAATGTAATAAACACAGAAATCCCGTGAATCCAAATATTCCCAAAAGTCCAGTGCTCATACATTTGCAACATGGAGCCAAATCACTGTCAACTCACGGTGCACAGTATGTTGTCACGCTGCACATCCGTACTCACAAATACACATGATGACAACGTGCGCACTAATTATCTGACCCTTTTTCAGAATTCGGGAGATTTCCTTCAACATATGATCAACTCTCAGACCGCTAATGAACCCAGTAAAGAAAAGCAGAATAAGGGTAATTACCCAGTGGTGTCACACACGTACAGAAGCACAAATGTACACTCGCACGTGTTCACACCGAAGGTTTTGACGCTTTCCTTTCATTTCCCTCCCTGTTCGTACATCTCGCCTGTCCTGACAGGCCTTACTGACCATGAGATCTTATCCCAAGCCACAATGTTTGTGATGGCTGGTTACGAGACGAGTGCCACCACCCTCGTTTTCTTGGCTTATAATTTGGCAAGAAATCCGGAAGTCATGAAGCGCCTGCAAGAGGAGATAGACTCCACTTTCCCTAATAAGGTAAACCAGAAGTTTTAGGTACAGACGTCATTCTCTGCATTTCATTTCATTGATGAAACTCCAGTATTTAAAATCTGAACTGTGTTTAATCAAACCGTGATTTGCAACTCTATAGGGTGCAGTCCAATACGAAGAGCTGATGCAGATGGAGTACCTAGACAGTGTTGTCAATGAGAGTCTGAGGTAATGAGCATTTTCTTGTGCTAGTTGGTGCTAACATGCTAACAATGAACAAATGTACATGCTAATGTTTAGCAGGCAATGCTCACCACATATTATAGCATGTTAGCATGCTAATTATATATTTGCTAATTAGCAATAACGTTTAAGAATAGCTGGGGTTGATGGGAATGCCATGATTTTAGCAGATGTTTGATCAAAAATCAAAGTACTGAAGAAAACAAAACATTTGACCTGATAATAGCTTTAAAAGAAAAGTCATGGGATCACCAAAATTATTAGAATTCACCCTCAGGGGGACATACATGTCTTCACCAAATTCCATGACAACCCATCCAATATTTGTCACGATATTTTAGTGTGGACCAGAACATTGCCATCCCTAGAATCATGCCAGTAAGAGTTGCAAAAAACAACAAGGGCCCAAGACGTACCCAGTCATTGAAACTATAGCAACATTCACAAGTACTAGGGCAACGAAAATAGTGTTTCAGGAATACACAATTGGGTACAAGTTTAAGTATTGAATATTTACTCTGATAAAGACATGCAGTATTTTAAAATAGTCTTGTTTTGTCGATAGGCTCTACCCTCCAGCTGGACGTACTGACCGAGTTGCAAAAGAAACGATCATGATCGGCGGAATCACAATCCCAAAGGACATGATAGTTTTGATTCCAATCTACGCTCTTCACCGCGACCCTGAGCTGTGGCCAGAACCCGAGGAGTTCAAACCTGACAGGTTACTACCACAGTGCACATGTGTGCTCTGTAAAGATGTGTATAGTATGTGTGTGTACTGTAAAACCTTACTCAAGGATTAAGTTGTAATAACTCACAAATTTCCGAGTAAAAATTATATATTTTTTGTTCACCCAAACAGCTTTGAACGTTTCATAATGACTTAATCACTTGTGTCAGTGTTACAATACATATGGGAATGATTTCTTATGCATGCATTACTAAAATGAAGTCATTTCATAATTGTGTTAATCTTTTGTAGAGTCCGTGAAATAAAAGGTGCGTAAATAAAATAAATAAATAAAATGACGTCTTATTTTCGTTGTTGCTGCATTGTTGTTTTGCAGGTTTAGTAAGCAGAACAAGCAGAGCATCAACCCGTACTCTTACCTGCCGTTTGGGAACGGGCCAAGGAACTGTTTGGGGATGCGATTTGCTCTGTTGTTGGTTAAACTGGCCTTGGTGGAAGTTTTGCAGAACTACAGCTTCTCCGTCTGCGGAGAGACAGAGGTGATTATATTTAAAAACATTCTTAGGTGGACATGTAAAAACAATCATGGAGACGATAAGACACTTGACAAGCGGGATTTGTCAGAAGAGCGATCGCACGTTTTGATTTAGTGAATTTGTCCATTCCACAGATCCCTTTGACGATGGATCCTAAAAGCCTTGTTGGACCCCTCAATCCAATCAAACTAAAGGTGGGGACGCGTTCAATCACCTCAGGAAATGTGGACACGTCCAACTAGGATGTAACCAAAGAGAGAAGGCTGAACTATCCTCAAAATGTAACTGAAAATGCTTGTTAAAGTTTATTACTATAACTTTTCTATCTGTACCAGAAGTTTGTAATCTGACCTGAATCCAAACAGACACAGTGATCGTCAATCATGTTGAGTTTTGAACAAGAACACGACGGTTTTGAATATCAAAACACTAATGAATAACGTTTTAGGTAATGATCCAAATATGTTGCCTTCCAAATTTGTTGAATATCAGAAGAAACGATGATGAGATTAGATGAAAAAGGTCAAAATTGTGGGAAATTGCAGATGTCAAGAAGACACGAGGACATGAATAATCTAATGAATATGTTTTAGTGTTATATCAAAGTGATTGTATCATAGTTGTGTAGCATAATCAATAAACTGAATTTTTTTTTAAAACGCCTGTAATGGTAATTTTTTACGTAGTATATATTTCTACTCAGTATATTGTATTCATGCAGAAGTCATTTTGCTCTGGACTTTGTTGAACTTCACCGTGTCTCTGTTGTGCAAAATAATAATTCTCTCTTGCGTGTTCACATAGATAACTAACTGTGTTGTATGAGAATGTTCCATGCCAAGGCCGTTGGGCTGCTTGTTTTGGTTGCTGGTCATTTGTTTTCACTTGTTGTTCCATCAGTCTGAGACCAAAAGTCTGAGACCGAGATGTCTGTAACGTCGGCCATCGGCCCCCACCTTTGCTCGTTCTGTATAAAGAAAGCTTGTTCACTTTTTTCTTGGTTCTTCTTCCTCACTGAGACTGAACGCACTCTGTTGTGATGATTGAACCTTCTCTGCGCAGAGAATAAATACTTAAAAGACAACCTGGTTTTTGGTATTATGTATTTCAGCATTAGAAGACTCATGCAAAGCGGGTATAGGATTTTTTTTCCACCACACGCCATAAAGGACAACACCCCATGAGTACATGGAAACAAGCAGAGACCAGTGAACCAACCCCGAGGCTATTCTAGCTGTTAAGTGACACTGCTCATTACTGAGCCACCTGACACACACACACACACACACACAGGGTAAACAACTAGTTAAAGAGTAACAGAACAGAATCCAAAGATGACCGGAAAAACACACACTAATCAAATAATGCAACAGCGTCTAGAAATACTTTGATAAATTATCAGTTTGCCACGACTTTATGTGATGACTCAGTTGTATGAAGTTGAACTTTGTTTCTTTCAGCCTTTCCTCATTAAATTATCTGCAGCGAGGGTTGAAAAGGACAATGGGTGTTGAGTCTTGTACACACTGTAAAGCCCCTTGAATAAAACTGACTGCATTATATAATGGTTTTTTTCTATGATTTCATTGTCCATGGAGGAGCCAAATCAACACCGCCATGGAACACCGAAAACACCGATCAACAGTATTTATTAGCGGACCTTTGGATTGGAGTACACTACATATGTAAAAAAAAAAAGATTGAACTTGTGATTAAAAGTTGATACTGACATTGGGAGATAAAGCTCATTGGGGGAGTTGCCCAACAGTCTTGAATGGCCACCTGGCAAGAACATGTATGGCATGTTTTACTCGGCCAAATGTGAGGAAGCGATAACACAGCAGAGATATACTCATATGGCAGATATGCACAAGCATGTGACTCAAAGACACATCAACAGCATTACTGCAGCCACTCATTGTCATAGATCTGAACCATGACCAGGGTTCAACCATATTTGGTCACGCAGAGATTTAATCACATCAATGCCACATTTGGTCATTGCACAATCTGATTCCATATGTGAACACAGTATCAGCTTTGAGATAGTCATGGTATATTCATATTTCTCCCAGCAGCTTTACAAACACCTGCCAAGTGAAAAGTAGACAAAAAGCAGATACAAATTGTCTTCCTAATAGATCCATCTAACGTTTTAGAGGAGTGTTGAGAGAGAGAGAGAGAGGCTTGAGGAGAAGTCCCTGTGAGCAGCTGTCAAAGGTAAAAAGAGGCACGGAAATCCCTTTCCCAGCTCTTATCTTGTTGCTCCTTTCTCCTACTGTCTTCTTTCCTCTGTCCTTTCCCTCCTCTCTCCTCTTTCACCTTAGATGGTGCTTTCACTGCGTCACAATCCCTGGGTTGGAAGTGAGTCACTTTGGCTCTCTTCACGTGTCCAAAGCCAAGGCCTGTCTGGTCTCTCTTCAGCACGGTTGGCACCGGCTGTTGAGGCCCCTCTCCCTCCGGCCCCAGTCCTGAACCCGGTTTCCAGCCACAACGAACCATCATCTTGTAGCTGTTGCTGGAGGGGGGGAGGCAGTAGTAGGGTGTGGGCGGAGCCCGCCGCAGACTGAACTGATGGAGAGTGGAGGACAGATGCGATGACAGGCTGCTGCTGTACTCGTTAGAACACACAGCACACCACTGAGCCGGGGGGGCACTGGGGACAACCAGAAGAAGAGACGACGTTAGTGAGAGGAGAAATATTAAAAAGGAACAGATTCACAGTTTTAAAGTCCATCTGAAAACAACAGTGAGGTGCAGAAATCAACACAGTGTTTGTTTGCTGCAAAGATTCCTTCTTAATGCGCTTCTGATGTCAGTGATGTTGTTCTGTGTAAACAATATACTGAAGGTAAGCTACTGCGAGGCTTCAGCAGTTTGAGTTCTTAGTCTGAAAGTCCCTCTTTGTATTTTGGTGGACAGTGGTTCCCTGCTGTAATAGAAGAACAGCAACAAAAAAAAAAAAAGAGGGAAATTTGTACAAAAACGGTTGTAACTTTTGAAGGTATCCACTAGACTTGTCTAATTTACCTTTTGAATACATTTTTATATACTCAAAGCAAACGGTATGCGTACAAAATACGGCAGATTTTCCAGTGAGCTGTTGACGCACATATCTCCCACAATGCAATGCACAAAGGACACGGAAGAGCTGCTCAGCTGGAAAGTTTTAAACAAACATTGGGTAGTGGTGAAACCACTATTTATATCGGTGAAACAACTAAAAAAGAAGACTATTAAAACAGTATACTATGACGATTAGTATGTAGTGTATACTGTGTAGAATCTGTATGCAGTATGCTTTTGGGAAACAGCTTGTGACTGACATCGCTATCACTCTTCATTTTGTTGCCGGGTGTGGCTAATTACACCTCTATCATTCGTATTGCTACATGAAGTCCTGTGACCATGTTGTTCTCATCATAGCCCCACCCACCTGAGTCAACCTGGGCAGAGGTGAAATAACTGCCTTTGTAATAAGTGTCTTTGTTCTTTCACCGGTGATTTATTCTATCAAATTAAATGTTTTGTCAAACCAGTTTCCTTGTTACTCGCGCTTCCAGTCAAATATTCACAAGCTAGGTCATGTCTTCAACTTTTGTGTCAGCTGATAAGTATACAGATATACCGATATATTTGACCCATTTCATTCTAACTAAAAACCAGATGTTTCAGCAGAAATCCGATATTCGTCTGGCTCTTATATGTTGGTTTACTATTTTGTGTATTGCTGTGGTGGACAGAGGGGCCTGCTGGTTTCAAATGAATAGATGAGACGGGGTTTGGCGAGTTTTAACACACAAAGTGGAATTTGGTCAATGTGGTTTACACTGTATACAACTGAGAGTGTGCTGACCTGTAATCAGATTGTGTGTCTCTCTGTGTACTTCTCCCAAAGCTCTCCAACTCCTCCAAAACCTCATTGTGTCCTGCTAGAGGAAAAAAGAAGAAGGAGAAGAAGGAGATATGAATGAGTACAAAACAAACAGAGACATTTTGAGTTTTCAAAAAAGATTTGCATACCTTCCAGCGCCAGGTCTTTGGCATCCCTGCCCCGTGTGTCCACCACTCCGACCCAGGCCGCCCCGCGTCGCAGCAGCAGCCTCACTGCAGCTCTCTGTCCTGACCAGCTTGCACACATCACCGCTGTCCAGAAGTAAGTATCCTGGAATGGAAACAATCAGGATTTGAAACAAATAAAATTTAAAAAAAAATTAAAAAAAATGAAAACACATTGAGCTGTAAAGCATTGTACCTGGACGTTGATGTCAACCCCTTTTGAGAGAAGGTCTTTGAGGGCAGAGATGTCCCCTTCGTGGGCACAACGCAGCAACCTGAGCCCCAGGAGCTCCATGGTGCTTTCTGAGATGCTCGCCTGTCTTCTTGGGACCCTTTCAGCACTAATCCCACTTTGACCGACATGTTCTGTTTGACCCTGCTGCATCTCTGCAGCCGCGACTCTCCTCCTCGCTCTTCTACTGGACTCTCTGATCCTCTGTTTAGTCTGATGCTCTCTGCCACAATCTTTCCTACTATGTGCTCTTCTCCTTGATACATCTTGCCCTTTATCATCTTTCATTAAATTCTCATAGAACTGCCTGACTTCTTCCCCATTAAGTGCACTGCTCGTTTTAGAGCTCGATAGTTCGGTTGCTTCGATGCTGAAAAGATCCTGCCCGCTGGCAGGAGTAAAGCCTAAAGCAGCCATGAAGAGTGGTGTAGCTTCAGCAAGTTGGAAGCTTATCCAGCTCACTGTTACTTCAATGAAAGTCAGAATAATAGTATCTGTAGCAAACTGTCGGTCAATGGTGTCACACGAGTCCAGTGATGTTATTACAGTAAACTATGTAACGTTACTAAGCTAGTAGCTAGGTTGCTTATTTTAAACATCCGTCTACACATTACATTTAACCAAATACACTTTACAGTGAGTCAATGGATCTCTCAGAGTAATACAACGGTTAACATCTACCTTTGTAGCCATAAAAAAAGAAGTTAACGTTAGCTAGCATACGTGTGAGCTAACATGGTTAGCGATCTTAAGCCTAGCATTAGCATTCGCTTTTAGACACATACAAACATGCTAATTCAAGATGCGCGACGGCTCTTTATTCCGTAGTATTACCCAACATTACGTCGCTTTAAAAACGTTATCCAGGTCACGTCTACTAGTAACATAACTGACTAATTCCTTTACTATTACAAATCTACTTCTCTTCAAGCTAACGTTAACCTAGCCTGTTATCCCTCTTTCTTCTTCTTTGTAAACAGAGCATCGTATGTAACGATGAGTACTGCCACCTACCGGACAGGGTGTTGCTTTTTTTCTGTTGGACACAGTGGCGTGGAGGAGTTCTACCCTGCGTTAAAGTGCATTAGTATTATCAGATAAATATGCTTAAAACAACGAAAGTAAAAGTACTCGTTATTAAGAATACCATACTGTCAAAATATAACTATGTTATGAAAAAGTATTCTTCTTAAAAAGTATCAATAACACAGTGTAGAGTACTACCATAAACTGCAGCGTACCACATAGACAAAGACCGAGCTTTGCTTTCCAAGTCTTACTTAAGTGAAAGACAATAAGTATTATTGTTAAGTGTTATGTTAAATGTACTTAAAGTATGAACAGTTATACTACAGAACTTCTGCCAATATTAAATTATTATATTTTTTATTATTGGGTTATTATTACAAATGTATTTCATGTACGCTCCATTTTAATGTCCCATCTGGTCAAGGTGGAACTAATTGCAGCTTCTTTATATACTGTTTGGTAGTTTAATCCATATTAATGCATCATATTTAACATGGTCATCTTATGTTTTGTATTTAAAATGTCAAAGTAACTGGTAACTACAGCCGTCAAACAAATATAGTACAATATTAACCTCTGAAGTGTAGAAAGTTGTTTATAGTTACTTCCTCCACCCCCTGTTACTGCAGAATAGACCTTCACAGCAGACTTGTGTTACTAGTAACACTAACAATGGCTTTGTTCTATTCAGGTATCCCAGTAAGTCATGACAGTGAGCCAGCATGCACACTACCAGGACCCTGTCTCTCATAGTAATAATGTGTCTAAGACGCATACATGTTCATGCATATTACAGATTATATTATATCATATAGTCCTATTTCAGATGTTTCACTGATACAAGTCAGAACAGACTACACAGGTCCAATTTGACCTATAACTTGATTCTCACATATAGTCTTGTAGTTATACAACAGTGTCTTTTTTTTCCTTTTTTAAATTTCAGCATGATTCTTGATTTAAATTTGTACCGATTTAATGTTGTTTTAGTTGTATCATTTACTGTATATCTTACAGTGTATTATTTGCACTGTTTTGTTATTTCACACAGAAATAGAAATAACATAATTTAATTATTTTATAAACTAGTAATGTAATGGAGTGTAAAGTTTTATTTCCCCACAACACTCATGTGGATGGCCTGTGTTCCAGCTCCTTCATTGATTCATTTGCGTTTAGTATTTCTAGTTTTAGATTAATTAAATGCCCAGAAATTCTTCAATGTTTCAAAACGTTCTTACATTTCGGGAGAGATAACTTAAAAAAAGCTCTCATGGTTGCAAAATATTTATCTGCATGTTGGAACCGAGGGGAAAACCTGTGAGACTCCTTTATTTATCTATTCTCTTTTGACCGATTCACTGATTGAAAGTAGATAAAAAGATGCAACTTACATGTTTACCTTTTACAAATACCGTTGATAAACCTCCTTACATATGCAAGCAGGGTGAATAATGGTTTTATTCCGATGGCACTTTTCTAAACACAGTTACAAAACGCCTGGTTACAGAGATGGCAAAATAAAAAAAAAATTAAAAAGATTAACCAAAACAAACATATGACAACATACTGTGACCGGGAGGACAACAAAAGCACCGAAACTCGATCTCTGACGTCTTTTAGTGTCATTTGATTTGAGTGACCGTGATCAAGTCCAGTCTGTAGCCCCAGATGTGGGCAAACAAGTTGAACAAAAAAAGCTCTGGAGGTCAAAGAACCACTGGCATGCCGGTCACTAGTGTGTGTTTGTTGGTAAAACGAGGTGCTTGAATGAGAAAGTGCTGTGTGAAGAGGGAAGCGTCAGGCACAGGGGTGAGAGGGATGAGCTACAAGGACTAAACCCTCACGCAGAGCTTTAGTATTAAGTGCTAATGTAGTGACGTAGAATCAAGTCCAGGTGTGGCGCTGGCACAAAACAGCACAGCAGCTACAAACTGTTGGGATGGCAAGACAAAAAGTGAAGGCTTGTAGTAATCAGTGGTTTTGCAGGTTTTTTGCTTCCTGCACCGAGACGGTTGCTGTTATACAGTGAGCGTGGAGTCTTAGATATCAGACCACCCTTAAAAGCACAATCCATGATCCAAACGTCAATGTATTTTTGCAAAAAGCTGTAAAACAAGCTGTTGCACAATAGCTGCGACCCGTGTTGCATAATGACAATAAATTATCCTTGAATCCATTGAATTCATACTCCACTTTGCTACAATTTTTCCCTATTTTATTTATTCCAAGACATTTAAAACATTTTGACTTGCTAAACAAAAGGCCTTTGTAGAAATACATGTTAATATTCCTTAGAATAAGTGAAAAGTAAGAGTAGTAAATAGACCTTGAAGCACTGGTAATGCTTCCTCTTTGTTGATACTTGAAACTGAAATGCATGTTTTCTGTTTTTATTCATTTTCTAAATGTAGAGCACTTTGAGCTACAGAGTCTGTATGAAATATGCTGTATAAATAAGGCTTATTATTATTATTATTATTATTGATTGACCACTGGTTGATAATTTAAAGCCGTGTTTTGAATTATATTCTACAACGGATAACATCTTCGTTCTTTAATTTACCAAAAACAATCACACAACCTAATCATTTGACAATGTAGTGTTCGTGGCAGCCTGAATCTGCCTAAACTAAAGCTTATTTTGGTTTCTTATTCTGGATCAGAAAATGTGAATAATCAAGAGTCCGAGTCTCTTCTGACTGCTACCGGCCCCTACAAACATGCAAAACCACCGGCGCCATCATTCAAATGCAACAAGTTCACAGGAGTTCACGGTCTCCAGCATCTAACTAGTGGTATTTACTGATGTGTCTGTTTCTGTCTCCAGTCTGTGTAAAGGTCTGTCCACAGTGGGGGCAGGAGTACGGCCTCTCCCCCGTGTGAATCCTCATGTGAACGTTCAACTTGTCTTTGCTTATAAAGCGTTTGTTGCAGCAGGTGCACGCGTACGGTTTGTCGCCCGTGTGATAGCGCTGGTGCATCTTCAGCTCCGTCATGCGACCGTAAGTCCTGCCGCACTCGGGACACTCGTAGCTGGGCCGCACCTCCATGTGCTGCCTGCCGTGCAGCCGCAGCCCGCTGGACGACCGGAAGCTCTTGCTGCACTGCAGACACTGGAAGGGCTTCTCTCCCGTGTGGATGTGGATGTGCAACTTGAGGCTGGCGGCCGACGGGAAGCCGTTGCCGCAGATGGCGCAGAGGTGAGGTCTCTCCCCCGAGTGGATGCTCAGGTGCTTCTCCAGCTTGTTCTTGTTCAGGAAAGTCCGGCCGCAGACGGGGCAGTTCATCGGCTGCTCTCCGTCGTGGGAGCTCATGTGGTCCGTCAGCTCGATCAGCGTCGAGAAAGCGGAATCGCACCGAGTGCACGAGTACGGCCTCTCCCTCTTGAATTTCCTGTGTTTGAGGCGGTGCTGCTCGAGCTCCTCCTCCTCCTCAAAGGTCTCGATACAACAGGTGCACTGGTGCGGCCTTTCCTCCGTATGAGTCCGCAGGTGATACTTCAAAGCCGTTAACTGCAGAAAGACGCCGTCGCAGTGCGGACACCTCGATTCCCGTCTGTCGTGGACCATCACGTGCCTCTTGTAGTGAGACAGCTTGATGAAGCGCTTGCGGCACAAAGAACAGTAATACTGCTCGTCTTGGTGGCCTTGCTCGTGCTTCTTCAGAGCGTACTCCACCTTGAACTTCTTCCCGCAGGTGTTGCAGGCGTAAGACTTTTCGTGAACCCCCATGTGCGTCTCCAGACCTTCTGGACTACTGAAGGTTTCGTTACACTTCGGACAAGTCCCGTTGTTTTCTTTCACATGGACCTCCACGTGTTTGTTGAGGTCTTCCGGGAAGGCAAAGTTCTTCTGACAGTCGGGGCACGTGTAAACCTCCCCGTTTGTTGCTTTGCGATGGGTCACGATGTGCCTTTTCAGGTGATACATTCGACCAAATACTTTGCCGCAGTCGCTGCAGACGAGGCTCCGAGGGCTGGACGGGACTTTCTTGTGTAGTTTGAGATGACTCACCAGCGCGGCCTTCTCCTTGAACTGCTTGTCACACGCGAGACACGTCAGACCTTCAACTGCATGAGTCTTCTTGTGCGCTTTCAGCTCCAGCCAGCTCCCTAAACTTTTCCCGCATTTATCGCAGATGTACTGGCCCAAGCCGTGCTGCTTCCTCAGGTGCCGGGTCATGTGGTAGGACTGGCTGAAGGTCATAGCGCACACCGGGCAGCTGAACGGTTTCTCCTTCGTGTGCGTCCTCATGTGTCTGGCGAGTTTGTTCGGCCCTCTGAAGCGCCGGCCGACACAGATGGGACAGAAATGGCCTTTTGTTTTGGTCTTAGACGAGACTTCTTCTTTCAGACCGTCTTCATCTTGAGATTTAGCTCCATCAGTGTCCTTCTCTTCCGTCTTAACATTAACTTTAGACTCTTTATCTTGAGAATCCCCATCATCATCATCACCGCTATCGTCACAATTGTCCTCGTTGCGTGATTCGACTATTTCCTGGTTTTTCCCTTGGTCACTTTGCTGAGAACTCGGTCCCTCTGTCTGGGTCGAGCGGTCTTCGCCGTGTGACATGATGTGACTGCGGAACGCATCGTTGTCAGTGAACTTTTCACGACAGTCGGTACAGGACAGAACCTTTGACGCGTGCGCCCTCTTGTGACTTTGCAGCCCCGCAAAGCTCTCCAAACTTTTCCCACACGTGGGGCAGACGTACTGGCCGGCGCCGTGCTGCTTCCTCATGTGCCGGGTCATGTGGTAGGACTGGCTGAACGTCATGACGCACACGGGGCAGCGGAACGGTTTCTCCTTCGTGTGCGTCCTCATGTGTCTGGCGAGCTTGTTTGCGTCCCTGAAGCGCTTGTCAATACAGATGGGACAGTAGGGGCCTTTGATTTTAGACGGGCAAAAGTCCTCATCTTCATCGTCGTCATCATCGACGCATTCACTAGCATTGTCGCAGCCTTCCTCCTCTATCCTCTGTGAGGACGACGACAAGGCTCCGTTATCTTCAGTAGCCGCTTTATCGCGGGCTTCATCGGCACTCTTAGACACATCATCATTTTCACAGTATAGCTTATTGTTGCTGTAATAGTAATTGTCTTTGTATCTCGATGATCTTGTTGGAGTTTTAGTCCAGCGTGGTTTTGCGTGGTTTTTCGGCCTTCCCTCCCCGCGCCGAGGACGCCCTCTTTTACGCTTGATTTGCACAGGAGGGTCTAAATCGTCTCCGATGTCCACACTGACCTCGTGAAAACCAAACAGTTCGGGTTCATTTAAAGCAAATTCAACCTCTTTACCAATGACCAACGCCTTGTCCAACGTCAGAGTTTCCCTCTCCGACAGCAGCCTCTCTCGGAGTTGTGGGCAGTTTGTTTTCTCGGTCAGCTGATCCAGAATAAGCTCGTCTTGTAAGTCTCCGTAGCCGCACGGCCGCAGCAGTTCTTCCAGCGCGGACACAAAAAGATCTACGGTCTCTCCGGCCACCTGAGCCCTCTGATGGAACTGAAGGCGGCTCATCTGGGAGCTGCGATCAGAGCAGAAGTAAACCGTCAGCGAGGAGATGGCTGCCGCGTAGCTGGTTTCACTCGGGATCAGTGTTGTGAAGATACGCTGGCCCTCTAGGCCGAGGCAGTTCTGTAAGAGCACACACCTACTGGAGTCCACGAGCTTGTTCTCACCGAGCGCCTCCACGTAGTGTTCAAAGGCTTTCACCCACTTATGCCAAAACATCGTCGGCTCACCGGGGACGGGTAAGAAAGGTGGAGGCGGGGAGAGGATTATCAGCAGCGGCTCCGGCAGAGGCTCCGAGGAGAAGTCCTGTTTCGTCACCTCCGCATCAACCTCGACCGTCACTTCACCCATTGTTAAATGTTTGGTGTACGGTTTGTTTTCACCGAGGTCTTCTTTGGATTAAGACGTAACCCTCTTTGTTCTGTGTTCAGGCTCCTGACGTTTCATCCCACTCAGGTCAGTCCAGGAGACCTGTGAAAGAAACAAACACAGGTTCGGTTTGGTAGGTACAGCTAGCTAAGACTAATGCAGTCTAGCACAACGGTGCGGCTGTAGATCCACATTCGTGAAGGTTGTGACGTTTCTATTAATTTGTCCACCCCATTCGTATCAATGAGGGTATGCTAAATAACAGAAACACCTCTCAGTATAATAGATACAGTTCAACAGCACCTCAAACTGGACAAAACTCCTCCGGAGCCACAGAAAACGTTTAGATTTTTGGAGTTCCTCTTTAAAAATGATGACAAACTAAAGCCTGAACAGTAACTGCATTGAGTTTAATCAATATCTCTGACTGTCTCAATAAAAACAGAATACTTGAAGCTTCGGCAAACTGGTTTTCACTGCAGCACTTTCACATTACAGCATAGGGTCTTTCTATTGAAATATGGAAATTCCTCTTTAGTTTCTTTCATTTTGGTTACTGAACGTTAAAGATGTCTAATATTCCATGAGACTGAGACGAAAATACAAGTATTTAAGGATTCAAGGATCATTTATTGTCATCATGTAACACAGGGATGCACAATGAAATTCAGCTTTAGGTCCTAGCTGGGTTAGCTTAGCTTCCATCTTGGCTCTCTTCCCTCTCCTCCCTCTCTTCCCTCTCCTCCCTCTCTTCCCTCTCCCCCCTCTCCTCCCTCTCCTCCCTCTCTTCCCTCTCCTCCCTCTCCCCCCTCTCCTCCCTCTCCTCCTTCTCTTCCCTCTCCTTCCTCTTCCCTCTCTTCCCTCTCTTCCCTCTCTCCCCTCTCCTCCCTCTCCCCCCTCTCCTCCCTGGAGCAGTTTGGTGGCGTTCGCTCCAGCAGGTCGGTCCGGTTGGTCGGCTGTGATCGTCTCAAAGTCTGCTGCTCTTAATCCCCACGCTTCCTTTTCAGATGTTGATGAAAATATTCTGTCATATGCCATAAGTGATAAACACGAAAAACAAAACAAACAAAGACAGAAAAGTAGCAACGTTCACGGGGAGCTACCGGCCGCAGCGCTCAGCTAAAAAGTTATCCAGATTGTAGTTTGTAAGATTCATTTAGAAAGCAAAGCGACACGTAAAGTACACGATGGACAGACTTTTGACTGGGAAAAATACATTTAAATAAAGCAGGTGATGCTCTTCAAGCAAAGATGTCCAGAATATTAGGAACCCTATTTTGTGTTTAAGTTCACCTAATAAAGCAGTAGAGCCTTGAATCACTTAATATGATTCAAGGCTCTTGAATACACCAATGATAATGATCCAGTAATGCAGTAGTACAACACTGGGAGTATCCACTCCCAGTATTACGAGTACTTTTACTTTTGATCATTTAAGTACATTTTGTTGCTAATACTTCTGTACTTTAACTTTTGAATGCAGGGCTTTTTCTTGTCATGGCATATTTCTTTACAGTGTGTATTGCTACTTTGACTAGAGTAAATTAAATGAATAATTACTTCACCACATCATCCAAACCTGCATTACACATCTAACTGGAAACAGCTGCATTCACTGACCTCACAGACTTCTGTAAAGTTAACATTTAGTGTGGTTTGTCAGAGATTAGGAGCTCCCTCCACGAAGCCTCAGTGTCACTGAGGGGAAAACACTGAACAGAAGCCACTACTCATGTTCATCTAGTGAGTGGTTCAGCTCGTATGTAGTGACTGGACCCCTTCAAGGGGTCTGTGGGACCCCTTCAAGGGGTCTGTGGGGGCTTCAGGGGGCCCCTGGGCTAGTCGGGGAGTACAGGTGTTTATTTCACAGCGGGTGTCCTGTGTTTACCCAGTAAAAGAAATGAAAGACAACACAAACTGCAGTGCGGTCACTGTAAAGTCCCCTGACTGACGTTACAAGCTGCCACACACCCCTGTGTGTTTCACTGTGTAAACGGGTCAGTGTGACACGCGGCCGTCCCGGTGCGTGGACATGTTTCTGTGCAGCAGCACAGCTAACCGCAGAAATAAAGAGCACTGTGATGAGCACTGAGCAATAATGGAGGAGGAGACGAAAACTCACCAAACCAAACTGGGTCACAAGTCCAGACGAGTGCAGAGAGACGGACAGCGGTGTAAACAGCTGCTCCAGCTCAGACCTGCGCAGTGTGCAACACAGCCGTGCGTGTCTGAAGATAGAGCTCACCGCAGCGCTACGGGTTTAAAATGTGGGATTCATGTTGCGATATTTATATTAACACTGTAAAGCAAAAAGGATGAAGTGGTAAAAATATATCCGCCATGCTGAGTCCTTCTTCCGGACACCACAACAGTTCCCCGGGGGCTGTTTCCCCGCACACAGCGCCCCCTGCTGGCTGGGAGCCGCACGACCCATGACAGTGGACATCACTATAAACATGCCCCAGTACAAGGGAAAGTACATTAGTATTAACAGCTAAATGTACTCCAAATATCAAAAGTAAAAGCACGTCTGCTAGTATTTTACTGATCCACTAACAAACAAGCAGCATTTAAATGTTGTAACTGGTCATGGTGGTGCTAATTTGAACTACTTTAGCCACATTTGGGTGGTTTATGTTACAGTATAGCATTGCATCACATCTTTATGCTCATTGTTTTAAAACATAAATCTTAATCTACAAAGTAAGAAGTGGCTGAAGTTGTCGTTACTCCAAAGTAGTGCTAAAAGTTCAGTATTTGCCTCTGAAATGTAGCGGAGTAAAAGTATAAATGAAGTATAGAAGAACTGAAATACTTCAGTAAAGTACGATCAACTCAGAACTCTACTTTTAAGTTCAGTACTCGAGTAAATACTTAGTGCCACTAATATATATTACTTCATATTTATTGGGGCTGAAGTGGTGGAACAGATCTTTTACTTAAGTAAAAGCAATAATTCAATATCGAAAATACTTGTAAAATTCAGTAAAAGTTTAATCAGAAAATTGTGTTTAAACTATCAAAACACAAAAAAGCAGCAAAGTCTCACTCATTTGCTTTTTTTACTGAATTAATTTCTTAAAATGGATTATTTATATTCGTATTAATTAATTGTCTATGGATTGATTGAACTTAATATTTTGGCTCCAATGTCAGTACTTACAATAGATATGACATCACATCATGAAGGCGTCGTCTCAGTGACTTGGACACACACACTCGTGTATATTGGTGGTGTCACATGGTTTAAATAGGTGGAATGCAAATAATGAAATGTGATTAATAATTATTTTTGATTATAATTTTAGTCTGATTAATGTGTCAGTTATTAGAGAACCAAGCTACGAATAACAGACTTGTTTAAACATACTCTTGATTTGTTTGTTTATCATATTCTATTGCAACATTTCACATTCTGTATTCTTAAACGATGTCGCAAACCAATCAACAAGCCCCGTTCCTTGTTTGTGCAACAGTTCTTGGCAGTAAACCGTTTCTGGCTCTGGTATAAAGGGTCTACCTGGATTTGTTGGTGAAATAGAAAAGGCCAGTTTCTGAAAATATATTTGTTTTAAAAACACTAACAAAAGTTGTTAAATTGTGTAATTCTCTTTTGCACTTATGTGCATTGTGTGTTTTTGTTTTTCCATGTGATTCTGTTTCACTGCCACAACATGAACTGGCAATTGGGAACAACTAAAGTAAATGATTGACTGATTCTGATGCTGCCGGCAGTATGCTCGAATGCACAACTTTATTCAGAGAGAAGATCACACACTGAGCAGAACATTGAAACACTGCTAGATAATAAATATTGACAACAGCTGATGAAGCTGTGATCCTTCTCATACACATGTCTATGCTCCTTGTGCTGCTTAAATAAAAGACACAAACAATGCTGACAGGCCTGGTGAAGAGAGCTCAGTGTCACTGAGGCGGTTACAAAATGTTAAGGCACATCTTTAATTCAGTAAGCGTAATGTAGAGGACGCTCCAAAAGAGACGCGTTCACTGTCTCAGTCCCACAACAGACCACAAAGACGCGCTGTTAAACAATGACCATTTATTCACACACTGTAATGGAACTCAAAACAAGCGTGACAGAGTGAGGGAGGCTGCTGGCTGGCTGGGACGGAGGAGAAACCTTTTAAATTATACATGAGCTGAAAAACTTACAGATGATTTTTTTGTTCGTTTGCACTTGGTACAAAGTAGATGTGTGGCAGCCTGGCTGCTGGAGTGGAGGCCAGCGTACAGACAGCGAGGCCTTATGACTCAAAAGTTCAATCGCACTCAGTTTGAACAAGAACGGTTCTCTAAAATATCCTGTAAACTTGTTCCACACTCACACGGCTGATCTATATTTCATGATTCCCGTTGAACCATCTCCTCCTCCTCCCTCCCATCTGTCGGTGTAGCTGAGGACTCGCTCCGGTGCCGTTTCACTATTTGCTTTGAATTACACAAACGCGGCCGAAACTACATACAACAGCACACTAGTAAAACGGCTTTCCCTGTACAAAATCCATCTTAAAAACACAAACATACGTACAATGGCACGCTTCGCTTAGCAGTGAACAACAGAGACGGGTGAACGGGCTTCTTAGCTGAACACAGGGCCATTTTAATCACGGCATGCTTCTACGCACACGTGTCCCACTCAAACACACTCAGACTTGTAACAAAAAAAATGTAACTTCAACAGAAGAAAGAGGAAATGCGTGGGGTTCGGCTCAGTGCAAGCGTTATGGCTTGGGAGGCTGTGGTATAAGGAGCGCTGACAACAGGCAGTAGACGGTAAAAAAAAAACAACATGGTTTTCATATATTCCGAAACCAAACCCCAAACATCAGAAACCACACAGCACTCTCACTGAGAATGCCTTGAGATCTGAAGAAGCCCACGCTCGTCCTCCGTCAAGTTCAAAAAACGTGATTATCGATTGTTTTCTTTTCTTTCCTCTTTCCCTCTGTGCGGCGGTATTTTAAAGCGGACAGCTCCGTGTTTGTGTACATGAAACCAGTCTGTCAACAAAAGCTGCTCCCTTCTGTGCCGTCTTTTAATGACTCACCTCAACCTTAAAGTTCCTCTCTCCCAGCGGGGGGGGGGTGGGGGGGGGCTGCTGAAATGGAGCATCGGGGAGTGCATGCGTGTGGATTTGTGCACTTCAGTGTAAATACAGAAAACAGAGACGAAGCGTTGTGCAGAAATCCCACGTTCGACTTCTCTCCTCGAAATGAGCCCAGGCCCGACTCACGTAGTCGCAGCTCTCCTTGGAGAGTCTCTGGAATAGGCATGGATATCTGGTGGCATACGCCGCTGTGAATGTGTGTGTGTGTGTGTGTGTGGAAACGAGAACTGTGTGTGTGTGTGTGTGTGTGTGTGAGCACAGTGACACGGAGGCGTAAAAGAATAGGAGGGCAACACACACACACACACACACACACACACACACACACACACACACACACACTCGGCGACGCGGTGAGGATCTTTGTGAACGAGGGGAGAAGGCGAGTGAGAAGTGTGGGTTTAGTTCTTTGGGGCATGAGGGGCTGTTTTTGTCACCAGTCCGTCCCACGTCTCCTCATCTCGTCCTCCCCTCTCTCTCTCTCTCTCGCCCCTCCGGCTCTGTCTCCTTTAGTCCAAACACCCCCCCCTCCCTCCCTCCCCCCCTTCCTTCATTTTGTGTACGTGTGTGTGTGTGTGTATCTTTTTGTGCAGATTTCGTCTCTAGAGTCAAACGAATGAGGAGAACCCCGTCACAGGGGTGCGTGAGCCCGGAGGAGGGTTGGTGTTGGGGTTGACGTGCGTGTGCGCAGGCTGCCCCGTGGGCGTGTACGCGCCGCCTGTGCTGTGCTGGGTGACCACGGTCTGGTAGTAGGGCTCCGTGTCCGCAGTGGCACACTCCTCGTAGCCAAAGGGAGCGCTGGTCGGTTTAAGGCTTTTGGGCTGCCGCTTCCAGGAGTTGTAGTAGGTGGGGTCGCTCATGTAGTGGTTGACGAAGGAGTGCTTGGGCTGCTCGTCCTCGTAGTCGCTGTCTGTTAACTACGTACAAACAAACACACAGCAGGGGGGGTGGGAGGGTTAAACTTCATCAGAGAGAGACACGTGTGGCTGATCATCCCTGAGATTTTTACATCTTTTGTTGTCAGTTCCGCCTTTACTTGACGGTAGAGACAGACAGCTAACTTAGGGAGAAAGGTTGGCGCTGAAGACGTTGAGATAACGTGGGATACTTCTCCTGAGATGCCACTGGTGATGATGTTTAGTAGTCTCCTTTAGCCACTTGTTAGCAACCGGAGGGTATTTCCCTGACTTATTTTATATCGTAGAACAAAACGTTAAAATCTCTTAAGCTTGTGTAAACCCTAACCTTATTTCAGGCTTCTAACCAAAAACCCATTCAAGAAACCCATTACCTTCGCGAAGAGGAAGTGCTTAAACTAATTTCAGGGTTTTAGGACTCAATCCTGCAGCACTCTATAAAAGCCTTTGACATTGAGAGAGAGAGAGGGAGTCAGATGGAGAGAGCTACCTCTGACTCAGACACCTCAGTGGGTTTCTCTGTGAGTGTGGTGCTCTCAGTGAGCACGGCTCCGTTATAGTTGTTACAGATGTCCTCGTCGGAGTAGTGAAGACCACCTGGACTCGGCCTGGGAGGAGACCTGGACGCACAAACACATTAACAATAATTAAATCAAATCACTTGAACAAATCCTGTTCAAAATGTGAGTGAGTGAGTGAGTGAGTGAGTGAGTGAGTGAGTGAGTGAGTGAGAGCACACCTGGTGCCGTTCTTTTTCAGGAAGGAGTTCTTGGTGTTGAGCGTTCGACTGTTGAGCTCCAAAGCAGTGAATCCTCCGTTGTCCAGCGTCACCGACTCCTCCGCCGTGGACGCGTGCTTCCCTGGAGGAAAAGGAAAAGGGTTGGAAAAGGTTCAGGTAAACACGGAAGTTCAGTCACTCGTGTGTGGCTCGTCACTGAAATTGTTCCGCGGTGTTCAGGTCTGAGAATAAGAAGCAAATTAAACTGGCTTGCATAATTTGTCACTCAGGCAGTAACCACACAGAATAGCTTCTTAATTTATTCGCCAATAACCATAACAAATGGAACAATAAAGAAAACAATGTCACATTTTGAATTGGGAGAAATATGATGCTGTTTGAAACGCAACAATGTGCTCCGGATGATTTATGGCCATCTGAACAAAAATTGAATTTGCTGTTGCCCACCGACACCGACACATTATAAAAAGTAAGGTCTAGACTTTCTCTCTATGAAAAGTGCCCTGAGATAACTTCTGTTATTATTTGCTGCTGTATGAATAACATGAAATGGAAGTGAAGTGACACCCATTGATTCGTGTTTGTGTACTCTCTCTCCTCCTGCAGCTCCTCCCTCGCTCGCTCTCATCGCTCCACTGCCCCAGAGGTTGTGCCAAGGTTTCCGTGGCAACTCAGATTAGCAGCTGTCCTGATGTAACCCGCGCTTGTCGGGGACAACTTTGAATTACAGATGTTGGCATGCATGCACACACTCACCCACACCCACACACACACATACACACAAAGTGACTGTGAAAGCGCACAACTGAGAACATCACAGGAAGCCCGAGAGGAGAAGAAACTCGCATGAAAACAGGAAAACAGGAAGAACTGATGCTTTGGAGGGATAACCGGGCAACACATCAAACAAACTGACACTTTGTCATAATGAGGAACAAGCTTCAATCCACGTCAATAAGCATCCTTGAGTAAGACTCTGGTCCCTCCGGCTCCAGGCTGCTGCGCTCCCTCACTGACCCTGTGGAGGTGGTGCGAGCTACAATATAATAGAGTCCAAATTTAAGTATGACAAACTGGCTTCTTTCCCCAGTGGGATCTCTCAATAGAGGAGTGAATCTGATCCGAACAGGGCTTCAGTTAAAGAACTGTGTCCAGCAGAGTTTGTGTTTTATGAGACAGTAAGTTCCTCATAAATGGATAATATAATGTAAGCCTTGCAAATGAAACTCAAACAAGTCTGTTCTAACATATTCCAGCCATAAAGCAGTCTCTTTCTAGTTAAGAGACATCTCACTTTGGATTGGTCAATCTAGTCTTATTTAAGTAGTATTTCTTAAATTAGCCATCTTTAGGGAGATGACGCTAACGCCCTGAAGGTACTGGCCTTGGTTTCCTCTCTCTCACGGCCCTTACAGGTGGCGATGGTCCTGCACTGTAGGAACAAGACTGCTGGAGGCAAGTTTACTCCACATACAGTCCAAGTGAAGCTGAAGCACATCTCAGCTTTTTCAGAATCACAGAAAATGGAGTTAATTGTAATGAAGCAGGGGAGGGTAGATGTGGTGAGTCTGTTGACGGTGAGTGGATCGATGTGAGTGTCGTTGAGGAAAACGCCTCTTCTGCCAAAAACCCCCCCCATCTTGAATATCACCACTCTGTCACCTTATAAACATTAGAGTGTGTCCATGTGAGCCACTAACCTGTGCCACAGGCCTTGTACTTGCTGCTGTGTCCATGCAGCAGCAGAGTGAAGACCAGGACCAGAATGAGGATGAGTCCCACCAGAGCCATGACCAGCAGGAACCACCACTCCTCGTAGAACGGGCGCTCCGACAGCGCTGCAGACGGGGAAGAGGGAGGACACACACACACACACACACACACACACACACACACACACACACACACACACACACACACACACACACATATGAGGAAGGTATCAACTTTTCTTTTGCTTCACTACAAATTGAAGTCATGGTTTGTCTCTTCCTCGTGTCATCAAACTCATCTTCTTCAAACAACCTGATGAAAAAAGTTGATTGTAGTGTCTCTTTCCTCAGATCAGTGTATAACGTAAGAGAGAGGAAGCTGTATGAATGTGTGCATTGAAGACTTTTCATTAATTATTGTGCCATAGACAAACGGAGACCAACTTTCCCTTTGCCCAATAAGCACAGTTGTAGTTTCACGGCTCTGCCTCTTGATGGCAGCAGACACAAACAGTCACAGCAGCTTCCTCCATTGTTTCCAACTGGCTAGAAATTCAGTCCAACCCCAATTAAACAAGTTGGATCACCCTGGATATGTTCATTAGCCTGAGCTCCACCGGTGTGAGAGTGTGTGTGTGCATATGTGTGTGTGTGTGTGTGTTTACCAGCGAGAGCAGCAGAGGGTGTGCTCGGCTGTCCGTAGCCATAGCGATTAACAGCGATGACTCTGAACTCGTAGCTGATCCCAGACCTCAGGCGCTCCAGTGGGACTGAAACAGACCTGCTGCTGGGGGGGAGGAGTCTGATGAAGGAGTCCCACACTCCTTCATCTGCAGTGTGAGGGGGAGGCAGAGGGGGGGAGAGGGAGGGTGAAAGAGGGAGAGAGGGCGGAGAGGGAGAAAAAGAGAGGGAGGGTGAAAGGGGGAGAGAGTGGGAGAAAGAGAGAGGGAGAGAAAGAGAGAATGTCAGATTGTGAATGCAGAAAATTATAAATTGTCAGTCCCATTTAAAATGATGATGATGATCACTGCTATTACTATTAATAAAAGGGGTATTATCATTATTATCTGTGGTAGAATAACACCAGAGTCTCTCTCTCCTGCAGAGTGTTCAAACAGTTTGCCACAGACGACCCCTTTCTGTATTTTATACCTCTGGTAATAGTTATTAGAAAATTGCTGCTGACATGATTTGCACAGCAGGTCTAAATGAATCTGGAGAAAGCTGCGCTAAGTGAGCCTTAGTGTAGTGCTAAACCTCCCTCTTAATCAATGGAAAATAATTGGTGCACATGATGAAGAGGTGCGTTCGCTTACCTGACGGACGCGCTTCAATGACGTATCCAGTGATCGCCGCCGCGCCCATTTCTCCCTCCGACCAGTGGACAGTGAGCGCAGAGGACGTCTTGGTGATGGACATTTCCATCGGTGACCCAGGGGAGCCTGCGGTGTCAGAGAGGGACACACAGGCACATTACACACACACACACACACACACACACACACACACACACACACACACACACACACACACACACACACACACACACCCACCTCATTTTCCTTTAACCTTTACCATAATCACTGGTGAGTTTGTTGTTAGTGTATGAAAATGAAACAAAAGAAACTTCTAAAATCACTTGACATGATCAAATAAAAAAACTACAATTTATACATGAAAGTACAACGTAGTTTTGTCAGCACATAAATAAAATTACAACACGGTGATGTTCCAACATTTATCACCAAGCATGGAATACAGCCAAGACTTCATTGATATTTGAGTTATGCTCAAGTATACATGGATCACAGTACAGTCATTTCCACTCAAATGTAAGTTTTCTATCGTCGTAATCTGAATATTTTGGGGTTTTGTGCTGTTGGTCGGACAAGACATCTGAACGTTTCACTATTTTTTGACATTTCAAAGATTAAACAATGAATTAGTTCAAACACAAACGGAAGAATACTGTGAATAAATGAACCGTTCTTTGCACAGTCCTAGTTGACGTAGTCCTAGTTGAGTCCCCATAATAGTACTGAATGAACAGATGTTTGTCTCCACGACACACACACACACACACACACACACACACACACACACACACAGAGTAACGGCCGTGCCTACCTTGTACAGGCTGAGCACTGATGTTTGCTTGTATAGGCGGTCCATAGCTGACGGTGAGCGCCTGAGCACTGAACGCGTACGTCGCTCCTTTGACGAGGTCTCGAACCTTCAGCCATCTCTGCCAGCTGCCCCTCACGTCCACTGTCACCACTTTACTCACTCCTGCTCTCACACAGACAGCAAGAAATGAATGCCAGCGTCCTCCTCGTCATGCATTCGCGTGCCTACAAAGCATTTGTGTGCATACCTTGTACAGGAGCAGTGGGCTGGTAGATGACCCTGTAGCCCTCCAGCTGTCCATTAGGAGTGAGTGGAGCTCCCCAGGACACGTTGACACTTCCTCCCGTCACCTCTGAGAAGGACAGGTAGCTGGGCTGGCTGGGAGCTGCGGGACGCATGGAGGATGACACATTAAATAAAGGAAGTCATAAAGCATAAAGATAATTTGGTTTTAGCGAGCCGAAATGTCACCAGTCCCTACCTGACTGCAGGGTGCGGGCCCCGCGGGGGTCGCTGGGTGGGCCGTCTCCAGCCGTGTTGAAGGCGGTCAGAGTGACCAGGTAAGGTGTGTAGCTGGTCAGGTTGGTGAGGTGCACGTGGGTGTCCGGGACAAAAATCACCTTGACCTTCTCACTCTGGTTCTGCTTGTCCCTCTCCCAGTAGTGGATCTGCAACACAGCAAAAACCACTGTCAGTAACACTGGCTGTGTTTGTCTCCAAACAATCCCCCCCCAACCACCCCTCCTGTTTTCTCCTCTCCCCCACTTCCATTTCTGCCAACTATATATATTATTTACTTTCCGTCCGTTCCTCCTGAGGTTTCCTGATCGATCCACATAAACAAGTGCTCATGTGCGGTTTTACAAGGTGGAGGAGATGGTTATGGAGAGATTTGTTTTGGCATTGACAGTTTAAGAGAAGGTTCAAGTTGTTGCAGATACAGATACCACTGGTTTAGTCAAGATGTACATATGAAACATTTCCTCTATTTCATGCAAAAGTAGCTTAGCTAAGGACAATAAACAAGTTATCTTTCTCTCAGAGCTACTATAAACTTTAGACTACCTGATAATAAATGTAGAGTTGTAGTAATTAAATAGCATTAAAGTTAACTTGTAATTACCGTTAATAACATCAACATTCAAGTCCTAATTATGACTGGGACAAGCTCCGATCTATGACTTGGTGCCTGATTACCAAACCAACATGTGTGTCTGACGTCAGCCATAGTCTGTCTTAATAAACCTAAATTTAGTGTAAATAGTTCACGTTATTTGAAAAACCTCACTCGACCAACTCTGCACTCATACAACATGAGATTTGCTCATTTCAACCGATTCAAGTGATCACACAACTAAAAGTGTAGTCCACGTGTCACTGTCCACGCTCATATAACACCAATAAGCACTGAGGTCACTATTACCTTTCACGACATTGGTCAGTAATGAAGACAAGCAGGCTACTCTGGTCAATCCCTGTGCGCTAAAATAGAACAAAGGCCACCTGATTATTGAGTATGATGAGATCAATATTAAGACCTTGTACCGCGTGAATGTCACAATTTAATGATGCCAAAAATTGCTATTTTCCGCGGCTATGATGAAGTAGGTTTAAAGTTCAGACTCTGTGTTAGTTATCATTGAGGGCTATTGTTGAATATTGTTTTGAGGAATATTGTTTCTGTTCCTTTTTTTTTGGCTCCTCAGACAAACCTGAAAAGTTTCATATAACTGTGTCAATCTGAGAAATGTTTTACTTAAATCTTCTTTTAATTCAGAATGTGACTTTTATATATTCTGTATCGTCGCATACTTTTAATGAAACAGGTTGTGTATAATGAGCAAAAAAAAAACCCCAAGCTATATATTTGATATGTTACTGCCAGTAAACAGCCTATATAAATGCATATCCAGTAACAAAATCCATTTGATGCTTTAAAGCAGCTTGCCTCCTGCTCACAACGGCACTGGACTGGTGAATATCCACTTTAATAATCTTTAGGGCATGTACTTGCCTTAAATGTGTGCTTTTACAAATCACTGCATGTTGTTTAATCTCAGCTGAATGTTGAGGAAAAATGTTCACATTTTAATGTTGTACAGAACAGCTGAAAAAAAGGGCTTGATTTAACATGGGAACTGCCTTGACCCCCCCCCCCCCCACATACAGCCAGATGCACAGTAACAGCAAGGTTACAGAGGTGGTTGAGCCTCATGCATTAGAGATGAACCAGAAAAAGTGTCTTGGATTAAGGTGAGAAAATAGCCACAGCAGCTGTAATAGCACTTATTCTGATGATTCAAGGTTCATTTATTGTCATTGTACAACATAGCTTTGCTACAGTTGGGACAGTTGAGTCCCATTTAACTACATCAGAAAAACAAATTGTTTAAGGTGGAGTGTGGAGGATCAGGTTCTCAGAGAGGAAAGGAGCTGCTCTGAAGTAGTACGGCAGCTGATACTTCTGTATCGCTTGCCAGATGGCAGAAGGGTGAACAGGCTGTGGGCTCTTTTTGCAGGCACCTCTTGTCACCAATTTCACTGATGATGCTCGGTAGATGGGTCTCAATGATCTGGGCAGTTTTAATCACCTGCTGTAGAGCCCTCCTGTCATCCCATGCCAGTTTGTAATGTTTCCAGTCCAGGATGCTTTCTATTGCTCCTCTGTAAAAGTTAACAAGGACTTGGCACGGGCCTTTTGTCTTCTTAATATTAGCCGTTTAAGATATTTGTTCAACAGGATGGAGTTGAATGATGCTCAGGGCAGGTTGCTTTGTGATGCTGATTCCCAGGAACTTAAAACGGTTCCCTTGATCCACCTCAGCTCCATTGATGGTTAACTTATTTTGGGCTTTAATGTTTTAGCTTCGCATGCAAATAGTTGCAGCCTTTGAGCCGGGCTGTAACAAATTGTGGGGAGTCCCCTCTCTTCCTCTGCTGACAACTTTAGACATTCTCACACATTCAGACATGCTTACATTACTGATTTTGTTTCGTTATTTATTATTCATTTGTAAATAAATGAGCTTATTCATTACTTTCTTTTTACTGGTCAGTTTTGTTGCCGCCTTTGAGCTGAACAACTAGTAATAAATAAACACATTTATTTACAAAATGAACAGGTGTCAGAGTTTGTACTTGATTTGAACGTTTCCATGACAAACATTCAACGACAGTCAGCCACCCAGGTCACCTAATCATACCGTACATGACTCCTCCGCTCATTCTGGAACCTATTGCTGCTCTGGAACCTATTCTGGAACCTATTGCTGCTTGTAACAAAATAATTTCCCCTCGCGGGATCAATAAAGTTAGTATCTATCTATCTATCTATCTATCAATCTATCTATCTATCTATCTATCTATCTATCTATCTATCTATCTATCAAACTGCAATCCGATCATGAAATTGTTGCTTTTGTAATTACACACGGACTGGACATTTTGTTCACTGGGAGTTCACCGTATTATCTTAGCTGCTACTTCAAACAAAAACCCACCTCTGTGTAGTTTGCTTTATAAAGTAAAAGACAAGAGCTACTTTCTGTTAAGGGGTCCATTTGGTTATTATTCTTAACAGAACTGCACACAGCACCATAAGCTATATTTACACCTTCCAAACTTGGAAGTAGCAGCTCATGAGTAGCACTTGATGGCAGCATTATACCATCGCTGTCTTTCCACAAGCTCTTCCAATAATGAGATACTGAATAACTCATCCATATACTCAATTTAAAATCAAAATGTATTACCTTCTGCATGAAAGGGGTACTTCCTTTTAGGCAGAATTCCTTGTGATACTTCATTCTAATGGTTTAGGAGAGAGTCCAGAACATTTTGTAATCCACTCTAATGTGTAGGGGATCTATTTTTGTATTTGGTAAGAGTGCGAGACCACTAGGATTGGTCCAAAAAAGCCTATTTGAAGCTGTCCTGAATGAATATGATATGATTTGATGAGATCAAGAACCTTAAGTGGATTATCAAATCATCTCTTTTGTTAAAGAGTTGGATATTAAGTCTTGATGAAAAACAGGATGTTTGCTCTGCAAAGGAGGGATGTTTTTCAGGTGTCAGCTCTGTAGAACTTCTCTTAGAAATGACTGACCTATTTTGACAGGAATAGGGTGATGGATTATGTTGATGAAGTAAAAAGAATAACAAATCTTAAAAATGTAAACTACAAGTGAAATCTGCAGTTTTAGAATGTGTCACTCAAAGTATTAATGACTCATTTGTACAAACCTGCCCACACATTTGATGTTGTGCAACCTTTTGCATTTGTTCCACTAGCACAGTTTGGTATTACCCGTTACCCATCATGCTCAGTGTGTTTAACAAGCCCTTTAGAGCGTTTCAGTGAACCTCGACCGTCGAAAAATACACTGTGCAATGAAGTTTCCCTTCAGTCCTACCTGCCGTCTGTGCTGGTCACCTAACACAGTAGGAGTGTTAGCATAAGTCAGAACCTATAAATTCATTAAACATTCTTTCTTTGCTCTATTTCTCTGGTCTTAATCTCGTTAACCCCCCTTTGCCTCACACTCCCCTCGCCGTGTCCAGCCGTCTCTGGTAGTTTGAACGTATTCCCTCTAATCAGGATTCTACAGGGATAACTTGCTCATCTCATTTCTTCACTCTGCAAATATTACATTCCCGTCTTTCTTTCTTTCTCCATTCCCCCCTCTTCTCCAGCAGAAATCAATGTGTCTAAAGCAGGACAGATAACCTTGTGTTTGAAGTACTAAGAGCGAGGGGGTGTGACAGGGGAGAGCGAGGGGGAGAGATAGGCCGAGGAGTGATATTGAAACCATTAAAGGATATTCAGATTCTTCCTCTAACTTAGCACTCCCTTTCTCTCTATAAGACACTTGAATGTGCAGCAGAGCAAAACCCCTCCAAAGACGAGAGGAGAGACATTTAAAGTGCGGAGCTTTTCTATCACATGGACACTCGTAGCAGAACTCCTTTTGTGTGGTCTTTTTCAGTCCTGTGTGTGTCTGCCACAAGGAACACTTTGTCACCTTGTATCCTTGGATGAGTCCATTCTGGGTCTCGACGGGGGGGGTGTCCCAGGTCACCTCCAAGATGGAGGGAGACACGGCTGACACTCTGATAGACTGAGGGGCCACCGAGGGAGCTGCAGGATGAAAAGGTGACTGGTTAGACAGCTACCGAGTGTGTGAGTGTGTGTGTGTGTGTGTGTGTGTGTGTGAGTGTGTGTGTGTGCAGCTGAGAGTAAGAGTGGGAAGTAGGTAAGATATGTTTTACCCTTCCAATTAGAATGGGCCTAAGGCAGCACCTTGTTACTCCACTGTACCTCACATATGCATGAACACTCAGCGTGCACCTGAGGCTAGAGAAAAGACCATATCACCCCATTTCATCATCCCCCCCTCCAGCCCTTTTCTGCCTCCCCCTGCTCATCCTCAACTCTCGCTCATCTGCATGTGATACGTATGGCCTACACGCACACACTATGCACACGCCAATTGAATAGCGATGCAATGTTGGTCTGATGGAGGGAGTGTGAGATTGTGAGGGGAAATTGCAAAAAAACGTGTGGGTGTTACTCGCATAACCTGCAAATCTGTTCACTCGCACGGTTGTGTGTGTGTGTGTGTGTGTGTGTGGAATATATTTGCACTCCTGTGTGTGTAATGGATCTATGGTTTGACTCTGTGGTGAAAGTTAAACAGGAGTTGGGCCATTACTACAAAATAGATGACTGTGTGAAGCGCTACACGACTTTCAGATGTGTCCACATGTATGCACATGCACGTCCTCACAGACACACACACACACAGACACACACACACACACACACACAAGGCAATGGCACTCGATGGACAACAAGAGCAGGACAGGAGGCGTGGACAGGACAAAGCGTGAAAGGAGAAGAGAAGGAGAAGAGAAGGAAAGAGCGAAGGACTGGACAAGAGACGGAGAGCAGACAAAACGGCGACAAAAAATAACAATTTGACAAAACTATTCAAACTCAAGGTTCTCTGACCAGCTGCTTCCAGAGATGAAAAGCTGCTTGTGTGCTGTGGATGAACTCATGGCAGCTACTGAGCTTGTATGATAGCAGATCCATCTCCATTACAACTGAGTAAACTCCATCTGCTAATTCATGCCATATAACAGGTTTTGAAGCGCACACCTTGAAGTGGGATTGATCTGTTAAACAGCTATTTCCAAGGTCAAGAATGTGCTTTTTATGCTTAATAGATGGAAGTAAGTAAAAGATGAAGGATCTCTGTAACCCACTGTGACTGATGTAAGAAGAGCAACAGTCTAAAGAATCACCCACAAACCAAATGTTACTTTTGTACCCAAAATGCAACGTTCTAATGCACGAAATGTTGAACGCAGAGGAGAGAAGAAGCTCGACATTCAACAATGAAACAGCTTTTTTTTTTAAACATAAACAAAATGTGTAGATTGTGATGATCCTTCTGTTTCCACCTACCTGCTTCTCCTACAGACACCTCGACTGGGGAGGAGGGTGGGCTCTCTCCGACAATATTGTAGCTGGTCATTACAATCTGGTAGCGTTTGAACTTCTTCAGTTCTACAAAGAAATGAAAATACTCACATTTACGTGTTTACAACATGTATGCAAAGCGAATATGTTAGTTATTGTTATCGCTTGTAAGACATAAAGATCCCAGGCGCTTTGCTTCTTAAATTACTTACGGGTCAACTCAAACTCGGTTAGCGAGGCGCTGCTCACTGTCTTGAATGTGCTCTTGGCTTGGGTAGGGGGAGAGAAAGATGGAAGCGCACATCAATAAGTGGATGGAGGTCAACAATAAGGTGTGCAATTATAACGCCATTCAATGAAATGACTGTGTTTGAATAGACAAAGTTTGAAAGACATTTATGGTTTAACACCCTTTATCCCACTCATAACAGAAGGTCTATTAAGCAATGCAATTTATAAAATTCAATTTTAGGAAAACTGTCAAAGTGTAAAGAACACACCGCCATATGCATAAAATCTGAGTAAAGAAAGTTGACTTTTTAAGCAATCAGAACAGTGGGATCTGCATTTGCATTTATCATCCAATATCACAAATGACTTTTTGTGTAATCTGAGCAAAGGAATTAACATTTACCATTAACATTTACCTATTTCAGTAAACGACTGAAATATAAGTGCTTGCGGGATTCTTTAGGTAAACTAATTAAGTAAATAGCTTAATTGTCTTACATCCCTGCTCATGTGCTGCAGAAGAAAAAGTCTGACAGGCATAGCAACAGTAGCTAAGTGGGAGTGGGGATTAATGAAGAGTTCACATTAGTTTCAGCACTACTCACTTGTAATGAGGGCACTTGTGGTGTTGTTCTTGGTTGCCTGGACTTCTGCTTCAGCTAAAGTGGAGGTGTTTACTGGGAGCTCTCTATAATACAGCCGGTATCCAGTCAACACCCCGTTAATAGTGTCGTCATTAGGACGCTGAAAAACACGCAAACAAGTACACACAGAGTGAAGTATTAGTACTCCATCTCTCAAAAACAAGGACTTCTGCACTATTGCTCATTTTCCTTTTCTTGGTGAAGCGAGGTGACTGACAGGACGCTGGCAGAGCGGCAGTTTGTCAGAGTTCACTTTTTAAGGGGCTGCTGGATTGGACTGGCTGTAACCCGTACAGACAAAGTGATGCTTCAGTGGGTTCGGCGCTCTTGTAAAGCATGATGAAATTGCTGGTGACTTTGTTTTTCATTGCCTCCTTATGCTTTGACATGAGGCTAGAAGGAGTGAGAGAAGACACTTCCAAACAGAAGAGGGAGAGTGACATCGGTGAAGTATCCAGGCTGTGTTTACTGTCTTTTCAACTGTCACGGATGTTCTAAAAAACCACCCTTATGCCTCTATTTTCCTCTGTGGTTGGACAATGCAGATGTTTGCTTCTCTCGTCCTCAAACGTCTCTCCTGCTGGTATATCCTCATTATGAGTTTGACCATTTCTCTCCCCCAGCCAGGACGGTCTGTCCCTACGCCTGTCCGTCCCTCCCTCTAGACATCCCTCCAATCTGTCTGTGCTGCCCCCTGACCGTTCCTGGCTCAATAGATGATGATAATTGCATCCACACAACACAAACACACACACACACACACACACACACACACACACACACACACACACACACACACACACACACACACACACACTGCATACAGTGAGTCTGCATAGGTCTCATTCTCCAAATAGGTGATTAACCTGCAATCAAAGTTGTGTTGTGCAAGGTGTGTGTGAATGCACTGTGTGTGTATCTGTCTTCAAATACCTTCCACTGCACCAGGACTGAGGTAGTGGTTGTTGGTTTCACTGCGAGGATCATTGGGGGCTCGTCAGGCACTAGAAAGAAAACACAGAGGAAGAGAGTGAGAAAGGAAAAAGAGACAATCTTCATACTATTACACTCTATCATGTTTTTAAAGCTACATATTTCCATGTCTTCCTCCTCCTTTCATTCCCAGTGTTCCCAGTCTCTCACCATCCTGTAGAGTGGTGACAGCCTCCGTCTCTTTGCTGAGGACACTGTCTCCCACATCGTTGGTGGCCAGCATCCGAAACTTGTATGATGTGAAGGGCTTCAGCCTGTAGACACAAATGTAAAAAAAAAAGATTACAATCATTCACGTTGTTGATTTGAGCCTTTTTCTTCCTCCCTTTTCCTTCGACCAGTCATTTATTTAAAAATGATATTTCCATTTTATATCAAATCATTTTTCGGACAGAATTCCGGCTTAAACTGCTGGACTTGGTGCTCCATGATTCTCAGGTTAGATTCAAAATATGTTTTCAATGGGATTTTATTACTAAACCAATTAATGCATGCATTGTGTTTGTAATTCAGCCAATACATAGTTTCATAGTTTTGAGCAAAATTGTTGGAAATGGACCACTAGATTTGCCAACTATAAGAGCCGAAGGAGACGTGTGTGTCGGGGACTCTTCAGGACCAGCTCTGCCTTACAAGCATCACAGTCAGTGACTACTTCTCTCAATACTCACGATGAAGTATTGCAGGAGATGCACCAATTCAATTTTGAATCAAAGCCTTGTGTTCGATCTTTTGTTAATTGAAAGATCTGCCACGGGTGAGCCTTCTCTTAGCGTCTTAGAACCTTTATTGCTTTATTGTTTCACAGTTTATATTTATATTTGTCTTATTAGCTAATCAGTCACTTATAAAGAACTTTAAATTGCACTAAATTATGAGAGGTGCTAGACAAATAAAGTTTGATTTGCCTGGTAAAGTAGAACAGTACAGTGAGAGTGACATTGAGATAGCTGCATACTGATTAAACAGTGAGATTAGTTCATATAGCAGGTCATTTATCACAATAAAATTACAGCAATGCTGAAGCCTTAAAGCAACGTTTTCTTCTATTGTAAACAAACTGGTTTTTGGTTTCACTCAAGGATTTTTCACCAAAGAGTATTGAGCATCTGTAAGACCTCAAAACCTCAAAAACTCTACTGAGTAGCTCTAAAAACGTCACCATCTTCTCCATCACCCTCCTTCTCAGACACATTCTTGCTCTTTCAGTGGCCTTTGAAGAGCAGACAAGGTCTTGAATAATAATCATTTTACACCTTTCCTAATTGTCTCCCCTGCCAAAGTATTTCTGCTGCCATATTACCATAACATCTTATCTGCATTTCTCCTCTGTGCAAGGTGAATGCATTAATAAGCACAGAATAACAATTTACATCAGTCATTTTTGAAAACACTGTACTCTAGAGCCACTTACAATCAGCTGAAGGAACAGGCACCGATTGTTAGGGACAAGCTGAACAAGTCTACGGTGCTTCATAGCATGCTAATGGTTTAAATGCACCCTCTCCTGCACACACCGTGGGAAATTGATTAAAATTTAAAAAGGACAGTCGGTGGCAAAACAGTCATTTCTATTAGTCTAACCTAATTATCAACAAGAGTTAACAGGAGCAATTTAATCATTTGTAACACGGAGTACCCGCTCACACATCTACCTGCAAGGTCCTCGTCTAGACGTTATTCACACAGTGCCTCGGACACTACAGAGGACCAGTTAGACATGCAGCAGACTGATCAAATGTCCTCTTGTATAATAATGAGCAACCAGGCCCAATAAGTGACAAGAAAAGGCCCTAAGGGCTTGTGGGTATCGTAGGAATAAGACATCAAAGGCAACAAGCCCAATGAGGGTGGGGAACCAACAGCACTGGGACAACGTTGAGGACAGTGTTTGAACGTGTGTGTGTGTGTGTGTGTGTGTGTACTCTACTGTGTGTCTATGGTTGCAGCAGCCGGGGGACTTCGATGTTTTGGTTCCAAAGATGTCTCAGTGGAAAACTACAATTAAGGATGGATAACAAGTCAGTGTGAGTGTGTGCGTGTGGAGATGTAAACTAAATCCTCCACCCGGCGCTGCAATTGAAGCATTCAGCGGTAGAATGAGCTCGAAAATGGCATCAAAACAACAGCAGCAGCAGAAGCACCACCACCACCGTCATCATGGCACATAGATTCTCCCGGAGGCCGGCTGAGACAGGCTGATGCAGACACACTGAGAGAACGCTCTTCAGCATCTCAAACAGCTCTGTGAAAGCTGGCCAAGGAGCGCACACAAACATGCGGGGGGAGCACACACGGTACACAAGTAAAGCCTCATCATAATTCCGCTACTAAGGCTCTCAGGGAAGTTGGGAGCAGCCATCGAGTCGGACCACCATCACCTGCTGCCATAATGACAGTCCCACCAGGGAGAAGAGGATGGAGGGATAAAGAGATAAAGGTGGAAAAGGAAGACATGGAGCCTTCTTCCAGGGGATGATTGCATGTGAACGAAGGGAAGGAAAAATAAAAACATGCCTTGTGGTTTTCTGAAAACATTAGCTGTTGATGGATGGATGGAGGGATGGTGGTGAAAACAGGAGGGGTGACGGATGAAACGTTTGCGGAGAGAAACTATGGACAAACAAACTTGAAAGCATTAAGGCAGAGGTATTAAGAGAGAAAGACTAAGAGCACCTTCTGCTGTGCCTGTGTGATTAGGTGACAGAGATCCTCCACGTCTCTGCAGTGATTATGATTACTCTCCCTGGTGTTCTTTTGTGGTTTGTGTTGTTGTTGTTTTTTGCTCAACAAACCTTTTTTTGGTACTTCATGTGCTAAATTTAATGAAACTTCTCAATCTGTGTTCTAATTATCTGTCGTTTACTTTGAGTATTCACAGCATCCTTCTCTCTGTCCACTCTTCTTCTCCCCAAGGATGCATAAACACAACAGCATTTTTTAACAACTGCTTTAACTAATTCAAGTCCAGCACGTCATACTAATCACAATTTACACAGTAGGGCTCTTTAGGGCAAGCAAAAAACAGTAATGTGGAATTTTTTATTCTTGTTTTCGCCAAGGATGCTTGGGATCCTGAATATGTGTATGTGTGTGTGTGTGTGTGTGTGTGTGTGTGTGTGTGTGCAGTATGTGACTGCACATATGTGCACATGAGTACCTGTCAACGGTCCAGGTGGTCACGTTATGCGGGATGTCAGCGGTGTGTGTGTTCCAGTCCCCGCTGGGCAGCTCTTTGGCCTGCAGCGTGAAGTACCTCAGCGGCGAGGAACCTGAGCCGCCCGTCACCCAGTGGAGGCGGAGATGGCGAGATTCGACTCCGTCCTGAGGAGCAGACAACTTCCTGGGGGGCTGGGGACGCTCTGTGGACGTGGCAAAGAAACAATAGAAGGAGAAATGAGAGGAGAATAAAGACGCAAGGTAGAAAAGGATCAGCACAGGGGAAGCATGAGAGGGGAAAAAGAGAGCAACAAATTTAAATGTCTAGATCAATTTCACATACATACAATCCTGACTAATTCAGTAGTTGACTGTGTCACCACATACCAATACGCACATCTACATGTGTGTATTTTTGTTCATCAAGGACAGGGAGACTTGGTAAAGAGCTTCATATAAACAGCTGGGTCACAAATTAAAGGACAGAGCACCTCACATTACCACAAGTCAAGAAGCTGCTGGATGCAAATAACAGAAAATGAGAAAAGGTTCCGCTACGCACTTATCTCAATGGCAATGGAGATAAGTGCGTAGTGGATGTTTTGACCTTGATAAAAACAAGCACAAGCTTCCAACACAGCTTTAATGCTCTTATTTTAACTGTAGTACTGATATCATATGTGTGTGTGTGTGTGTGTGTGTGTGTGTGTGTGTGTGTGTGTGTGTGTGTGTTGCGGGACAGGCTAGAGAAGGCACAGCTTCTGTGTGTCTGCATTTTACAAATACTAAGATCGTAAGAGGTGGAAACATATTTAGAATTCTAGACAGTACTGTGAGTTGGTTTCAATTTCAGTTGGACTTTGGATGGAATTATTTTGGACAGAGGATGCATTCCTACCTGTAATTATATGTTCTTTCATCTACCGTGCTGTCTCAGTTTTACAGGGATACTTGGTCAGAAGTCTTTGTCATACACATGCATACACGTCATACATGCCGCCGCTTCGCACTGTGCTCGTACGCCGGTTACAGGTGAGCGCTGTTAGCGCTGTTAGCCGCGAGCCGCCAGCTCAGCCGTCACCATGTCGAGAGGCAGTAATCATGCTCTCCATTACGCGTTGAACACCTTTAAGGGCCTTTCACACAGGACGCGGTTTGCACCGCGCTCGCCAAGCGGCGTGCTCCACCCACACATGATGCGTTTCAGAGTGCAGTGGAGCCGCTGTAGCGTCGTGTGTGAAAGGCCCTTTAGAAGCATGTAAATGTGCTAATTGGTCTCCCGTTCGTAACACGATGACATACATTGTCACCTGGGCAAACTGAGATTATCGTGGACCGTGATGATAGCTGCAAACACCTTGTTACACGGGAAAAGGGCAGCCTGCATTTACATCACAAATGCGTCAGTGTGACTGTTGCAATGCATTCACATGTTTAAATGAAACAAGACATCTAACCACAGCAGCATCAAAGTAACAATTTCTCAACAGATGCCGGTGTGTGTGTGTGTGTGTGTGTGTGTGTTTGTATTTGTCTGTGTCTTCGCTATTCAATTAGAAGATAAAATATGACCCTGGGAGTCAGTATCTTTGTACAACTGTGTTGGCAGAAGCTGTGTGATTAGAAGAAGTGCGTACACATACGCATGCACACTAACAAAAACACATGGTTGGGAGGCATAACTGTTTCATTTCAGGGGCATCAGATTATCGATTCAGTCTGGAAATTAAAGCATTATTGATTCTCTCTAAGGTTTAATTAATCTGCACTTATACTCTCAAACATGCACAAACGCACACGCACGCACGCACACACACACACACACACACACACACACACACACACACACACACACACACACACACACACACACACACACACACACACACACACACAGGCTTTTCTTTCTTATCACAAGTAATTTGAGTTAAATCTGTTTGACTCCTTACTTCCCTCGCTCCCTTATTCTTCAAGATTGACTATTCTCTCCCTCTTTTGTTTTCCTGATACCATCTGTGTCTCCCTGTCTGTTCTCCTCTTGTTCCGCTCCACAGTTAAGATCATGTTCTGATAATAAACTCATAATTGTCAGAACAAGTGCTGCCCTTTCAGCACTTACACGACTGTTTACCGCGACGCAAGGGAGAGGAGAGCAGAGTGTGATAGAAGTGAAGTGAAGTAGATAGAGGAGATGCTTTTGGTACTAGAGGAGCGAAAATATATGGTTGTAAGGGGATGAATTCTGCTAAAAATGCTAATGTACGTTGTCCATTACCTTTTCAGTTATCACCCTCTTGGAGACAAACATCAGCATAGATAGATCTCTCTATAGGGAGTTGTTTTCATTCATACACATAGCCTCACACACATACTCACGCACACTCAAAAAACCAATTTTCTTTTTCTGGGGATTAAGTTGGTCTCTTCAGCATCATCAGAAAGAAATCTCTATTAGGCTATTCTGTCTATCTCACAGTGAGAGTGGGCCATTACGTTACTGAAGTGGAACAGGGATCCACTGATTTCTATTCTTAAGACGCCCTAATAATGATGCCGCAGATGTTATGATATGATATCTGATCCAATTAAAATGCACTACACCGGCTGATAAGTCTGAATAGAATATCTGACATCATGATTTCAGGTTTTCATAAAAAAAAATCACTTCACTGTCACATTTTAATACAGGGCCTTTTGCCTTTAGCCTACGAGACGTACTCGCTGACGGCTGACAGAGAAAATTGGAGAGAGAGATCAGGTCTGACATATTTCAAAGGCTGAGAGCCACGTTCAAACCAAAGTTATTCATGCGTTAGCCACCAGAGCCACTGTAACTTCATTTTGAAAGTGATTTTTCACTTTTGTGGAATAGTTCTCGGTCAAACTTCAACAAAACCCGGCAGTTAAACCTGTCCTCCATGTCTCTTCTTCAACTGATTATATTAGCCTGCTCGAAGGAATACTGACACCGTGTTATTATTATTATTTGATTTTTTATTTTATTTCATGCTCTTTTACTACTATTACTGGTATTATAGCTTTTAGTTCCATTTTAATGCATTTTTATAATTTAATTGTCTTGCATGCATTAGTCTCAAATTGTTAAATTGCTGAATTGTTTTTTTCCTTTCTGTTATTTCACCAATAATATTTTTGCCTTTTAAGGCATCTGTGAAGTACTTTGCACTGCCCTAACCTGCAAGACAGGTGCTATACAAATACAGTTTGTATTGTTTTAAGATACATTCAAAAATATGATCAGAACTTAATTAAATACAGAAGAATACTAGCCTACAACTTTACTGCTGTGGTTCATTCTCACAGCTCTCATCAGAGTAGTTATACATAATCTGTACAATACCTGCCCAGCATCTGTTAATGCAGGACTAACTACAACTGCCAAAACAGTCGGAAGAGGAACAACCTTAAACACATTTGGAACAACTAACTTGATCAGACACTTATTATTTTGTAATTCATTCCCATCATGCTGCTCAGTGGACACCACAGAGCCTCTCCCTCACAGACTCAGAAGGACTGTGTGATGTCACATTGACTTGAAATATGATGTGTTCAAGCTCTATTCAGTAAAAGTAAGTACTGAGCGAAGGTAAATGATCACGCAATGTTCAAATGTAATTTTGTAAAAATGCAGTTTTTGGAGAGAAACTTAAATTAAGTTACAGCAATGTAAAATATATATTAGAAAGAGAATTATGACCTGTTTAACTTCCTAACACTAACTCAAATCTGCTTTTATTAAAACTACAAGCGCCAAAAATATTTCATTTAATTGCAAATATTTAAATAAAAATACATTCATGTATTTCCTTGTCATTTGATTTGTGTGATTTTATGCAAATGACCACATTAGACAACAACAAAGTAAAAATACAACATTTAGAACATTTTGAATGAACACAGTTGATTTATGCAAAAGTCTGAACAAGATGAGATAAAAGTGTCACAACCTCTGAATCTGAGGACAATAAACCTTTTTATATGTTTCTAAATTGAAGGAAAAAGCACTGCACTGCTCACCTGACTGTGTGTTGGAGGATATACTTCTGTTCTGTTTCAGGTTGTAAGAGACAGAACTGTCTTAGGAGAGTTACTGTTACTGTTTAAATCTTGCCAAAGGCATGGGCTGTCATATTCAGTGTTTGAGTGCGTTCAAATTCCTATTATTTTCACGGTTTATACCCTACGATGAGGCCAGCCACTGCTCAAATTAGATGAAAGGTTAAAAAGAAATTAGCAACTTTTTGCTGCCCTAAAAGAATGAATTACCATAATTGCAGAGTGCTGATAGAAGTATTGATCAACAGTAATTACTCTGGTTTGGAATCTAAGATTCATGGCTTTCACGTCTTGTTTTTTGGCCTGTGTTCTCCCCTTTGGCAAAAAAAAAAAAGACATCCCAACTGCAGCCATTTCAACACAATGCCGGTCTCATTCTCTTTCTCACCCACCCACATCAGAGCATGGTGCTATGTGGTGCAAGACAGTGGAGTGTGAAAGGCTGATAATCTTTGTTTTCTCACTCGACAAGTATCAACCGGCTGAAAGACACGGTTTTCTTTGGTCTAATAATCCCTTTTTCATGATAATTTAGCAAACCCGGTTAGACGCTTCCCTCTTTTGTACGTGACTACAGATCCCCTTAGCTTCCACAGCAGCTGGATTCTTTTGATATCAAGAAATCACACAGCAATTGCGGGATCACAAGATCATATAAAATCCATCTTGTTATGTGTAAAAAAAGCAAGCCCCCCGGAATAGAGGCGAGCTTTGAAGCAACTTTGACATAGTGGCCAAACGGTGGAACGACAACTTCCGGACACGTCATGCGATGCCATCGGGCACAAAAATACTTTTCCCATAGACTTACATTGGGAAAGAGACATCTTTTGGATTAATCAACTCAGCAGTAATAACCCTTTAATATACCTTATTTAAATGATTAGGTCCTAAAAGCTGTCAGAACTAATAGCCAAAACCAGAGTTATTTTCCGTCTTCCATTCACGTGAATGAGCCCGACAGCGAGGCTGGACCGAGGGCTTGAGTCGGGCTTAAAGGAAACGCTACAGCGTTTGTTCTATAGAGTGCTGCAGAGATGACAATGAATGCAATCCGTATGAACACAACGAGGCATAAAGGCAGACTAGTCGGCGTGATGATGGTTTGTAGTCTTATTTAGCCGCTCGTTAGCAGCCGCCTTCTTTAAAATCGTATGAGCTTGTGTAAACCACAGACCTCATGTCAGATGTCTAAACAAAAAAACAGTCAAGAAACCGTGGGAAGCGGAAGTGCAAAAATGCTGACTCATTTTCGGACTCCTTCATGCAGCACTGCATGGGCCCATAGATGGGGGAAGATCGGCGGAAGATTTGGGTAAATTCATCTGAATTTTATAATGGGAGGTCAAAACATTTCAACTCTGTCTGAAGAGGTCAGTGTAAATGCTTAAATAGCATCACTCTGATCACAATCGGAGGGTTTTTTCTTCATCGAAAGAAGAGCAAAGAACGATTGAAGTCAGCCCGTTATAGATAGTGACTTCCTGACCAAATATTTTTTGACAGTACCTGCTCCTTTCCAAACAGTTTCCAATTATGGCTTCTCAGATGGTTCTGTGTAACAGACCATCTGCCGCGTCAGGTACAGACCCCCGGGCAGTTTTTGGAACTGACTCTCATTAAGCCCCTGCAGGAGGGCTAATACCTGCTCATTTCAATATCTACATTTACTGCCAAGCAGCTCTTCCTCTACTGAAGCTTCTAAATGTCATTTCTTCTCGTTCCTTTTAAAATGCCCCACACACAGGAAAGGTCATGCATTCTTCATCTTGTGCTAATATTAAGTGCCCAGTAACAAAGGATTCCGCATGTCCAACCACAAACTACTTGTTGCTGAAGCGCTGATAATCTGTCCGAGCTCCACGTCTTAAGCTCCTCGCCTGCTTTTCTTTCTCGAACTTTATCTCTGCGAGGACTTCACATCTGCCACAACTCATTACACCCCCATAAGTAGGGCTGCAGAGATCATAACATTTTAAAATGCTTAAACTTCAGCTAACCTTTCCAGACTCTGGCTGCACTTGGCATTACTGTAGGAAATGACAAACTTGGAAATGTATGTAAAAGGGACAAAATACCCTTCAAACATGTTAAGTTCCCTCCTGCAATGGACCTTCCAAATGGCAAACGTTTTTGAAAAGCACAGTCAAAATTAATAACAATAATCAAGTTACTCCTGCTTTAAATTGGCTCATTTACAGACCTTCCTGTCTAATCTGGTTTATTGAACACATTTTATTTCCTTTTGCATCATTCTAATTTAATGTGAATTTCATTACAGATTATTACATCGCTTTGGCGCAAATGCCACATGAGATGCATAATACTCATATATATATATATATATAGTGGGGGTACATGAAAGAGGCAAATCTTACCCGACATTAGTCAAAGCTACCAACCTTACACCCCATTATTCTTGTTGAATTATTCAGCAGCGTAGAAGTAAGTAAGTTTCTAGAAGCAAAATGAACACACTTGTTATACTGGTTCCATTAGTGTCCGATTGAAAACTCTTTCAGGACTGAATCATACTGTTACTGTTAAGTCTTTCAATATAAAGAGAGAGAGAAACTGATAATTCAAAAAGTAATTTAGTTTTATTCTTCCGTTCCTCAGTGCGAACACACACTTGAGAGCAACTTTGTCTGTTTTTATTTCCACAAACTACTCCATCAGCGACCCATCAACCATTTAATGTGCATCCTTGTAGGTCTTTCCACAGCTGACAATTTGACTCAGCGTAGCAGTAAAACTATAAAATAACATAATGACTGTTCCATATAAACCGTTAGTCATTTATACCAGTTGCAACTGTGGCATGCCAAAGTGTTGTTGGCCTATTATAGGTCTATTAAGGCTTTTTAGCATTTCTCTACTACAGCATTAAATATTAATCACTGAATAAGCGACAATACACGTTAAAGTTAAGAAAACATCCTCAGGTATTATGTATCAAGAGACAAAAACTCTTTTAATCTGCTTCATCAGGACCGTTTGAATGTGGTTTGATCAGATTTGATTCATAGTGCTGGCAAGATAAGTAAACAACTGCACACTCCCATCGGATTCTTTTAATGTTGCTACACTGGAGGATGTGAAATCATGTGTTTATGTAGAACTCCATCCTTCATAGTAAGCTAGGTCTAAAATAGGGTTTCAAGGTCTTTAAATGAAATTAACTACATGTCTGGAAGCAGTGTTGATACAGGTGATTAGAGTGAGGCTGGGGACTTTTATCGCTTGCTATTTCTCTCTCCATGTGTCCACTTTATACTGTAATAAAATTGTTCAAATATGAACAAAAATCATTTTTTAAAACCTCTCAAATACATTCTGCACCCCATGTGTTCGTGGCAGCGTGCCAGTTCAGGTTCCTACTTTTTAAATAGGAGTGGTTAACATCCGCAAGACTCCAGAGACAGATTGGATGCAAACCAGATACCACATAGAGCTAAAATGTGTGTGTGTGTGTGTGTGTGTGTGTATGTGTGTGTGTCCTTTACCTCTGCGTTCAGTGGTAACAACCAGGGCTTCCTGCTCTGCGCCCCAGCCCACGGCGGTGCGAGCGGTGAGTCGGAAAACGTAGGCCTGCTCAGAGGAAAGTCCTGTGACGGTGAACTGTCGAGCGTTGGAGCCCACCTCCACTGTGGTCCATCGCTGAGGGTCCCTGCTGTCCAAGCAGTAAGAGATCTGGTAACCTGGTGGGGGACAGACGGAGAGACAGACGGAGGAGGGAGACGGTTGAAATCTGTGTGAAAGTCCCGTGTGTGTGTGTGTGAGAATGTGTTTCTGTGCGTTCTTTTTTTTTTTTGTGTGGCCTACTTTAAATCACAGAGCCCACAGGAATCAAAGACAGCACAATGTGAGATAGGAAAAAGCCTGAAAACATAACCACACAGTGCTACGCGTCACGCAGCTGCATTTCCATAGAGACACAGACAAACAAACACACTTTCCTGCACTTCCTGAAAATGTCCAGCTCTGAACTGATTCGATTCATGCAGCTGCTTTGCTGTTTGTACCGGTGCATGTATGGAGCCCTTATATTATACTCTGACATGTTATCAAAAACATACACAAAGTCATAATTCACACATGTCACAGCTCACATATTGGCATTCCCCTAAACACACACACACACACACACACACACACACACACACACACACCCACACATTGTAAAAACATCCTCTGCCCCGCTGCCTTTGAACCACGGTGTACACGGCTTGTGTCTGTTTCTCTGTCTCATGTGCAGTAGGCCGTGTAATAACACTAACACCCTTCAACACATACACACACACACACACACACACACACACACACACACACACACACACACACACACACACACACACACACACACACACACACATACACTCAAACCACTGATCCCCGACCAAGCTTTCCACAGGCCACTGGCCTCTCACAAAGGCTCTCAATATGAAGATTTTATAGTACACAAAACACACACATCCGCAAACGCACACGAGTGTGCGGAGGTTCACAGTAAGACTGTCAGGATGGTAATCTGCTCAGAGGGGTTTAATCTGGTTGTGTGGGTGATAATCTCATCAGATAGTCTGATTGTATATTAATGCGAACGCAGTGTGTGGAAGATTATTGGATAACAGCTTGATAACAAATCCTCTTGCCAGTTGGGTCAGAGCGCGGCATTATGTTGTGTACTGAATATCATTAGTTCGTCGCTGCTATCAGATACACAAGGCTACATCTCCATTACAAAGTGTAAAAAAATCTTTGCATTGAAAAGATGTGACATGTACAGGATATTTCATAGCTGAAGGCTTTCAAAATGTGGATTTATTCAAGTTTTTTGTTGTTGTCGCATTTAGCTGCTCAACGCTCGCTGACCCTGTCTGCGTTAATGAAAAACTATGCTACTTCTAAGCCTGCTTGAGAGGTTTTTAGTAGTACTAATGTACAACGAAGTAGGTCAGAGCTGAGCGCTTGCAGAGCGAGAGCATGCGGCAACGTTAGGCGGTTGCTATTTATTGTGACTCACACCACTCCGTGCTTAGTTTCACCAAAGTTTTCACCAGATCAGAGCTCTACGGATAGGTAGAAGCTAAAACGCTCCAAACCATGAAGGAATTCTGAACAAAGAGACAACCTATGAAAGTCTAAATGAGGACTTTTCACTTTTATGATCTCAATTGATTTGATGTTTAATGGGTTGTTTTGTATTTTAGAATTTATGTTTATTAAGCCCTGAAGATATGCAAATATTACGGATGCATTAA